>NW_020897704.1:10932081-11424449 GCF_003984885.1 Neopelma chrysocephalum
TGCGCCCGCCCGCCGCGCGCGGTCATGTGCGCGGGCCCGGCCCTGCGAGCGCGGCTGGGCGGCCTCGCACAGCGCCGCGTCCCGGGCCTCCGGCGGACAAAAGGGCGCAGGGAAGCGGCTCCCCCGGAAAAGCGAGGGCAGGCGGCGCCGGTGGTGAACGTTTTCTGATTTTTCCAGAAATCAAGCAGAAGACTGAGCTGCTGATGTCAGTTAACTCTGAGAAGTCGTCCTCTCCAGAAAGGTACGGCCGCAATCCCCCCGTCCGCATGAAACGCAGGGGCTTCTCCCTTCTCCTCCTCCGCGCTGCTGGCATTGTGCGCGTGCTGCATGCTGGATACTGCTCCGTGCCCACCCCACCACAGCCGCTCCTGTTCCTTGAGCTTTTGTGCATTTCTGCCGAGGTTTGTCGGTCCCATCCCTGTCTCCCGGAGCCCGGCGGGCTGCAGCATGCGGATCCCGGCGGGGCGGGCTGGGCTGGTGCGGACCCCGCGCCCGCTCCCGTCACGCGTCGCAAAGACCCCGCGGTTCCGACGGGCTCCTTCCAGCTTAGGTGGATAGGAAATAGAACTTGGCGAAGCGTTTCATGTGGAAAAGGGAGTGTCCTTTGGAAAGTAGCTCAGGAATCGCAAATCCCCCAATTAGTCACATTCTGTTAAGATAGATGTGATCCCCGTTCAAGTCTGTGCTAGGAAATGGAGCAGTCGCTGCATGCAGTAATGGTTCATGCCTGCAGGTAAGGACAAAATGACTCAGAAGTGTTTTTAAAGCAATTATTTTATCTGTCAGTCAGATTAGTACAATTTCAAGTAGCTGTTTCATTTTTAAAGAAATACTTGAGAGGTACTAAATGAACATTTAAATTTTCTGACGTGAAATAGCCTCCTGGTGATTATTTTGTTGATTTTAAATAATCCAGCCTTGCTCACTTCTGTTTTCCTTGCAAGTGAATTTTAGGAGATTTTTATTTTCGAAACTGCTTAAATCCAGAGAAACATATCATATTTTTTCCCCCAAATTATTTACAGTAATTATTTTGCCTGTATGCAAAAGACCCCCCAAATGTTCTATTTTTGCCATTTTAATATTGGACATTGGCAAAAAAATATTAATTTTAGGCACTCAAAACGTGTGTTAGGCTGAAATTATTACCTAAGTACATTTTATTGAATGGCTCAGTACAACATGATAAGGCACTGAATGCTATCTTAAGGAAACAGGCTAAAAGACATCTTTCAAATTGAATGAGTGCTGTGTGGCATGCATGGTTTTAAAAACCAAAATGAGCAATTTAATTTGATTTATAAGTATATTTGTGTAAGATACGAAGAAGCAAACTGCATTGCCTTTCACCAGCTGTAGTTATAACAAAATATCAGCAATGAGAGAGACAGAAAATGGTGGGGGGGAATGGGATGTTAAGTCACCTTTCCAAAATGGAGAAATATAAGAAGAGCTTTGAGAGAGATTTTATTATTTATTTTTTCAAAATGAAGAATGATGAGTGAGAATGTCAGTGTTTATTTGTTAATCTTTATCCCAGCCGTATGCCAAAAATTTTTAAATACAAGACTTATAAAATGGTGGTGTTAACAGAGAGGATGATGGAGTGAAAACAGTAAAGGAAACAGGTGTTAACTTGATTTTTGGAAAGACTTTTGTTGGCATTGCTGTGGGGAAATTTGGTATATAATACAGATATTTATCTTATTGAGATGAATTTTCTGCAGCACCCTACAACTGATCAGTGTGGTTTTGAGCAGAACATGCTCATAGTTGAACTAATGGTAGTCCTAGACGAAGAGGTCCTTGTAAAGGATTGTAACACACAATTAGAAAAAGATGCATTTGTCTGAGATTCATTTGTAAGCCATTCATTAAAAAGTAAGATTTTTTTAAACAGCGTGATGTGAATGAAGATTAAAATTTGAATATTGTATATGCACATAGATTTCTTTTAAGGATTTAAATATGTTATACTGTTCACCTGGAGATTGATTTGACATATCAGCTGTGTGGTTGGTTATAAATGAAAACAACTTCATGTGTTATAAGAGATTTTTTTTTTAATAACCATATTCTTTTCACCTATCCAAAAACAGATTGAATTTTTTTGCAAGCTGTTATGAAACAGTGCTGCCTATCCTATTAGCCTCCAGTTCCTTTCAAGGCCCTTTGAAAATTGATGTGTAAGAATTAAAAAAAAAATAATTTATAATATTGAGTGTCTGAACTGTTGAACTGTCCTTAATCTGCTCTGTAGAAAAATTGTAGTGTGTGCTTGTACCATACAGACATGAGAATATGCATGTTTTTGACAAACACAGAAAGGGAATTCATACTTGCATATTTATTAATTTATTGCCAGTTTTTTACCCTTGCTCCTAGTGGTTGGACTTTATGAGAAGCTCGAGTTGTCTGTGTGGGAATGCTGGGTGGAAGGAAAGAGTCCATGGCTTGTTTCTTGTTTTCCACGCTAGCAGAGGCTGCTAGACAGCACTTGCATAGCTGGAGGGGAGGGGAGAGGAGAGGAGGTGCTCTGTGCACTTACAGAAACCGATGAAATGGGAATAGAGAAGCAGTGAGGGAGAAGCCCATTACTTGCCTCTTTCTTTGGTTGGTCTTTGTTTTTACAAGACAGTTTAGCGTTTGTAGGTTTTCCTGCTCATTTGGCAAGTTCAACATGCTGTCACGTCCTAATGATGAGAAGGAAGCTGGAATATAATGGATGGTTTGGCTGTTATGGAAGCTCAGCGTTTTAGAAATCCTGCAGTGCTCTCTTAGGATAGTTGTTTGTTGTGTTTTTAAGAGGCTTTCAGGAGACATTAACAAGAAAGATGAACCCTTTTGTTGAGGAACCTCTGAGATATTAAAGACATTGGCAGCCTTGAAAAGTAAATTAATACAAACCTGAGACATTGTTCATAGATTCATCTTTCTTCCCCCTTCTCCCTAGGAAAACTGTAGTTGCAGATGTGAGGGGATAAGATACCTGTTTTTTGGTGTGTTATGGGATATTCATTAAGCTGTTATGATCAGACAGCATCTATAAGACCTAAATTTCCGAGTAGTTAATGCTGCCCATGAATGTGTTAGCAGCCTATGACAAAGTCCTTGTTCCTTGTTGATAAGGTAACCCGGGTAACTGCGGATGCGTGTGTGCACATGGACGGGTGTGGTGGATCAGGTAACCTGCTGCAGCTTGTGTCACTGAATTGATTTGTTTGGGTGTCTGAGCTTTAAGTAGACCATGGAAATGTGTTCCTACAACGTGCACACACGTGAGTTCTTTATCTAATAGGCAGTAATTTAACTACTCTCATGTGCTTTACCTTTCACTGGAGGCTGTGTGAGGTTACTGGTCCAAACCTTGCAAATGTCACGAGGAAGCAAGTAGCAGCACCCAGACAGAGGAGGATGGTCTTTCAGGAGTCCTCCAAGAAAGCAAAAATACTTTCATTTCTCTTGTATGAGTTATGCCCTCATCTACAGTACAGTGAACCCTTTGAGCTGCACAGATTTTCTTTTTTGCCTTTTTAAGGGCTTTGTGGAACTGTTGGTAAGTTTCTGTTTCCTTTTGAGAAAAGTCCGTTCTTCCCTTGGATCGCTTTCTACTCTTTAGCCTGCAAACCTAATGTATATAGTATTTTTCTTATTTATATTTTAGGACAGAGAACTAGGTATTTTTTAAGTCTGATTTTGAATTCTAAATTTATGTCATCTTAGCAATGCAGTTTGACTGTGGCATGTTTACTGGTAAAGATTATTAGTGAGGCTGATGAGTCTCAAGTGTTTGACCTGCTCTTTTTCCCTCTCTCTGCAAAGGCTGCATGTGCATGTTTCTTTGAAATGAGTTTCCGCTTCAATGTTTTCCAAAAAAATTAATAGCAGCCACTTATGAGCAGTCTTAAAATAGATAAGTGGTGTGTGTATAATTCAATTTTTATGATTTTGAGGGGTTTTATAAATAACGGTAAAGGGAAGATACTTTCAAGTGACAGTAGGACAGCCAAGTTTGTGTTAATCAATGTGTAGAAGTATTTGGGGTGGGGTGGTGCAGGCAAGGTTAAAGGAATGGTGGTTTTGGTTTGGGGTTTTGGGCTTTTTTTTAGCCTTGGGCTATGTATACCCCTCTCTCTTTGCAATTTATCTTTGCAAAGCAAATTAATGTATTTCTCAGTGCTTTTATGTGGTTTCTTCATCAGATCATGCCAAGAATGCAGTCAGGGATAAAGGAGGAAGAAATCTAAAATAATGAGGAGGAGGAGAAAAGATGGAGACTGAGTAATGTCTGCTTCTTTTTCAAAAAAACCTAATGCTAATTGTGAGAAGAGGCATTGTAAAACAAGTTATGATGCTGAAAGATTCCTTCAGGTTTAGGAACGTGAGGGAATTTTTTTGTTCCACTTTTGTGTGTGGTTTTCTTTTTTTAGTTTAATTTAATTGTGGATCCACTATGTCTCCTAAGGCAGAAATGTAACTTGTACATGTAATGTAATGTAGAAATAATGTTTAAGGTAGAAAAACCATTAGCTCACAACATTCAGTATAAGCTGACATTGCTGTGTGTCAGATAAATGTTTTGTAAAAATTATTAGGTAATAGAGAATTGTAAGATAAGATAACAATTCTATTATTTATGCAACTAACATTGAAACAAAAAATAATTATCAGAATAATGCAACTATTTCATCAGTTCCAGTAAATTTTGAACACATTTTCAAAATATGTTATTTTCTTTAGCTTTCTCCCTGCTTTACTTATTCTTTTTTATAGGGTAAAAGAAATACTGCGTAAATTCCATTTCAGGATAGTTCACATTAGTTTTTAGTAGTTATACAACTATAACTTACCTTTCTGGTTTAATATCTGATAACAGTTAACAGTGTATATTTTTTCCCTCTTTTTTTTTTCAAAATTACAAGCTAACACTATTTGTTGTATTTTATCTCAGAAGTAGAAAGAAAATCATTCTATCTTAATGTGGGCACTAAGCTGTTTGGCAGGGAGGCACTTTATTCCTCTGCCAACTCTGTTGGGTGACCATGTTCTGTGTAACTGTCTTAGGCTAGGTGCTTAATTTTAAATTATTGGTCCTAGACCAAAGTAAATCCTATGTTTTGTGTGCTTTCCATATTAAAGGTTTCACAGTCTCATTGTTTTAGCATGCAGGGCTTTTAAGTGAAGCATGAAAGCGATGTAGAGACAAGGAATGCTGCAACATGCCATTGTCCTTGTGTAGGAAAAAAATGGAAATAGAAGCAACCACTTGTGGAGCATCTTTTTCACTTGAAGTGATATTTTTAGAGGACGTTGCACTCTTTTTAGAGCTGGTAGTGCCTCTGTCAGTTTATCAGTAGGCTTTGAAAAGATTGAGAATTTGAAGTGTATTTTGGTTTTCAGTGATAGACTTTGTTTATTTCTGTGTGTCTGGAATTTCTGCTATAAGTAAGAAAATTGTGTACTTTGATATTTAATCACAAATGAAATACGTTATTAGTATTCCTACTATTCAGATGTCTGTGCACTACTTATTTTTTCTATCATTAAGAACATTTCCTCATGCAGGTATTTGTGAGGCATTCTAATATACCTTCTGAAAACTAAAAATCTCATGTTTTGTCACTTCCTGTTGGAAGTAAAATTAGAGAATTTTAAGAAAGGGAGAGATTGAAGGTTCTGAGGAGTTGTACAAGGTTTTCCTGTATGAGAACTGACTCAACCAATGCAGTGATGATTAGAACACAGCTATTTGATGGCTAAAAAAAAAAAAAGTAAAAAAAATTGAAAACTATGACTTGCACAATCTACTTTCTAAGGTAAATATAAGTATTCTGATTCCGTTTCAGGGTAAAATGTCATGAAAAAAATAACAGGTTGTTTTAAGCAAAGCCTTTTGTATTAGAAATTCAGTCTGTGTCATGACTTGAAACTTTTTGCCTAATCACTGTCTTAGTCATGCTTTCACTAAAATGTCCACTCCAGGCCCCTGGACAGATGGTATGGGAATGTTACCTGATATATGGCATAAAAAATGTGTAACTATGCCTAGTGATTGCATTTCTGTTGTCGCTGTGCTGCCTTACAGGATAAATTAATTTGTGATTTTCTGCCTCTTCACATTATACACATGTTCATATTATATACTTAAAAATCAATAATAAAATATTTAGACATTCTTATAATTCAGTAAATTTATTGTGTTATATGTGAATTTTCACTGATCTGCAGTTGATGTAGTTACCAAGGCATGGTAGCAACAGATTAAGGAAATGGATGCCAATTTAAGCATTCCATTTTGTTGTGTATTTTGTGTATTATAAGCATAATATCAGGAAATTGTGGCATCTCTCAGCTTCTGACTTGATGTGAATTGTAACATGCAGTTTGGAGGATATCCAAATTTTCCAGTTGACTGCAAAGTACCATTTCTGTCCAAAGGGTATTATGACCAGAAGGTCTTTTACTAGTTCTGTCTTCAGGAATTTTATACTCCTGAGGCAGTATCTACCCTAGGTGTTTCTGTATTTTCTTCAAAACTCACCTTTAGTCTTGGGTAAACTGACAAAATCTAAAAAGTCAGTGTTACCTTAAAAGCAAATCTGAAGTTTATCTCATCTAGGATGCCTGCCAAAGTCATGCTGATATTTCTGACTAGATGGATAGTAAATTGGTATTTCCTTTCCTTTTGCTTCATTCTCTTTATCTTTTTTTATTTTTTAAAGCTCCAGTTATGAAACAAATGTGTGCAGTTCCAAGCTTTGCCTGTTGTATGTGCTACAAATGAAGGAATTCCAGTTATTTACCAAGTTTGTCTATACAGCTTTCTTTGTCTGATTATAGCTTTAGGTCAGTCAGGCTGGTTGATTGCTTCTCTTTCTTGACTGGACAATGTTCAAAACCAGAACCACATCCCATGTAGATGTACTATTTTTATGAAATTTTGGCCATTGTGTTTAATAGGATGTTCAGAAGGCACTTTAAATAACCTCTCTGTACTGATAAAAGTGTCCTCATTCTGTCTTGATGTCTGCTAAAACAATAAATGACTGTAAATTGGTACCCTCATTTGCTAAAAAATGGTATTCTCTTCTCTTAAGACATTGTGAACCATCTGTATTTTAGTGTTGTGGTGGTTAATCTTGAAGACTTCTGTTCCAAAACTTGGAGCATAATGCTGTGGAAAGGAAAAGAATTTCTTAAACCTACTTCTTGTTTGGTAAAATGTCATTGGAGTAACATGAAACCTTGTAAGAATTCAGTGCCTTGTTTTAATGAAATTCCAATGCCCAAATCTACTGGGATGTTCACAACCTTCCCAAGAAGGCAAGGACTTGGCCTTTCTTCTGTTGCTTGGTACTACTGAGCATGGTGAGAGTGTACGTCTTTTCTGTGGGCAAAGAAGGTTGTATTACTGCAGAAACTATTAAACTACATGTCTGTTCTGTGTCGTCAAAGCTAAAGTTCTGGCAGAAACTGGGAGAATTGTTTTTGTCATTAATACTGCTGGAAAGAGACAGTATTATTTTCTTTTATAACTGCTGTGACAGAATATCCAGCAATGATTTTTTTTGTGGAGGTGGAAAAGCAGTCTGAAATTCCTGTGGATTTCAGTGGACAGCAGTTCTGTTAGTCTGTACCCAGCATCAGGAGCTGCAGATTCTTCTTGTCTGTCATCTTCAGCTGCTGTAGCCACTGTCCACAAAAGCATTCAGTTCCTGCCATGCCCACATACCAGACAGACGTGTATCCACCTCTGTTTATTTCATGCCATGAACTGGAATGGAAGATGTTTGGAATTAGCTCAGCTCTTTATGAATCCTTCTATAAAAGGATTACCTTACCCCTAGGAGACCACGTGTGGTGGTTTCCTCTGAGTGGTGCTTTGTCATCCCCAGTATGACAGTGTAAAGCCTTTCTGACAGATCCTGTTGCATATGTGACAAGAATCAGGAATTTCCACTGCTGCTTGGTGTCCTAGCTATGAGAAGTGCCAGCTTCTGAGAAGACTAATACAGCTTGGGTCCAAGACTTCCCTAAGATATGAAAAAAATGATCAATTACAGTGATTCTGAAGTACATTTTTCTCAGTTAAAACCTTTCATTCTGTTATAAATAAGAGTACAAACAGTCTTCATGGATTTAGTTAGAAGTCTCACTTGGCTCCTTTCCAAGTAATTAATGTTTCAGAGCATTAGTCTAGAAAGCCAACTAAAAAGAGATACAGCCTTCCTCAGAACGCATTCACAACAGAAGTGAAATAATAGAGAACTTACGAAGAAATTATCAGTGATCAAGGAAAAACTCTTCCCCTTTCTCACAAGTACTCTTAGTGTCTGTGGGTGGCTTACTGAGATGAAGTATGGTGCCCGAGAATGCATTTTTTTCTTTTTTGTGCAGACCAGTAATACTTAAAGGCATTGTTGCTTTTTACGGAAATCTGTTTTTCAAGTTAATGTAGATCTACCTTGTTTCACCTGTATTTTTGCATTGTTTATGTTACTCTTCTGTTGGTGTACAGTGGAATCCTGACTTGAAAAGAAAACATACAGGAAAGAACTGCTCAAGATTCTTTTCCAATGTGTTTAGCACATAGGAATTTCAAGGACTATTAAAAGAACCAGAGGTCATCCACTTGAAGTAGAACAGTGTCCAAGATTGCCAATACATTTTTTGACTATCATTTAAATACTCGGGGGTTTACAAAATGCCGTAGCAAAACTGCATGGAGTGTGTTCCAGTAGATGCCAGGACAGCTTAAGCAGTCTAGTAAAAGACTTAAGACTACCCCAAACTCAAACCTTAGGCAGATTTTAGACAGTTCGCCTTCCAAGTGTCACTGATAGCTTTGCTAAGAAACTTGCTAAAGGTATGTGTCCTTTTAGCCATGCCAGTTGTTCGAGGTAGCCAAACATGGAGGGCTCTGGGTCCCAGGGGCAGTACCTCCTGTTGTAGCTAAATGGGTAAGTGCAAGACTACTGTAGTTCTGTGTCCCCAGGGCCAGGCAGAAGGAGCACTATTCCCAGTAGGGGTATGTGCATGTGCACATGCTCATGTACGGAAAATGCATATGCTGCTGGCCACACAGAGACTCAAACCAGTGCTGTTATTGGCACCCACATAAACACACACACAGAGCATTCAAGCAAGAACTGCATGGACATCCCCTTCATTTTCCTTCTTTCCAGCTCCTCACAATGCAAGTCCACTGGTGGAATTTTCACAGAAACACACATGGGCCCTATGGGTACCCCCAGCTGGTTTTAAATGCTCTGTGTGGTTACTGAAGCCTTTACCACTGATGTCCCCTAGTTGGTGGCACCGTGAGCCCCCGAGGTTTGTGTTCTCACTCCAGTTGCTGACACTTGGACTTCATGTACTTGCTGGCCAGTCTGGCTTGAAGTTGACTTGAGTTCACACATACACACCCCAAATAGAAAGTGCATCCACAAAGACAACAGATTGTTTGATGACAATATAGGGTAAACTGTCGTGATCAAGGGCAGGGCTTAGTCAGATAAGTGCACTGACCAGCCACTCACTTGCACTGGACCTGCCCTATTTATCCTTTCTCCCTGCTGTTTTCCCATGTCTATTTCTCGCTTATCCATCTTTATACCTTTATACCTCTAATGCTTCCCCTAAACAATATCATGGCAAGTTTTACACAATTCCAAAATGTTCTTCCTCCCTGCATCCCATAAGAAATTCCATACCCCTTAAGACAATAACCTTTAGTTTTCAAGGTGTTTTCTGGAGAGACAGTTTCCTCCTTGACTCATCTTGGTGGGTTTCACACTGGGGGAATATGGTCTAATTTATGGTCGTGGGAGTAGCTGATTCACATGGTGCATTGTCACTTTTGAGGTTGTTAGAGTTTACCTGTTGTTTTTCTGCTGATCCTTGCTGGATCTGTTTCTGCTATGATTAGCTTTTAATCAGATAACCTAACACTGGTCTCCTAGGGGCCTAGTAGCACCTCTCAAAACTGGATCTAGGCCTGTTTGGATTTTTGGCCATCTGATTTGGCATCCAAAAGATTGACATCAGCTGAGGATACAAAATGCACGAATGCTTTACTTTTCAGTCTCTTGGAAGCTTAGTATTGCAGAGTTTTGTCTACTGCTTAACTCCTATTCATTTTATAGACCTGTATTTCTGGAAAGGAAAAGTGAGGTATCTTCTTACCATGTGATAGATATGTACTCTGTGCTTCAGACTTGGAGCTGTTAGATGTGTTAGGCTCACACATCTAATGAAGGCAAAGCTCACCAATGACCAGAAGCAAGTAATGCTGCTTACTCTGCTGAAGTGGTATCTGTCCTTGTTGCAAAACCCATTTGAGGTAACACAGCACAGATAATGCATAATAATAGTAAGCAGCTCTGGAGCCTAAACCATCTCAGACTGGACATCCTGCCTCTCTGCGTTTTGGTCCAGAAAAGAGCTGTCTGATAATAGCAGTCTGAAAGTGTGAGTTTAAAAAAAGGCAAAAAGCAATCATATGACTCCCCTTCCATCTAAACAAGGTTATGTCTCCAAGGTAGACTGCAAGGCCAGTTAATTTGACCTCCAAACATCAAGAGATTGCTCAATTCCTTTGAAAGGCAGCTGAGCTGGCAAAAACCACAGAGCCATGATGTGTGTTAGCCAATATCTGGCTATCTGACATTTGTATCCAGAAAACTTGGCATGTATTATTTCTACTCTGAGAGCCCAGAAGATAGGTAAGACTTGAGGCTTTGCCAAGTTGCTTCTCTCTGAAAGAGAAATAGATTATGTGATTCGAAGATAGTGAGATTTTGTGTGTGTCTGTGTGTGTAGTGCTGTTTATTTACACAAAACATGTAAACAGAGGTCTGTTTGTTTGAGCAGAGTAGAAACAAAGTGCAACGAGCAGCTATTTTACTGATATTTTCAAGTCTGCCTGTCTAGCAAGTAGTGTACTAAAAAAACTCCCTTTAAAATTCAAAAAACAACACCCAAAAACCCCACACAACTCTCTCCTGGAATCACAGGCACAGCATTTTTTGCTGGTTTTTTTTCCTGCTTTTTCAGCTGTTGTGTAAAAGACCTAATGTTCCTTTTTTACTGAGACTGAAAGGAGGATATTCAGCCCAACCATCAGCCCTGATTGCAGCCAAATACTGAATGCTTTAGAGAGCGGCTTGATCACAGACATTACTTTTTTAGAACAACAATGCCATACCTAAAAGACAACTTTTATGAAAAATCTTTATGCACACTGTAATACCTTTATTAACTTTCTGGACACTGCAGTTTGTTCTCAGGTCATGTTGTGTGGCATGTGAGGACTCCTGCCCTTTACTGCAAATAGCTCTTGTCAGACCTTTCCCATGGACAGGTGTGAGCTGCTTTAAGATCTGTCTTGCAAGGCTTCTGCCAGGTTTTCACTGGATTTCTCTAAGGCAAGAGTGTTTAGACTTAGTCTGTTCTGGGTTTTGGTTGTAGCTTTTTTTTCCCCTAAATGATTGCTTTTCTTCTAGAAAACCTGACTAGGTTATTGCCTGGTACTTCATCACCCTGCTCCTGTCTAAGCCTGTATGAGTCAGCTGGAGCGGATGTACATACTGTCTTCCTTGACTCCTGAAGGATTTTGAGACTAACTTCTTGGCTCTCTAAACTACTTATGAGACCTTGGTGTTTTGTCCACAATTAGCAGTTCATATGTGTACTGTTGCCTGCAAAATGTAATCTGAGATTGATTTGCAGTTGAGTTTTAAATGCAGATAATACAATAGGAGGTTTATCCTAGAGGCTTACCTTTACCTCCCACCCCGTCTTCATTCTTGTTATCTCTCTTTTTGTTTAGGTACCATTTACTCACAGTCTTCTGTCATCAGTTTTTGTTACCTCATACCTTGGATTTTGTGCTGGTTATTTGAACATTTATATTAAAGTACTGATGCATTGAAAGAGATACTGTATATATGAAGTGAAAGTCAGAGACATGAATATACAGCAGGACTTCACTTCTACATATATATATATATGTTTGATAATTCAGTTATCAGCTTGTAATGGTTAGAGTTCACAAGAGAAATAATAGAATTTATTGTGATACAGCAAAAAAAGTGGTCTAAGTATATACTGAAGGATGAAAATGTTGAGAGGCTTAAATTATGTTTACCATTGCAGAGGAGGCACTCTGTCCTTTCATCCAGGTTGTTGATGAGTAAGTTGAACAAGACTGGACTCACTGACCTCTGGGGAACACCACTGGCTACAGGCCTCCAGCTAAACTCTGCCCCTGATCAGAACTCTGCCATTCAGCCAGTTCTCAGTTCACCTCACTGCCCACTCATCTAACCCACACTTCCTGAGCTTTCCTATGAGACTATTATGGGAGTCAATGTCAAAAGCCTTGCAGAAATCAAGGTAGACAAAATCCACTGCTCTGCCCTCGTCAACCCAGCCAGGCCTGCCATCGTAGGAGGGTATCAGATCAGTCATGCCTGATTT
This sequence comes from Neopelma chrysocephalum, assembly GCF_003984885.1. Taxonomy (NCBI): domain Eukaryota; kingdom Metazoa; phylum Chordata; class Aves; order Passeriformes; family Pipridae; genus Neopelma; species Neopelma chrysocephalum. Next base: position 10,944,562 of record NW_020897704.1, read on the forward strand.
CCCCTGGTGAATCCATGTTGACTTCTCCTGATAACCTTTTTTTCCTTCACATGCTTAGAGATGCTCTAGATATTGGTGCACAAGGATTTACTTGTAAGATAGCACTGTGTTTTTGTTAGGATAGGGACATTAGAGTAATTAGTGGGCTACAGCTATTTTTATTCAACTGTAAACCTCGGTAGTTATACTGTGCATAGGAAGGTATTGATCTATCTAATTTTATTTTTTGTTCCCTAGTAATCTAGTGTGTTTTTAATCTTCCATATTAAGTCTTCCAGAGTTGGAAATCAGAACTTTGTAATTTAAAATATAAGGGAAGATCGGAAGCCTCCAAGTTTCTTTCTGGTTATTTTTGGCATGTTTGTTGCTGTTGTTAGCATTCAGTTGTGTAATTCTACAGCAATGAAAAAGTCTGCTTTCAATTACAATGTTATTTCACAGAAGGTAATAGAAGTTACTAAAACTCTGTGAAATACAGACCAGCTTCCTTGGGCCAGATTGGAGGATTTAAATTGTTGTTTTGTAAAGGTGTGGATGATGTCAACAAAATGTCAATGGAGGTGATTTGTTCTGAGTGAATTGCTAACTGGATAGGAAGGTGTGAACTCGAGAGTTTGTAAGTCATCTTTTATTTTGTATATTGATTTGACTTAAAAATGTGAATTACTAGGAATCATGAAAGACACTATGTTAAACAGAGCGGAAAAATGAAATACAGGGGAGAGAGTAATATTTCCTGGAATCATAAAATACTTTGGGTTGCATCTCGTTCCACCCCCCTGCCGTGGGCAGGGACACCTCCCACTAGACCAGATTGCTCAAAACCCCATCCAACCTGGCCTTGAACACTTTTAGGGATGGGGCATCCACAGCTTCTGAGGGGAACCTGTTCCAGCGCATCGAGACCCTTACAGTGAAGAATTTCTTAATGTAAACCTACCCTCCTTTTTGAAGCTATTCCCCCTTGTCCTGTCCCTATGTGCCCTTGTACAAAGTCCCTCACCAGCTCTCTTGTACATTTAGGTACTGGAAGGTGCTCTAAGGTCTCCCCAGAGCCTTTTTTTTCTCTAGGCTAAACAACCCCAGCTCTCTCAGCCTGTCTTCATAGCACAGGTGCTCCAGCTCCCTGATGATCTTTGTGGCCTCCTCTGGACTCAATCCAGCAGGTCCATGTTGTTCTTACGTTGGGGTCCCCAGATCTGGATGCAGTACTCCAGGTGGGAATAGAGTAGTGGAGTAGAGGGGCAGAATCACCTCCCTTGACCTGCTGGCCACGGTGCTCTTGATGCAGCCCAGGATACGTTTGGCTTTCTGGGCTGCAGATGCATATTGCTAGGTTGTGTCCAGTTTCTCATCCACTAGCACCCCCAAGTCCTTCCCTCCCAGGCTGCCCTCAGTTCATTCTCGGCCCAGCCTGTATTTGTGCTTGGGATTGCCCTGGCCCAAGTGCAGCACCTTGCACTTGGCCTTGTTGAACTCCATGAGGTTCTCACAGACCCACCTCTCCAGCCTGCCGTGGTCCCTCTGGATGCCATCCCTTCCCTCCAGTGTGTTGACCACATACAAAGTTTGATGTCAACAGCAAACTTGCTGAGGGTGCACTCAATCCATGTTGCCAACAAAGGTGTTAAACAGCACCGGTCTCCATACCAACCCCTGAGGAACACCAGTTCTCACTGGGCTCCGTTAGGACATCGAGCTGTTGACCACAACTCTTTGAGTGCATCCAGCCAATTCATTATTCATAGAATGATCCATCTGTCAAATCCATGTCTCTCTAGTTTAGAGACAAGGATGTTGTGTGGGACAGTGTCAAATGCTTTGTACAAGTCCAAGTAGATGATGTGAATCATTTTACTATTGCAATAAATATTTAGTTGGTCAGTATCTATTTTCTTAGTTTTATGGGCTTCCTGCTAATTAAGTTTGGCAAATATGTCTAGATATTACTAATTACTGTTCCAGAGTTGCTGACATTACTAGTTTAATTTTTCCAAAATCTGTTGAATATACTATGTTTTGAATGTCATGTTGTGCATTGCACAGGGTTTCTTTTTTATCTTGTGGGTTGTTTTTTTTTTAAAGTTTTAGTCAATTGCATGTTGTTGTATTTGCGTACCTCAGAACAGTCCAAGCTCTTGTTGAACTGGAATCTGTAAACATAATTAAAGATGATGGTGGTGTTATGGTGTAATTAGATTTTTAACAATATAAACACAAAGGGAGTGTTTTATTCACGGGAGATGCTAACACTTCTTTAATTGTATAATTGTGATGTGTCTATTTTAAAATTGTCTTTCAAGTGATTTGATTTTTCTTAAAGACTGAGGGATTCTTAGTGTAAAAGTTGCATATATAAGTTTCTTCCAAACAAAGCTGGAGATACATGGTATGTATATGCTCTGAAGAGAAGGACTTTTTTCCCCAGTTTTTGCTTTTTAGAAGGAATGATATTTCAGTTTTGAGAAGTTGCTTAATGGGTTCCTGTAAAATGTAAGTGTAAAGGCACATGTAAATGCAGTATATCTTTTAAATTTTGTTGCGTGTTTAACTTAGCTTAGTATCTCTTGCCTTTTTAAAAAAAAAATTCACCTGATCTTCTCTTGCACTTGTTTTAAGTCATTCTTAATACCTCAGCATTGTTTTGGTGACTTTTTATCTCATCCCCAATTGTTGTTGTACTTGCAAGTTTGCAAATATTAAAGCACTACCTGAAAGAAACAGATACTGACTGAGGGTGGCCAAACTCTGCTTTTAATGGGCATTATTAATTTATACCCACATTGATTGAAAGTACCTATCTCCATATTCTGCTGTTGTTTCTAGCTTAGTTTTACCTAGGCTGATGGTTAGAACATCCTTGTCTGAGGAAAGCTTTGATGTATCTCCCTCCAGGACTCATCAATACCTGTATTTATTTGAATTGTCCTTAGGGTTTTAAGCAGAGCACCAAAAGTCATTACTGTCTCTCAGGATCTGATTGTGCTGTGGCTGAAGTGATGCCAGTCTGTGACAGGCAAAGCAAAAGGCCTGTATTTGGTTATCAAACGCTGTTGTATTCATACTGCTTTAACTTCTAGACCGTTTTGATCATTCTTGAGACCAGTGTCATTTTTATTTCTCCATGTTGTATGAAGTTATGGATCAGAGAGGAACTAAGGCATGGTTGTGATGATTCTTTATTGGTTTTAACATACTTTGATGTACCTTTTGATAAAGCTTGTGCTTTCTTGGAATTTTTGGATGCTACAAGAGGAAGCAGCAGTTGCTCCCTGTGTGTCTGCACACCCGTACAGAGCTGAGCAGGCGTGTGTGAGGACTGCTTAGTTACTGTGACAGTGCTGCTGCCCTCCTTGGGCCTACGTAGGATTATTAGGGAATCAGCCTCTGGTAGTACTGGGATTAAGATTAATTAATTATGGGTATAGTATTAGTTTGTTTGCTTTCCTACAGGAAAGCTGATTTCTGGCACAGAAACAAGTATCTAGAGAGCTAGTGGTATCTTACATTGTCCTGGCTGTTTTCTAGGTAGTTCCTGGATTTCCGGTGGGCAAATCCTGTAACAGGATTTTGGTGCTGGTGACATGACAGGTTTACCCAGATTGCTTATGCTTCTCACCGAACTACGAGGGATAAATACCTATTGTGTATGGTTCCGTGAGGAGGGCTGACCTCAGCCCAAGGGTTTTGCAGCTGAGTGGTCCTGCCACAGCTTTCCTCATTAGTGCCAGCCTTCCTAAAGTCCCCTCTGCCCCCACAAGTTTTCCACCACAATGAGCTGAGGTAGTTCACTGGGGCATCAGGTGAGTGCCAGAGCCTGCATGCTGGATGGAAGCATAATGTTCATCTTTAGATTTTAAAACTTCACCTGGGATTCTCTTGTGATTGTTCTAAGTCAGCCCTAGCACTTCACCATTATTTTGTGGACTTTTTTTATTCTAGTCCCCACCTTTATAACTGCAGTTGGCAAACATTAAAGCATTAGCTAAAAGAAGATGATGTAATTGAAATTTTAGGATTTAAGTAATATTCATGCAAAAAAGAATATGATGATCTAGATGAAAGCTCATTTGTAGTAATGTATTAAGTAAGAATATGGAATGTCTTTCAGCATATTGAGTAATCAAATGCCTAATAGAGTTTATACATAGTTCCACAGAACTGAGTTATTTAGTAGTTCTTCAATGTCAACCTGCTATGTAGGCAGACATTTCTTTCATCTTAATGATTAGATAGTGAGATTTTCACCTTAGCATACTGTGTGGGTATTTTTGGGTTTAATGTACATTAAAATGAAAAAGCGGTAAGAAAAACCATGAAGTATTCTTGGATATATGGTTCCCACCCAGGAATTACAAAGTCAGACACTATGTGAAGGTTGATGTGGAAGAAGAACTCGCCTACAAAACACAGGCTCATTTGGTCTTGTAAATCCTTATCACCCAATTCCTTCCAATTTGAGGGGATTGAAAGACTTTCATGGGTTTTTTTCCCTGTATCCTGGTTGTGTGATAGGAACATCAGGAGCGTGACATTTTATCACCTCTTTCCAAAAATGTCTAGGATAGCTGGCTATCCTTGCATTTTGATGGTTTCTGTTTTTACAGTCTCTTTTCAGCATCTTTCTTATCTTCTAATTCACAGATCAACAGCAACCTGTGTGGTGTAAGGCATTTAATTTCTTGTCTCAGCAGTGGAACTGTTAGACCTTTAAAGCATTCTGTTTCTGTTTGATGAAGTTTTGACAATATAGGCATTGATATTTAAAAAACCCTGTGTAAGGTGCAACAGTGCCATCACTGTTTGGGGATGCATTGCATATTTGGGGAACAATAATTATAATTCTCCAGAAAAAGGACTTTATTCTTGAAAGGGAAAGTGTGGAAGGAATAGGATGTTAACATCTTTGGTCCAGTATTGGCTGTGGAAGTCAAGTGAGATTTTCATAGGTAGTTTAGTTTAACTGTAGGTTAGTTACTACTGTAGCATTTTGACCTACGAAGGTTGCGTGTCCAGCACACCTGTCTTGAATTGCCCCCCCTATTTCTAAAAAGGAAAATATTGCTGAGGCAAGAATTGGCAGTCCTGTTGGAATTCATATCAAATAATGTCACGTTTGCAGTGTAACATGTTCCTGAATGTATCATGAATGGCATCAAATAGTTATTTGTGGAACGAGAAGAGGTGTTCTCATCTGTAATCAATACTATAGCTCTTTTAAACCAGTCTTGGAATGAAAAATTTTTCTAAATTCTAACCCTAGTTCAACAGTAACACTTCAGAAAAGTTTTCTGAATTACAAGGGAAAGAAATTCACCAAAATACCCTAGAGAATTATCTTGCATGTGTTTTTGCCCATTTTAGTGATCTGGTTACATCAGCCAGGAGCTGCAGAACTAAATGCCATCAAAGGCTCATTTGATATGTGAAAGTACGTGTTATAGACCATTACAACTGTTTCAAGTTCACTATGTCCGAAATGTTACGGTTTTGTTGCAGGAAAGATGTTTAAGTTTAAAGTTAGAACAGTACATAGCTAGATCACAGTAGTATGAAACAACATTTGATCTAAGGTTTAGTAACCACAGGAGACAGGCCTGCCTTGTTGATGGTCCTGTACGGAGGTAGAAGAATATTTGCAATTCACTGAGCCTTTGACAAGGTGACTTAAGGAGGGTGATGGCATTTGCTCTCTCTGGAACAGTTTGAAAGGAGGGACCTTCAAATATCAGTGACTAAAAATATTGCACGATTTAGTTTCATTCTGAGAAGAAAGGCAACAGCTGGCAAAGGAACCCTGTTAATATAGTAAAAGGTAAGAGCTTTCTACCTCTAGCAAGCATTTCAGCTCAAAATAATATAGCATATAATACCTATAATTATAAAATTTTCACTCATTTATATACCTCCAACATCATTCAAGTCAGTATCTGTTAAAAAATGCTTTGTTTCTTCGTTATCATAATTTACAATCATCATGGCTAGGCTTCGCGAACGAAGATTTGGGAAGGGCTCTACTCACATTTATTGCAAGCGCGTTGGTGGCTAAAAAGGCCAATACAAGATAGCATAATTTACAATACAGAATGTCAAATTAATCAGGTCAGTAAGGCTTAGTTAAGCCTATGTGGAATTCTAATGATTTTTCAATACAAGACCATCCACACTGCACAGATGGAAAATATGAGAAGATTTGTGTGTGTGTATATATATATGTATATATATATATATGTTTGTTTCAGTATTGTTACAGGACAAATGTTGGAGTGAATCACCCAGCTCACCTGAATTTTGTTCTTCATGAGAAGTCCATAATGAACCACATGTATTTACCCTTTAAGTCATTTGTCCTGTATGTGTTACTGCGTAGTTTTTAAGGTTCTGTGTAAAATTTCACAGAGGAGATAATTCATATTGAAAATACACAAGGCCACAGTTTCACAGTTGGCTTAAGCCTAAAGCTGAAGTCTTACCTTGTCCCCAGCTCTTGCTTCTTCTGTTTGTCTTGTACTGGCAATGGTGCTTCTGATGAATTCATTTGGATCGAGGTTTGATCAGCCTGAAAATTGCCACAGGGGAAGGGAGGAAGTTTTCATCTGGATTAGGGAGCTACATGGCATAGCGGTGTGAACAAACACAGGCAGAGGAAATGCCTGGAAATAAGCAGAACACAGGGAAGTCCCTGTCACTCATCAAATTGGATGCAAGTGAACTGTGCAGATTCTAAAGCGATAATTCCTGTAAATATCACTCAAAAGATACACTAAGTAACAGCAAATCGAGGAGCTCATTACCAGTGAAATAACTGAGCCATCCTGTATGCAGTCTTGTCAACATTGTCTTATTCCTGCATTTGCACTTACTTTGCAACTTGCCCGTTATTCTTCAGCTTGTTAGAAAAACTTCCAAAGGATGTAAATAAATGTGTGCTAGAGCTGGTGCAGAGGGCAGGGCTGTATCCCTGTGACTATTGAGAGAAGCAAACTGCCTCTTTCACAGCATCAGCGAGTTTAGGTTGATCTTGTATGTATGACTAAACCACAGACTCACTCTCAGCCCCAGGAATGGAAGAAGGGGAGATTAGTTTTCTGCCACCAAAAACTGGAAGGAAGGGAAGGTGTTTTATTCCTTTTTCTGCTCTGCATATTCTTCTGCTGTTGTTTATTCTGTGCCCTGTCTTGCATCAGCTTCATCACTCGTGGCTGTTCTTTGCACTACCTTGAACTTGTGAGACAGGAAGGTTGGCTTTGCTTTGGGGGATATTTTTGTGAATTTAGCAGGAGAGGAGGCAGGTGAGAAAAATTGGAGTAAGTAGTGTGACTTCCTGCTGTTGTAATGTTATTACTAATTACACTAATTTGGTCTGGATAGTAAAATGGAGGGATTGTTGAAAAATTCAGAAAAAACACTACAAGAGGGAAATAATGTACATAAAAGTATAAGAAATGTAAAATGAAGCTCATGGGGGAAAAACCTTTACATCTGCTGATGGGACCTGCTCCACTTATTATCTGTGGAGTACTGGGTCTGCAGAAGTCACAGCTCAGTGCTGTGATAGGACGATGTTAGGAGGATGTTAAGGACTGTCAGGAAAGGAAATAATTGTCAGTGGATGAACAAGCAGTGTCTTGAGCCTTAAATATGGTCCTCCTCTCAGAAAGAATATAACAAATGATTGAGAGAAATTATATGGAAAATATAAAATGGTGAGTGACATGAAAAGAGTAAATAAGAAATATTTTTCCGCTGTTTCTTCCCAGAGAGGAAGATTGCAGACAGTTTCTGAACAAACAAAAAGGAAATTATTCTTCAGATGTGGTCAGTTAAGAGTGTAGAAGTTCTTGCCACAGGATGTTAATGTTAAACTTTGATCGGTTCAAGAGGCGACTGAGCAAGTTTTTAGAAAAATACTTACTGAAGCCTGATAAATACAGAGATTTTATTTGTGGCTCCTATAGCAAATTGTTGCAGACTGGGCCTATGTTTGGCTGTTGTTTGATCATTCCTGTACTCTTCCCAAGATACCCACTTTCAACCACTGTCAGGAATGGGATAATAGGCAAGATTAGATGCAACTTTGATGTGTCTCACTGTGACTGTTCTGCTAGCAGAACTCAAAAGTGGATTGTCAAGATAAGTTTGGTTTTTGAAAAGATTAAGTTGTAACATGAAAATGGCCCAAGTAAATCTAGACTTTTTACTACTGAGTGCTAATGGACCATACATGGCACTGATAATTTTTGAATTCTTCGGGTTAGAAAAATACTTCTTTGAAGGTAAAAATATGCAACTCTTGATTATTATATCTCTACAACTAGAATAACTGTTGTGCTGTTTTATATTAAAATCGTAGAACATAGGTTGAATCACATATGCAAATATCGAGTACTGCAAATTCTTGTCAAGTTTTTAAAGAACTTGGCCAGTGTAGGTCACTGAATAAAGTCTTGTACATACATAAGAAAAAATTAACGTGTGTGTGTTTGGAAGTGATAAGTAGTACATAGTAAAAATCACAAACTTGATATTCTTTTTCTAGAAAGTATTTCTCTAATAGTCCTTATTGTGAAGACTGTTTTGAAATGGTGAACAGTGAGTCGTTGAAGATATCTCAGGTGCTAAGGAAAAGGCCATAACTTCTCTCCCTAATTATTGTTAATTTGAACATGCCATATACAGAATAAAGAAGAAATAAACTTGTACCTTATTTTTGAAATGTATACAGAAGTTATGAAGGTGTTCTGAACTATTCTCCTCCTACTTGCAAAAATGTTTTTGATACTCTCATCCAGATCTGTACATCTTTTAAATAGAATTTCTAGTCTGGTATCTTCTCTGTTTTGTATGAGTCAGATGTGCATTAGTAGTTCTCACTGTTTTAATTAAAGTGGCAGAGTTGTTGAATTCTTTTCAAGGCAGACTGAGGTGGAGGGGACAAAACAGAATAAAACCTCACATCTCATCTTGATTCTTAAGTTCATCATCCAGAGTGTCTCTAAAGTCATAATTGCATCATTGTTTTAACCACCTACAGAATCTTCTATCGTTGATGGTAGTTTTATACCTAAAGTAAGAACAAGCAAGAAAAGTATTTAAATTCCGAAAGGAAAATGTACAACTTTTCGAGCTTCGTAAAGAAGTTGTAAAAGTAGGGTGTGTAACCCTACATCTATCTTCCTGTTTTCTAAAGTTATTCTTTTTGGTGGAGCATGTGTGTATTTTTTAAGCAACAGACTGGTAAGCAAGTGCAAGGCAATTTTTGGTGGCAGTAGTAATGTAATTACAGTGTATGTGAGATAGATGCAAGGTCATGGGGTTCATGCAAAAATGGACAAACCTTTTCAGTACTTCCCTGCTTTTGTGGTTGCTTTATGTGTGCATGGTATATATTTTATATGTATTTTTATAGAAATAGAAGGACTGGAAGTACATACAGACTCGGTGAAGTAATGGCAGTGTTTTGGAGTCCTCCTTTAACGTAGAGAACCAAAGCGAGAACTTTTTGTTGTGAGAAGAATATTAATTCTTGGAAAATTTTAGTTTTGTCTTCCTTATTTGAACATTTACTGGATTTAACCTCAGGGCTTAATGGCTTTAGGTTGCCATCGTGATTTTAAGTTGGTTAAAATTCAAAACTTAAAAAATTTAACAATTCTCCTTTAGTTTTAATTCAATCTTTTGCATCTGTTACAGTTGAGAAATTTCAAGCTACTCTATAACCTGTTCCTACAGAAGAATGGGGTCCATTTTAAGTCTGAATAGATTCAACTTTCCTGTTTTCTTAACTAGTGTACAAATTCCATTCTCTGGTGCTTGCATGTGGTAGCTAGCATCACATTCATCTCGTCATTTGTGTGAACATCAAATCTCTCTTGATTTCCTAGCTTAGTTTCACTCTCACTCACAGAAATTTGACTAAAGCCTTGCAAGTTAACTTCAGTCTTTGTTTGCCATAGTACTGTCATAAAATTTTTGGTTGCACCCACACTAATTTATTTACTGAAAGCTACAGGCCATGTTCACTGGTACTGATAAAGTCCAGAGCTTTAGCAATGATTTAAAAAGCTGAAAATTACCCTTGTATAAAAATATGTTACACCTCTGCCTTTTTTGTAGCAAAATGAGAAGGCACTTTTATAAGGCAGTTGTGAAATTCTGACACTGTCGTATAGACAAACTAATTATATTTTGCATGGAAAACACTGGTTTATTCTACTCACTTATCTTTTCTAGAACTCCTCATAAAATGTCTTAGCAGAAAAAAAAAGTTTTTAATACTCTGTATACTTTCTTTCTTAAAAGCTACATAGTATAAATGCAACTAATTTTTAGGGTCTGTAAAGACAAAACCAGTATCTCAAAAAATGATGATGATGTAACTTCATAAATGCTTTCTTGGACCCAGACTTGTTTGGGAATCTGGGTTTGAAAGATATATAAATGAGACATAGCATAGCTAACTGAAAGAAGGTCTCTGTGAGGTTTTGTAGAAATCACTATGCAAAGCTTTGTTATTTGGCACGTCCCTCACTTTGGGAATTGTGTGAATGCCAGCTGTGCCTCTTGCATTCCTTCTCCATGCTTAATAGATACAAAGATAGGAGCTTACTTTTTTTCCTTTTCTATGGGAAAGGAAGTCAAAAGTATAGTAGAAGCACAAAAGTCAGTTGTAATTAGAAACTAGAAATAAACATAGAGCAAATCTTTGCCTTGCATGTTACATGCATTTTTCTCAAGTGTGGATTTTATAGATGTTATTAGTGCCTTGTAGACTGCTGAGAATTAGAGTTCCCTTTCACCACTGTGTACGTGTAGCACATGCTGCCTGCATATTACACCCACTTGTCCGTATCTTTTAAACACTTTTTAAAAATCTGAATGACAGTTCATGAGCAGTGCTGAAGAGTAAGACTGTACTCAGCCAGACCATTTGCAATTTTGAAGGCAGATGGTGTGACTTTGGATTGAGGGTACTGTATAAGTTGTGTAACTCTGGGCTGCAGTTTCTTCCTTTTGCAAGAAGGGAGGAAAAAATCCTCATAAAAAGACAATTTAATTCATTGTGTCTCATTAGACTCTTTTTCTCACAAAATTCAAGGTTATTTTTAGCTTGGTTTTTACACAGACTGTTCTACAGTGTTGTTACAATGAGCCTTCTTTCTTAATCAGCCCGTTAACTGTCAGGCCCTGCAAGTGATGCTCAGTTTTAACAAGAACTCTTTGATTTTGGAGAGAGTGTAATATATTGGCAAGTGACTTAAACTCCAGCCTTTGCTTGATATTAGTGTACATTCAGTAATTGTATCAATGTCCAGAAAATGCAATGGTCCTGTTTCTTATGAGAACATTTTTTTTAATCTAAGTATAAAATGAGCCTGAATTGGATGCCTTCACATCATATTTCTTTACTACAGCAGTTTCTCCCTCCTCATTTCTTAATTTAAGAAGGGAAAGAATCCATAATACAAGCAGTAGGTCCTTAAAAAACCCTCAGCTTTTTATATTCAAAGGTGGCATCTCCACTTTTCTGCTAAAGCTCCCTGGTTGTGCTAAGGCTGCCAATATCTGTAGTGGTCTGACCTTACTGTGTGGGTAGAGGGGTAATGACAAGACTTGAGGGCACTCTGGGGTGCAGTGAGGTGACCCCCTTACTGTGCCAGTGGAGTGGAGCCCAGGCAGGCTGTGCCATCATACCCCGGGGTAGCTGTGCCTAGAGCTGGCTGTGCTCATCAGTGTGTACCTGCTCATGCAATCTCACAATTACCATGCTCTTCCAAAATTCCTGGGACTCAGTGCCAGAGGGGAGTGTGGAGCTCCCACCCTGTGGGAAATCAGTGGTTGTACTGGGGAGCAGGAAATGGAGCTGAGCCCGAGCGCAGCGACGGAAGCCTGGCAACCAGACTGGTGGAGAGGTCTTGTGTAGTGAACATGGTGGTATTGCTCTGGAATGGTTGGCACTGAGGAGGTGCTGAAAGTCACCTAATGGAGAAATGGAGATGAAGTGAAATCTGTGAGCCTTTATCTGAACGTTTCTGTGTTGTGTGTGTGCAGAAAGGTTGTTAGAACTATACTTATCTAGTCCATCATCTGGGTGAATACGGGGTTATCAAGAGAGTGGCTTTCTGAAATAACTTTCCATAATGTTAACATAGTGTTTACATTATGGAAAACATTTAGCTTTTATTTACAGTGAATGTATCTTTAGGCTTAGAACTTTTTCCTCAGCTCTTAACAGGAACCAGATTATTGCCAATTTTGTTGAGCAACTCTGAGCCTGAATGCCAGCCTGCTTCTCATTCCCAATATCAAGACCTGTTTATTAACAGATTGTTACTGTTCTTATCTTTAGGCCACTACAACTTTAACACCACCATGGTGCACTTGAAGGTGAAGGCTGAGTCCTATAAAAAAGGATGAGTGACTTTGTTTTGAGGTTTGGCTGTCCTTTTAAAGTTTTCATAAAATATTTCTTCATCCTGCCATTCAGGATAACTTGTCCTTTTTTTAATTAGCTAATTATTTGCAATGGTTCCAAATTATTGTGGATTAGGTGGGAAGAGTAAAGGAGATAAAAGTTTAAGAGCTGTTTCTGTTATGAGTTAGATTTAAGTCTTTTTGAAGTACAACCTATCACAACTTTTGAAGTTAAGTTGGCAGAAGACTGTGCCCACATCTATAAGCTTTCAACGTAGATTAGACCCTGTATTCAGACGTGTTTTGATTTATCTGCAGTCCCTATCCTGGAAGGATTGAGGGCAGATTCTGCTGTTTTGAAAGCAAACTTCTAAAACTGTCACTTGCTGTTCTATTCATACACTCTTGCAGCAGTAGTTTTTAAAATTCCTTGTCTTTTGTGCATGCTTATTTTAGAAGGCTAGTTCTGCAAAACATGGCCTCCTTTGGTTTGAACTGGTTATTGAGCTGTAAAAATGGGATATGCAGAGTCTAATTTTAAGAAAATCTTTTTTATTAGTTAGTTGCTATTTACCGTTTTATTTTTTTCATTATCTTGATTTAGAGGAAAAACACGGAACACTGTTCGTAGCCACATTCTCTCACTGTAGTCACATTCTCTCTTTTTGACTGTAAGCATTTAACTTCTTGCAGAGGAATTAGTCCAGTCTTTATAGTCACTTATGCAGCAGTATACTTAAATGGCACTACCATTAAGTGTTCTTCTAATTTCATTTATGGTGATTTTTCGCTTGTAGAAGATGAAATTACCAGTTTTACTTAAAGTCGTTGCAATTGTACAGTAAAGAAAAAAGTTCTGTGAAGTTTTAAGTTCCTAATCGTTATTTGATCTGAGGTAGAAGTAAGCAGACAGAAGAACTGTGTTTTTATTTTCAGCCATAGGCTAAATAAAACTACTGTGTTTCTAGTACCTACACTTTTAGGTAGTTTGCTTGGTAAATCTGGGGGTTTTAGCAAAGATTTTAACAATTTAGGTACTCTGTTAATGTTTAGAATTGATCCTTCCCATGAGTTAATTACTTCCCATTAGTGAATTTCTTCCACTGTCTTTCAAAGAGCAGTGTAATTCAAGTTAAAAACCCAAAACTTCAGAGTATTGCAATCATTGTAGGGCTTTCTCTAAGTCTATATCCATAAACCTTTTTTAGGCGTGGAATCATATGCTCGGTTATTTAGCCTTGCAGAACTGTCAGAAGCTGAGAAAAAAATATCTAGCAATTCCTTCACTCACGTATGTTGCCACGGCAGTATTCCCTTCTGCATTAAAAAAAAGTATGGCTTTGCAGGCCACACCCCTCCCCTTGCTTCTGTCCTGGCTCCTCCAGCACTGGGAATGGAGACAGGGCAGTTGCAGCTGCCTTTCAGGTGATAGCTCGGTTTAGAGTGCATATGTGAGTAGGAGAATGCTGTAGTTGAGCTCTCTCTCTGAGGTGTAGTCACATGTAACACTAAAAATACACGCATCCAAGTTCTGATTTTCTCAGTAATGTTGTTTTGTTTCACTGTGTAGTCTGTCCACATATGTTTTGCACTGCACATGAATTGCAATGCAAATGATTGCCATATTTTTGTAAAACTGTAGCAGCAGTTTTGCTCACATTGTTTCTGGTTCCTGAGAACTCCCTCAACCTGCATAAAATGCTGTTGCAAAATTTTGTCATCAACAAAATCAGTATGATTATCTTTTGCTTTTGTTACATCTGACAGAACTGTGCTAAAAAGTGTCTGGAGCTTAGAAATTGTGTGGTGGCTGTGTATCAAATCCATTTTTTTGAAAAGGAAACCCCCCCCAAAATTATCTATCTTTTGAAGCATCTGTGTTGTGTCATGTGTACCTGTTCCTTTGCTTGTATATGTGTTTATTCTTGACATTTTTGTTTCATTGCAGTACCCAGAGTGATACTGCATTCAGATCCTTCCTTTACATAGTGGGGTTGAGGGTTTTAAGAACCATGTTTTGCAAATTACTTTTTCATAGGCTGTTGTTGAGAAATAATAAATAAATAAAATTGTAAAGATTGGGTCTCCTATGCAGTCATTATGGAACGCAATGGATATTGAAAAAGTGGAGGAAGTGTTTCCTGAAGCAATTTATTCCTGTTTAGAGTTATTAAATTTTTGCTCGAAGAACTTTGAACCTGATATGTGCCACTGTTTTGATTTCTTTTTTTTTTATTTGCATGCTCTGATGCAAATGCAAGGAATGTCTCTGATAGGTAACATAGGTACAACCATTAACCTGAGTGATAGAAAAGTAGGAGAGAGAATGCTGCAAGGGGAAGGTGCCTTTCCCATCTTGGCAACCAGTAAGTCTGTTCTCTAGCTCTGAATCAGCAGCATCACAGTGAAGGTACTTAGAGAATCTGTAATGCTGTAGAAAATGCCAAAGGAGAACCTCTGCTGCTGGTGACAGGGGCAGGGACTGCTCTCATGTGGTCCTTGTCACTGCTGATATGGCACCCTTGCTTCTCTGTTTTCACTGTCTGACTCTGTGACATGGATGAATGAATATAAAATTCACAGTTGCATTGAATTCTATAAAAATAATTTTGTATATATTATAACACTGTTCAGCAAACCCAGTATTTATGTAACTTAACCAGCCTATACCTTGCAAAACTCCTGACACTTTGTGAGGAAGGTTGTGGTTTACTTTCATGGGGATAGTGTATCACTGAACTAAGTGCTAAACACCATAGGTAAATGCCTGAAATAAAGGTAAAAAAAGGAGCGGCAGAGGCTGAAAGGGCAAAACAGTGTAGGGTTTTTTGCCTCTGAACTGAGGCAAGATCTTTGTACTTACACACTCTTGTTACTATGATTTTCACTCTTGAACCAAAAGCCTTTCTCTGGATGAAGGCCATGGAAGCTGCAGTTCTCAGTCACAGTTCAAACCCAGGCAAGAAAACATGAGCTAAGTCACATTTCTGACGTCTCTGTTTTCCTTTAATTGATCTAAACATTTAGCAGAGTCAGAAAATATACAGGAAATAAGTGAATGTATCTTCCTGTTTATATGTTATGACTGTTTTCTGCTCTGGCTGGGCTAGGTCAGCTGAAGGCTCTGTAAGGAGAGGCTGGAGTGAGCAAAGCCTTGAAGATCAGCAGGAAAGTTTTCCCTTCACCTGTCTTTGTCCTAGCTTAGACTTGTATTTTATTCTACATATTGGGAAAAAAAAATCCGCCAAACACCCCTAGAGCTTAAAACCCACTTTATAATAACAATTTTGCTTCTGGTCATTGAAGATCTGATTATTAGGCAATATCTTTTGAAACCATTTCAACTACATATAATTAATTGAGTGTGTGTTGGCATATAAGATAGTCTGGTGCTATTTCCAGTGGGATCTGATAGTAAGAAAAATAACTTTAAAGTGAAGTCAGAGTAAACTTCCTGAGGTTTACAATGAAATTTGAGTGCAAACAAGTATTTTATATTTAAAATGCAGTTTTCACTTAAGGATTCATTCCAGTTCATTTAGTTGTATTTCTTACAGTGATCTTATCCTTTTGCCTAGTGGATGTTAAAATTCCTGATAGTATTAACAAATGTGTATGTTTTTCATGTGCAGTGGAAGGTACTCCTTTTGTGGAAGGTACAGCTGAGAATGCTGTTGAATGTCAGACTATCTGAAAAATGGTCACTCTGGTACTAGAGTTCTCATTTGCACAAAGGAACAGCTGCTTTCAAACTAGAATGGTTTCATTATTCATTTTTATAAATTTTAATGATTCATAAAGATATTCTGTTTTTTATTTAATGATAGACATAGGTAAATAACAGACTCTCTGAGAATAGCAGTTTGTACAGGAAATAGTGAAGGGAAAATTGCTTTTTTATGTTAATGGATACCCTACTATTTTGTAGGGTATTTTTAATTGAATATATTCTGATCAACTGAAAAATAATAAATAACTGTAAAGTCAGGCCTCCTTGCAATCATAATAAATAAAAATAAAACATACTACACTGCAAAACTTAAAATTTTCAGTATGTTGTCTTGCTACAAACATGTGGAAGACTTCTACTAGTTTATAAATTGCCTGAAGGAACTGCAATCTTCTCTAGACTGCTTAGCGAAAATCTGCTTTAAGCTTGGAGCTTTCTGGCCTGCACTGATTCTAGGCTTCTGCAAACAGATAACAGCAAAGCCCATGTGATTGATTTTGAAGTTGTTTTTGATTACCTTTACCTCTTGTCACTATGATATTTTTAGTGCAGCTGTTTTCAGAGGAGTGTTGTTTTTCTGATCAAAACTTACTTTTGCAACATATTTGGTTCATTTTATTAATGTTCTGGGAGTGTAAACAGTTATCAGTGATATATGTACATAACCCTGTTTCTCAATTGTTATAATTTCCCCCAAAAAAGCAAAATTATTTGTATTAAAGTTTGTTATTAATATAGAACTCATTATTCATTCAAAGTTAAATACCTATTTTTACTACTCACCTAATTTGTGAATTGCTTCTTTTTTTCTGCCGTTGTTGTAGACAGAGTTGAAAATCAACTAGGTTTCTAATTGTCTCCTCACCTTTCTAAACTCAGTAGGTATATTTTATCTTCCTGGCATATGGCTTCAGAGTTGCAATGATGAACACTATTCTCCTCTTTTAGTTTAGTCTGTAGTATCTAGTATTTTCATATTGATACTTTCTTCCTGTCATTGACAATTATTTCTTCTTTAAACTTGAATTCCCATGGACGTGATGAGTATTTTGAAACCCCAGGTTATACCGATAAATTGTGTGTGTTCTTTTCAAGAGAGATGACACCTGAGTAATATCTTTGAGCCAAAGATAAAATTATCTTAGAGAATATGTCTTCTCTGCATTATTTTGCAAAGTATATGTTTTACGGGGCTGTCTGATGGTAACTAAAGTAGAGCAGGAGACTTCGTGTATGACTTTGCTAAATATTTTTAATTTCAGGTCTCTTTATGATTCCAGAATCTTATTTACTTAAAATTCATGAGATACATAATTATTTTTATATAAAATGATATTTTAAAAGGAAATGTCATTTCCTTTCAGAGCTACTGATTAATCTACTTCTATTTAAAGTTCTAAATAACTCTTAACCATAATCACACTCTCATTAGAAAATAATTAGACAGTTCTGGGGAGTCGCAGTTTTATCAGCCAGTCATAGACCTAATATGTTAAAAAAAAGAAAAAGAACTGCGATCTAAAGTAGTGCTTTCTTTTCCAGAAGATACAAAGAAACTTATTTTGGTTGTATTATTTGGTGGAAGCATATGTATTTCTTCTTTTCATTTTTTATCTTGGTGGTTCTTGGTCAAAAAAGCAGATCAAACCTAGTTTGGTGTATTCATACCAGCATTTTGGATGCCAAAATGGCAAATGAAATTCAGCCTAAATAAATGTCGAAGTGACGCACATTGAAAAATAATTATTACTTTTCATATAAAATAATGGATTCTGAGGTGATAGCATTTGTTTAGGGAACTACCATTTAAATAGGTGTTTCATAAAACCATCAGCTTTGTTGAGTAGTGATAAGAAGAGGCAGAGGACAACACAGTAGAAAATGTCATTATATCAAAATTTAAGCTCTTCGCACGTCACCTGTGGAGTGTTGCGTACAAAGGGTACAGCATGACAGGGTTCAGGGAAGAGTGAAGGGGAGGATCTTGGATTATGGAGCAGCTTTCCTGGGAGGAAAGACAAAATTGAGTAGGACTCTTCAAGGCTGAAAAACAGATGGCAGAGGGTGTACAGTAGATGTCTCTAAAACTGTGTGCCAGGGAAAGGGTGACTGCAGAATGAGTGTTCGCAGGCTTTTGGGACAAGAATCGAAGGATGTCAGGTGAAGCTCTGAGATGGCAGGTACAGTACAAACATGGAGATGATCATCTTTTGGAAAATGTGTAAATATGCTCTGGGATTTCATGCCATACTATACAGATGTTAGAAGTTTCCATTTGCTCAAGAGGGAACTGGATAGATAGATTTGTGGAATAAACATCAGGTGGGAGTTACTAAATAGACAGGAATCCCATCAGGTGGCCTCTGAGCTGCCTTTTGTTGGAGACCAGGGAACTGCTTATGGAAGGAAGGATTCCTGTGTGCTTAGTTTGCTCTTATGCTTTTCCTTTGACGTGTGCACGTGGCTATTTTTCTAAATATAGGCTATTGGCCTATGTGGATCTTTACCCTGTCCTAGAATAGCTCTTCTAATTTCATTGTGCTCGAGTTCTTGTATCTTCTTCTTCAATGGATTTCTGTCTCAAGATGATTCATTCTAGTTAATGTTTGAAACTTTAAAACATTTTATTTGGAAAAAAGGCTACATAGGTGAGAAAGAGGGTAAGACTTGACTTTACTAATAGACTTTGGGTGTTGGCTTTATGGCATAGGAGGGAACTAGATACTTGAAGTAAAAATTGTTTCAAATTGTTCAAATTGCTGCAGATCAGTAATTTGAATCAGTCTTTGAGAGTCTTCCCCAGGCTGTCTACATGTGGAGAATGTGTTTGTGCCTTTGTGTCTCGCACTCTCATATTTCTAGTCAGAAATTCTTGCAGACAAAAAAAAATTGTTTAAGTCCAGTAGTTCTTTTCAAAACATATTACCTTTGAAAAAGTGTTCTGAGAAAGTCTAAGAGAGGTGAGGAAATTAGACTTAGTTTTTTTCTTCTATATGCAGCATTTACCACCCCTTTAAATAGACTTGAAAGGTATTTTCCGTTATGTCATTTTACAGTAAGCTGCCTAATAAAGTTGTTATGGTATTGAAAAGGTTTTTTGGGCATTGGCCAGTGGGTTGTTTGCTCTTTAGAAGTTTGAATGTGTCTCTTGATTTCATGTCTGGTGTTGAAAGCTGAAGGTTGAAAGGTGAAGTCTCCATCCTTGGAGATATTCCAAGTAAGCCATCTGGACATGGTTCTGGACAGCTGGCTCTAGGTGGTCCTGCTGAAGCAGCAAGGATGTTGGACCAGATGACTTCCAGAGGTCCCTTCTATGATTCTGGGCATACACAGCTCGTATACAGAAAAAAACCCCACCAATAAACTCAAACCAGAATTGTGGGGCAGTGTTTTTATGGCAATTATTTTTACAGGAAAAAATTTTTTGAAGGGGACAGGAGCGGGGAGAAAAATAAGACAAACCATCCTATTAGAAGAAGGGGAATACTGAAAGTTAGGTTTGCTTTCCTCTGTTTCAGATTGTGTTACAAAAAAAGCCTTTATAGACTTCTATCATGGCTTTTTGGTAGTAAGGCAGAGGGGTTGTCTTACACTTAAAAGAATAGGATAAATTCTAATTTCTTCACACTACAATTCGAGAACACATGATTTTGTTTACTTACGAACTATGGAGCTTGTCTGTCTTTTTGATTGAAAACAAGAGGGAGAAAAGAATATACTAAATTCCACATATGTGTGCATTTCCTATGCTATGAATTTAAGGCTGGTAATATAAGTGTACTTTGAATGTCTGATAGAAACAGTCTGAGAATTCTATAAGCCTCTTCAGCCAGTCTGCAGGCCTCCAATGAAATTATAAATGTTGTATATATGTTCTCTGTTGCGTATTATATAAATATTACTTAAGCTCATTTCCTGCTTACATGGAACCTATGTTGGCAGCAGAAATCAGGGCTAGTTTCTATGGCAACGTGGTGCCACTGGGAGAAAGGCTGATGCTGTGCAGTGCTTGGTATTTTTTGCAAGGGAAGAGATGCAGACCTACATTTTTAGACAGGAAATGTATTTCAAGGCACAAAAACATTTAACAATTTTTATAAATCTGTTGAAAACATAAATCCATATAACAATGGAAATTGAAACCTATTGTCTGCTGTTTGCAATAGAAAATTAATTTTTATTTTTATCTAATGTTACAGAAAAGAACTGTTAAATATATACACAATTATTACTGCTGTATTTACATGGAAATAGCAAGGAGACTTCTGTACTAAGGACAAAGGAAGTTTTGTACTGAGGCAAAACAGGGACAAAACAGACTGAATTTTGGCTTAGTCTCCTGGCCCTTTCATTCTAGTTTTCACCTTCTGAACTCTTTTAAAATAATTTTCACAAAGGTCTTTGAGATCTTACAGAAAACTATTTTCTTTTTTTGAATGACAATCCTGTTGCTTAGATTTTCTTTATTTTCTCTGGATTTCCAAAAGATAATCCTTGCTTGTTTGTTATTTCAACCACCTGTTGTCTTTCAGTGGTACTTAGTATACCTTTTTTTACTTTTGGCATGACTTTAGGGGAGGGCTCTGAGACTGACTCCTGTATTTCCCTCACCCCCATGACTAAGAGTGATGAGGAAGTCAGACCCCTCATGCCCCTTATTTGCTGAAGACTGTCCAGTAGTTCTGCACAATTGCTCCTCCTTGCTTATTTTTACTTCCTCTTCGTGTGTTGTGTCATCACTATTTGTTCAAGAAATGATTGTAGCTGATACACAGATACCAAAGGGGAATTCAGATGAAACTGGAAGAATTAGGGACATGATTTTACAAACTGTTTTTGCAAACTTGTGAAGATTGCTGATAGGGATAGCCTGAGACATCAGTTGGTGTAGAGGTAAAGAAAGTGAAGCTTGTGTTTAAAATAAACAATAAAAGGCTGCTTCTTTACTTCTATAGAAGTTATATTTCTGGAGAATTATATCTACATTTGTTATTAATGAAAAAGAGTGAGGAAAGTATATTTTGAAGGTGTTGGGGAGCTTTCTAGAAACACTAGATCTTCTTTTGGGTACTAGGAGTCATTAAGGGAAGGGATTTCTTAAGCCTGTGGTTTCTCTTTGATGGGACTAGGGTGAAGCTTTGCTCATCTTGAGTGTTGAGTGGGTGGTTGAGTCACCATCCCTGGAGGTGTTATAAAGATGTGTAGATGTGGCACTTTAGGGACATGACTTAGTGGTGGACTTGGCACTGCTGGGTTAACGGTTGGACTTGATGATCTTAAAGGTCTTTTGTGACCTAAACAATTATATGCTCTCTTTGCATTTCCTTATGCCTCCTACATGCAAAGTACTTGCTCCACCTCGATGAAGTGGGATGTTCTGAAAAGTCAGAACCTTCTGAGAAGATGAACTGAGCTGGAAGCAGTATTCTTTAGAAGTGTGAAGGGCTCAGTTCATCTCAGTGAATCATCATCTTTCTTTCCCAACCCTGGCACTGTACAGTTAGTCTGTGTCTGATGTTGCCTAGCAGCAATTCATCAAATGTCTAAAGGGAACTGATTTATCCTAGCTGGGACTCTTGTAGAAATCCAAGTAGATAAAATGTTCTTGGAGGAATATTAGCCTCTTCCTATGTCTGGCACCCACACTATCAATCAGGATTAAGCTCAAAGGCATTTTGCAGCTGCCCGTGGCTTGGCTGTCTTGTCATGCTGATGATTCAAAGATGCCTCATTTTATAGTGGAATATCTCCATCCCATCCTGCAATCAGCATGTGTTTCAGCTATTATCTTTTCAGAGGTTTAGCAAATCAGAACTCTCAGTGATACCCTATGTACACAGTGGCACTTACTGCATACATCTTCATTTAGGACAAGAAAACCAACTTTTGCAGGAACTATAGGTACATAAGGTGAGATGAGCCTGGTGTGCTTTCAGTTCCTCTCAGCTTCTTCTCTTGAAACCCAGTGGTTCAACTCTGAGTTTCCTTCAGCTCTTTTCCATCCATTATTGCTGATAGTCTGCATAGCTTCTTGAAGACTTCTCTGAGGCATGTCCGATTACTGAGCCAGTTGCAGAGTAGACTTTAGCAGCCTTTGGCACTGGCTCAGAGAAAGTCATGGCAGTACATTACAAACATATGTAGTGTGTCAGAGTTGTAGCACCAGTCAGATCAGAAGCTTTGTCGCCAAGATAACACCTTAACATTTCCATTTTCAGCAGTGGTAAACTTGCCATGTTCCTTGGACCTTAGTTTCTGCTTGAAATATGTTGTAGGTTTGAAGTCATGATGTCACCATCCTTTACTGTCGTTAGGATTCAGCACCAGAGTATTTCTGATCTTTTACTGTGCCATGCCAATTATCCTGGACATTTGGCTTTTGAAACCTGAAATAGGAAAGTTCTTCAGTTTTTCAGACAGCTCTGTGTGGTGGTCAGGTGCAGCAGACACCACTGTCCTTCCCTGAGGAACCCTGAGATGGAGTTACCCATGGAAAAGAGGTGAACTGAAGGCTGTAGCCTCACAGAAGTAATAGCTGCTGTCCACTTCATGCTGGAAACTGGGTCCAGAATTCACCTTTACAAGATGAGATTCCTTTCCTGGGCCATTCAATTTACTGACCTGGTAGGGGAACCTTCGTTCACAATGTTCTGGCATCAAGGCATAGGATATGGAAAGACTTCACTCTAGGAGGCAGGTGCATCTTTAAGAGTTACATCTTCTCTACTAGGGAGACGGTTCATCTGGGATACCAGGACAGCTGGGATTCCTTGAATGCTTTTCCACCACTGATGACACTCTGTCTTGCTCTTGGAAATAGGAATATTCCAATAAGTGAGTCATCCAGCATCCATGCTGTGAGGTAAAGCATGCCAAGGCTGGGATGAGTCAGATGGTCTGATAACCCTTATTTTCAGACTTACTGACACAAAAGAGATTCTGAAAATCTCATCATGAATTGTCACAGTATTTGGTATCAAAAACTGCCTCATCCAAGCCAGCTGGACAGGGCTCTGTAATACTGGGGTGACTTTCCTAACACTCCTGAAACAGCTGCTGCTTGTTGAAGATCCTGTCAAATGAAAGGCCTTTCACTTGCAAGCTTCAAAAATAGTGGAAAGCTCGAAAAGGGGCTCTACAAGCCACAGGACAAATGATTGATGGGAATAAGGAACAGAAAGGTGTTTCCCTGGAAACACCTGGAAAGGCAAAGGGCACATGGAGGAATCCTAGGGACTGAGAGTGATGACCTTTTCATTGAGGGAACATATGACAGGAGAGCATGCTGAATGCAAAGGCTTTTGGAAATGTGTTGTTTTGACATTTGAATAAAATAAAATACACTGTGTTCTATAAGGTGGTTGGACAAGAGATCAACTGTAAGTTTTGCATTAAGAATATGAAAAGTGAAAAAAGTATTCAAAGATCTAGGCACCTAAAAAAAGATACTTTGTATCCCAAGGAACTTGGGTTTTCTTCTAGATCAGTTTATCAGAATTATCCAAATAAAAAGACAAAAGGTCAAGTAAAGGGTTAAAACCAGCTGCTCATTATTTTCTGTATTTAGGTGAGAATGTTTTTGTGAAAAACACATATGTGATTTTTCCATTTGCTCGCTTTTGACTGTGCCTGGACTCGGCAGTCTCTTTGCTGCTTTTACTTCCGTTAGGAAAATCGATGCTTAAATTAACATGAAAGAACAGTATACAGAGAGTAACTCAAAGAAGGCATTTCATATATTGCACTTAATGGCCATGTGTACCCAAAACGGAAGAATTTTAGGAACCTTTGAACACTAGCAAAATGTTTTTGAATGATAACCATCTTTGCAACTTATGACTAATAATTAAGTTAAAAAGTTTTAAATTGCTTGTTTTTATTATTTTCTGACACTACAGTGCAGGCATTGGTACTTCCATAAAATGCTAGTAGGAATTGTGAAGAGATTTGTTGAAATATAGAGATGTTCTTAGCATTTGGAATTTTGGGAGGAGGGTTGTGTGTTTTTAGGAAGACTGAGATCAATCCTTTGTTTTGAAAGCGAACTTGTTAGTGAAAAGGAATTAGGATTGTTAATGTAAACAGTTCACGTAAAGTGCTTGTTCCAGCTTCTTGAAAGCAAGGTTAATAAGGTGACGATTGGTATCAGTACAGTTCCAGCTGGTACAATCAGAATTTTTCATTGCAGCAATGGTTTGTATTTGCAGCAGACAGAGAGGTTTCTCTAATTGCTGTCTTAGTCATGCAGCCTCGTTGCTTCAGGCTCTGTTTTTTTCACCTGCCAGTTATGTCCCTCAGTGTTTGTCCCGTCCAAAATGCCTGTCTGCTTACCCTTTTCTCATTGCCTGTAGAATTGAGTTCCCAGACATAATCCAGAGCATGATGCATTTGCACTAACATGGCTCTTCTAAATATTAATTAAGCATGGATGTGAAAAATACCTTTTTGCCCTAGATGATCACTTGACGTCAGGATGACATTTTACCATGGTGTTTTTGGGATCAAAAAAAAGGGCAAGAAGTCCTCTGCTGCTGACTGCATTTGTTGTTAAGTGAAGGGTTACAGTTTCACTGTTCCTATGAAATCTTTTCAACTAGGCTGTTAAATAGGTAAAAAGGGGTGGGAAACCCTGCACTTGTTGATTTATTTTGGTTCATGTTGCTAAAGATTATCACAGTTGTCTTCATATGGTTTCTAACCCATATAAATAGAAGATATACTTCCTTGTAGTATGTGTATGTTTATATTAACTCTAAGGGAGTTGCTGTATTGTGAAAAAGACTAAATCCCATATTTTTTAATTTAGTTGTTAATTCATATATAAGTCTGTATTTGATCTCAAAGGGTCAGTGACTTAAGGGGTTTTGATGCCAAATTATGTTAAATCTGTTAACTGTTCCAGAGGCAGATAGGGCTGTTGGAGAGCAGCAGGTGCTTCTTCCCCCTCTCCTTCAGAAGTTGAAAATTTGTTGCTAGTGGCAACTCTAGGGTACACTGGCAACTCTTGCATACTGAAGCAGCAACAGCATGTTTTCGGAATATATCTTATTAATAGAAAGACTAGAGACACTATAATTTAACATGCTAAAGAGAAAGGCAGAAATTAAATACTACAACACAATAAGCCAAAAAGAAAGTCAAAAATTAATTTCCGTTTTTACACTTGTGAGTCATTCTGTTAAAAGTAATCCATCACACAGCCATAGTGAGAGGAAGAAGTCAGAATAGGGGCCATTTCTGTTACTGCCTGCCAGTGTTTTCTTCAGGTTGTCTTAATGGTCAGAAGTGGAGGTTCCTGCACACAGAGGGAGGAAGGAGTCATGCAGCATGAGAAGGGACTCTTGTTGCAAGAGAATTTGAAGAAGGTGAAGCTTCACGTGTGGTTTATGAGACTGGCTTGTTTTTTAACTAGGTTTTTATCATTGCATTGGAGCGATATTCCTTATCTGACTTACTTCAGGTGGAGGTTTCATCATGACATGTTAGGATACATGTATAAGAAACTGTATTCTCCACTGATCAGTACATAGTCCGTGGATTTATGACAGCTGTGTTTCTCCTCTTTGGCTCTTTGGAATTTCTCAATATTTTTTAGCAAAATCTCTTTTGGGAGCTACTGATGAGGCTTGGGTGTTGCCAGAGCAGCAGTAGGAGATTGAATCACAGTGAAAGCACCCCCATGCCTATAAAATACAGTCCCTAGGGAGTGCAAGAAACCATGGCAGGCGAACAAGGTGAGAGGAAAGGCTCCTCTCCATAGGAGGCCATTCCACTGGCTGAGTGAAAGAATCAAGTACCTGCAACCCAGGAACCGGGCACCAGTTTGTGATGTCTGGGAGCAGCTAAGAGAGGCAGTGGACAGACTCAGTAGTTGGTGCAGAAGGGCACATAGGGCAGCTTCATCCCCAGTCTTGGTAGTGAACACTATGGTCTGGTCACGCTGCAGAGCTCGTTCCCCGGTAGCTGCTGGAGTCACTTCATCAGCCATGTCAGAGGCCTCCACCCAGAGAGAGCTGATGATAGATGTAGCTCTTCAGGTCTCAAGTTGCCTCTCTGTGAGGCTGGGGCTGACAGAAGGTGTGTTGTTGCTGACAAACTGTGTTACTGGGTCAAGGACTTACAGGAGGAGTTAAGCAGGCTGTGCAGGATTCTTGAGAATCAGAGAGAGATTGAGTGAGAGATGTTCTCAGAGACCCTACAGTCTTGGGACTCTCATTACAATGGAGACACAGGTGGGCTCTGTACCATGTCAAGCAGTAAATCAAAAGTCTGTGCGATACAAAGGCTTGAAGCTGGTCACTGTCCATACAAGCTCAAGTGGAGTTGAAGCTGGCCAGCACTGTGGGGGACATTTAAAAGAGCTCTTTTAAACACATCAATAGCAAAAGGGAGTGCAGAAATAACATACAAGAATTCTCAAAGAGCTAGCTGATGTCATTGGAAAAGCTCTCTGAATGATTTTTGAATGGTCTTGGGAATCTGGAGAGCTCCCAGTCAACCAAAAACTGGTAAATGTTGTCCCAGTTTTTGAGAAGGGCAAGAAGGATGACCCTGGAAACTACAGGCCTGTCAGCCTCACTTCAGCGACTGGCAAAGTTATGGAGATGATTCTGGGAGTTACTAAAAACCGCCTGGAAGTCAACACAGTCATTGGTCACAGCCAGCATGGCTTCATGAAGGAAAAGTCCTGCTTGTCAAACTTAATTTCATTTTAAGGCAAGGTAACCCATCTCATTGATCAAGGGAAGCCAGTGGACTTTAGTAAAGCTTTTGGACTTTTTGGACTTTAGTAAAGCTTTTGATACTGTCTCTCACAGGATCCTTCTGGACAAAACGTCCAGCACACAACTGGATAAACACACCATGTGGTGGGTGAGCAATCGGTGTAGAGTGTAGAGGGGGAAGCCTTGGAAGAAGAGGCTGAGGTCACTTGTTCTGCTCAGCCTGGAGAAGAGGGGACTGAGGTCTTCAACATCCTCACAAGGGGAAGCGGTGGGGCAGACACTGATCTCTTCACTCTTGTGACCAGTGACAGGACTCGAGGAAATGGTATGAAGCTGAGTCAGGGGAGGTTTAGATTGGATATTAGGAAAAGGTTCTTCAACCAGAGTAGTAGTTGGAACTGGGGTTCCATGCACCCCAGGGAAGTGGTCACAGCACCTTGCCTTCTGAGTTCAAGAAGAGTTTGGACGTTGCTCTCAGGCACATGGTGTGATTCTTAGGGCTGTCCTGTGCAGGGCCAAGAGTTGGACTGGATGATGCTGGTTGGTCCCTTGCAACTCAAGATATTCTAAGAGTTTAACATTCTCAGCCTTTATAATGCTTTACTGGTGACTAGAAATATGGGTAAGGTGCAAGCTGCTGAGTGTATATCTACATATTTTTTTTTTGTGTTGCCAGCTGGGTCTGTATTTTTTTTTTAACTGTTGACTTTTTTCTCCTCTGCAAGTCTGTAATGGATGACTCGTCTGGAAAGTACAAGTCTGCAAGAAAAACAGTATTTGAGGAGGAGAACATATTACCTTGGCAAGTTCAAGACTGAGGCTTCTTGGATAGAATTGGCTTCATGTTTACTGTCTTAAGAACATTTTAACAGAACCGCATGTGTTTGAGAACAAAATTTCATTTGGGACTCACTTTCAGAGCTTGAAATCAGTTACTTCTGGGAACTTGATGTAACTTAGTGTCAGAGAAAGGCCATAAGAGCTGCCTCCTAAACCTGGCAGACTTTATTGCTTCATCCTGGATGTGATTTGATATAAGGGTAGGCTGCTCCTGGGTCCCCTCAGCTCTGCCCTTGGCCATGTGTTCTTCCTGTGATGCTGGACTGGGGCGGTAGCATGGTAAGACTGCAGTACTTGCTGCGTGAAATGGCATTTATTTATAGTACCCGTTGTTTTGAACAGAAGAAGGCAGTGTTCCTTGCCATTTTACTTGGACTTTGAATGTGCATTCAAGCCCAAGGTGGCCTCCAAAAGGCTAATAAGCAAGATGGGAATGAAAAATTCATTCTCTGTTTGAGGTTACAAAAGCTACTGTGTCTTAGCCTGCTCCGTTCCAGGAGGGGTTTTTACTGGTGCTTCTGTTAGTGTTTGATGGTAGGATGGTATCTTTCAAAGGAATGTTAACAGTCCCAGCAGGAATGATGATTTTGTTTAATAATGACCAGATGTAGAAACTCAGTCATGTGACATGCCAGCACTCTCACTTTTTATGCGTAAGTTTTGTAGAATTGGAGATTGTAGTACAGTTTTGCACTAGAATAAGAACACAAATAGTGCTTTTCGTGTAAAGAAAAGCTGTCCCTGGAAGTTCACGTTAACAATTTCTTGGAGTTAGTTAAAAACATACCTCCTTATGCTCTGTTTCCTTCTGTATTTATAAACTTTGTTTCTAAAAACGGTAAAATGACCTCTGGCATAATTAAAAATAATTATTAAATTACAAATAATTGATCATAGCTATTAAATTTTAAAATTATTCAGAATTATAGCCTATTTAAAATCTTGAAATATACAACATCATTTTGTTCCTTGAGCAAGAACTTCAAAGTTGTTTTGATCTTTCTTCTGTTTTTGTTGCTTGTTTTATGTGTGTGGATTTATTTAGAAAGCCTCCATTTAAGGCTGCCTCCGGTTCAAAGAGCTCACTGTTACAAGGCACCTGTCTAATTAAACTAAATTTGCATTTGGAAAAAAAGAGCAGGCAAGAGTTCAGCTCGTAAAGTAGACACCATTTGAACAAAGGAGAAAGAGATCCAAATAGCTAAGTCTTTAAGATAATTAATAACAGCTGGAGGAAACTTGCATATAGAGATTTCAGATTTGAAACTCTCCAGCACCTGCAAGCCTCGCCCAGGAGCATGAAAGATTTTGCCTTCTGGAGCTGGAGAGCAGCATAGCTGGAGCTCCTTCCCGATGGACCCACACCCACTGGTAGATTTTGTGAAGCTCACATCTCTCAGGAGCCTTACAGCACATTTCTTCTGATGCTCACTCTCCCCCTTGCTTCCTCTTCTTACCTCTTCAAATTGAAATTCCCTAAAGAGCCTCTGTGGACATGTCAGGAGGTTAATAACATTGTTAAATATAGTTTATTCCATATTTTATTTAATTAAATATATGAAGTCATTTAACCTAACTTTAATTGCATTTTCTGTTAGCAAAAAAATGTCTGTGGTTGTGCTCATCTGAAAATCTGAAGGGAAGTTTTGTTTTCCTCTCCGATTGAGGTAGTTCCTAGCTTAATCCAACCAATTTTTGTCTCCCTCCTGATTTTTTTTTGGTTTGACACAATATGTTTTCTTAAAGGTAGAAGAATCAGTTGCAGGTTTTAGCTACATTCAAGGTAAAGCTCTGTTTACCTAAAATTAGTCCCCACATGTACAGTGCAGTGTTCATAGAGAAGGACTCCTGCTGTTACATGCCTGTTCCCCGTGGGGAACATGAGGATTTCTTCAGGTAATCTTGTATAGAACAAATAGCCTGCAATACATTCTTATCCATTACTTGATAATAAAAACATATTTTTTGTCTATGAGACTTTTGGATAAAGAGGCCTGAAGTCTGTTTTGTTTTTTAGTAAAGGAAATAATTTATTTGTTGAGGAAGAGAAAGGAATGTCTGAAGATGATGTGTCTGCACAAGCACAGGCCCAAGGTGCATCCGTGTTCCCTCTGGCCAGGAGCAGTTGCCTGGGGAAGAGCACAGGGTTGGGCCCCCACGTGCTGAATGCTGTTCCAAATCCAGTGGTCTCAGGCTGATGGGCTTCATCCAGGGGGTTTTTGCATTAGCTGTTAGCTGATCCTTCTTCCATGAGTTTTTCTGAGCCCTATTTGAAACTAACTTCTCTTATCCATGATATCCGAGGAGAAAAGGTGATTTTAGTTTTTAACATCGTGTTGCATGACTGGTTTTTTTTTATTTCCATTTTATGTCAACTTGGCTCAGTTTGTGTGGGGAGAGGCAGTGGACAGCTATTTCCTATTTGCTTTCTCTGTGCCTCTAAAGATTTTGTAGCTCTCTGCTGTCTCTTTTCCTGACTGAAGAGTTTTGGTATGTTCAGATGCTTCCCATATGGAAGGCATTTTGTGATTTTAATCGCCCTCACTACTCTTGTTTTACCTTTTCCAGAACAGAAGAATAGCAAATGACCCCACAACATCAACAATAAAAAAACTGAACAGTTCTTCCTGAACTTCTCATAGTATGATTTTCCCAGAATTTCCAGGTTTTAATGTTAGGGAAATTGCTTTTACTGTTGGCTGTTCGCCAGTGGGAACATGGAGCAACATGTCCATGATGGAGAACAGTAAAATTAAGTTGTCGGTAATTTTGTGTTTCATAACAGTGGGCAGTTGATTTTTTATGAGACTCCATGCAGGGTTTTGACGTATTTTGCTTCAACTTCACTGTAGAAGAGAAATGCTTCAACTTTTCTTTTGTCTTTTTACTAAGCATCCCCTCTAAGAGCAGGTTAAAAATAGGATTTAATTGTATTTTGATTGGACTTTGCTGTAAATTTATTTTTTCCGTTGAAAAGGCAGTAGTTAAAAGACAAAACATGCTGATTAGTGTTTGGTAATTTTTTGTAATGTTTCTTTCAAGACAGTTATAAGGTTTGTCATTGTAGCCTGTGGAGATGGTCAGTTCTCTGCATACCTGCTGGCAGAATACTGTGAGTCTAGAAATGGTGTGTCATCTTCTTCTGTTAATTAAGTGTTTATGCTTGGATGGTGATGAATAACCTAATGGTGGTAGACCACAGAGTACCAAGTGATTACTTCAGAAAAAAAGGAAAACAAATTTATTATTTATCTCTGCATGTATGTGTTACCTAATGCATATCATTACCTAACAACATTTTAGGAATAAGAAAGAATAATAACTTGAAACAACACAGGTGTTGAATAGCTTGTTATATTATGATAGTATTTGACAATTGTATTTCTGAAAAGGAAATGGAGTTTACATACATGTTTATTAATCACAGCTTTCTTAATGACTGGATTTTTAGTATAAATGATATTTTGAAGTCCACTTGCAAGAAAAAATAATTCACATTTTTGCAAACTCTATACTGGAAAAAATGAAATCTAAGCTGAATAAAATATATATTCATGCCATAAACTTCAAATTAAGACATTGTTGGAGCATTCATCATATCTTTGTGATTCAATAAAGGGGATACTAAGAAATGGCAAAGCAGTCTCATTGACTGATGTCCTACCTAAAACTGTGAAACTGTGTATTGGCAGAAGAGCAAGATTGGCGATGCCAGGATGAGTTATTCAACTTGTAGCAGAAGTTAAGCAGCCAAGTCAAGTGTTGAAAACTTGATCTTTACTTAGACCCCAGGAAAGTAAAAGTGAACAAAATGAAAGAACAATAAGAATTTCTTGCTAAGAATCCTAAACTGAAGGAAAACACCAGCAAAATAAGGCAAGAGTGCAGAATTAGCAGTCAGGCTGATATAACTCAGCAGCATTTCTTTCCTTCACTCATCTTTCTCTACTAATATTTGATTTTTTAAAAAGGTGCAAGCAAAGCTAAAAGGACAAATCAAAGATTTTCCTCAGTTTAAAGCAGTGTTTTGTTTTTTGCAGATAAAAATTGTAAATAATTCCAGAAGGAAATAAGGTAATATCTTTCCTTCCTTCCCGATGTGCACAAAGGAGAGTAGGAAAACATTCCTGAATACCAAAATCAGCTAGGGTTGGAGACAGGAAAAAAATAACCCTTTTCAAACCAAAATCAAATACAGTAGCTTGAGAAAGACTCAGAAGCAACCCTGTCTTCTTAACCTATTTCCTTAGGAATAAGTTTAGCCTTTTTTTTTTTAGAAATCTTGTGTTGTACACTTCCTTACTCTCTCATAGGGAGATTCTTGGTATGCCTTGATGTTTATTTGAAAATGAGTGACAAAATGTTTGAATGTTGATTCCAGAAATGCTTCTGATTCTCTTTAAAATATTGCTTTTATTGTGTGAATAGAGTAAGTAGTTGTTCTTTTAAAAGACAAAATCGACACAATTTCAGTGGATTTTTGAACTTACAACCCCTGTACTGCATTACCCTACTCTACCCTGGCCTTTTCTATAGTTGTGCCTTCTCATGTGACCAAAATAGCATGGATACTTGTGGTCAGAAGAAAATAAAATGATGATACAGCAAGGAGTCCAAGCACTGTGTTTCCTGGCACACGATTCTTTCAGATATATTGATGAAGTACAGGCTGTTTTACTGTGCATTCTCCTTCTTGCTCATGGAATCATTTAGGCTGGAAAAGACCTTTAAGGTCATCGAGTCCAGCTGTTAATTTTTAATTTTTAAATGTTCGTAGTTCTTGATCTGTGTATCCAAAATCATCTTTAAGATTTGTAATTGTAGATCCTTGTAGAATAATTTGTTTAAGTACAGATTTCTGCCAACATCAAACCAGGCATTGGTGGTGTCAGCTTGCTGACACTATGAAACCAGGCTGCTGGAGGGCCGAAAATCTGGTTTGTAGTAAGAGTAACTGATCAGAGAATCTGCTGTACCTTCCACTTGTGGTTTGCTTGCCTTGCTATGTACCATATAGAGACATCTGTTGGGAGCCAAACAGGAAGGCAAAAAAACAGCGTAATTTATGTAAGTAGGAGCACGTGCAAATATATTTATCGTTTATCCTACAAATGGATCCCTTCTCTTTCTTCTATTCTGTCCAAAGCTTTATGTGGTTAAAAATTATGTAAATTTATTTGTTTGGTTAGATTTCTCATAATAACTTAGTTCAAAATACTCCTTTTTAAATCTAACCATTTATTGACTGAAGAATTTTAGTATCTGGGAGGGGTAGCAGGCACATAAATTTGGAGTGCATACAACTTTCAGTGATGTCCTTTAAAGTAAAGGCATAACAGCAGCTGCTGTGCAGGTGGTGAATGTTGCCAGTGGAATTTATTTATGACCAACTGCGTTCCCTTCGACACCAAATGCTCTGTCTGTCTGTCTTGAACAATTGCAGTGTTTAAAAAGAAAAAGGGGGAATTATGAGGAAGAGGACTTAGGAGTAGGATAAATGCAGTTTTTACTTATGATCAAGGAAGTATTCGAATCTTCTTTCTAGGTGCTGAAAAATTAGATTTCTGGGTTTTTATCATATGATTGACAGAATACTGTTAATATACTCTTTTTCAGGCGTTAGATTTGAAGTAGATATAAATGTAAGCAGCTTTTGATGGTACAGATGTTTTAAGTTACTTTGCAAATGTATTTGGCAAGTATGTCTTTTTTATTTGTAAGAAGTATGAATACAAAAGTAACATCAACCTGTTTGGAGAAGGCTTTCTAAATTATTTGACAAACAGGTACACTTCAACCCTGGACTTAAGTGTATTGAAAGTACTCAGTTTCCAAATGTGAGTTCTTAGGTGTTTAGAAATACCAAGTGCAGCCTTGCTCAGAATAGGGTATAAAATATAAAATATATTTCACTTCTTTGGTTGTTTTTTTCTAAATTGGAACTGCAAGACAGAAGAACATCTCTTGGCTGGGGGTGTTGGGCTTTGGTGGTTTGGTTTTGTTTGGGGTTTTTTTTAGCACATCTTAAAGCATATGGTATATATGGAATCTTACAGCATATGTTCTGGGAGTGCATCATAGGTTACTTAAGAGATTAATTTTTTTCTCTTATTTTCTAATAGCTCTTTTCAGTACTTTGTATACTGATACAGCTTTCCGTAGTCTTGGCAGCAGCTACAGATGCAGAAAAGTGCATTAAGGTTTGGGTCAGTGTCCCTTGAGGATTGTTTCTTGCTCTGTATTAGTGAGATCTTTCTTACTTCAGCTAGCAGGCAGGAGCTTTTCCATAACTTGATATTCTTTGAAAAGTATTTCTTCTCAGTTGTGCTCAAGAAGATGGGTCTAACATCTTATTTGCTTGTCAGGAGTTTTAAAAGCTTGCCAGTATCCAGTTATAAACGTTATGTATCTTTTCCAAGCTGTGTCAGTGAGTAAGTCCAAATTCACTTGAGACCTGCTTTTGGTTTGGTCAGGTGCCTCTCTGTCCACGGCTCCCTGTGGTCCTGTGGGGGATATGAAAAATGGCAGTGAGAACATGAGATGCTTCACTGGTATTTCCCAAAGCATTTTTTCATCCCCTCTGGAGGGCTGGGTGACCCCTGTGAGGAAGCTCTTCACCAAGTGTGGTCTCTCTTCTATTTTCAGGCCAGAGCCTCAACAGAAAGCTCCCTCTGCACCTCCACCTCCACCCCCGCCCCCACCTCCGCCCCTGCCGGAGCCCACCCCACCAGAGCCAGAGGAGGAGATTTTGGGGTCCGACGATGAGGAGCAAGAGGATCCCGCAGATTACTGTAAAGGTGTGTGCAGTTCACCCCTGTTGGTGAGGGTGAACGTTGCAGTGCGAGTCTTAGTTACGGCTCTTGGGAGATTTTTAATTATGGCATTTATTTATACTAGAATTAGGAACAACTACTCATTTCAGGTCCAGATGCATAATTGTCTTCAGCTGTAGTTTTTTACTTAGCCATAGCTTTATGCATTTTGTAATAAATATACAAATACCCCATCCCTCTTCTCCTCCTGATGTCCTAGTTAAAAGAATAGAGAAGAAAGTTTTCTTGACTGATGTGAGTTGTAAGAGGAACAAAAACACCCCAACCAAGACAAACAACCCCTCTCACTCCAAAAAGTTCTAAAATGCCTTGATGCCTTTAACAACATTACTTACATTTATTTTGTAAACTGTATCTTTTTTTCCTCTTCTTTTCTTACCTACACTATCCTGAGATGTTACATGATACTTTTCCACATGCTGTCTTTCACAGCCTTCAGCATTGTCTGAGGCTCTCTACATCTTCATTTTATCTCAATTTCCTTAATTTCTCTATTTGCTGTATTAATTTTTTAATTATTGTTAAACACATAAAAGTGTGACTGCAGTACAATAGTGTTGATACTTAAGTTTATTTTAATGTCACTGCTAAAGTTGTACGTCTGTTCCCATTAGGGTAAAATGTATACTGTACTTAAACGAAAACCCATAAATAACAGGTCTATCAACTCTCGGTTTTCTATCGTTGTAGATTTCAAGAATATAAATATACTTTAGGAAACTAACTTGAAGTTTTATCACTTCAGATTAATGCTTTTGAACAGCCGAAAAGCACTCTATGCACGCTGACTATATCTGGTATTCTGTATTCCTCATACCAAGAAACACTTCCTATGTCAAATATCATAAAGTCTTACTTAATCAGGAGTTTCTGTGCAAGCCTGGAGATGTGCTATTTTAAGAAACCTCTCTCCCAGCCTGGAATAAATGTTTTGTATTTTCAGATTTAACAGTGGAAAGTGACTATTTCATTTTGGTGTAAAAGTTTTATTAATATATGACATTTCAAATGTGTAAGTGGCTTACAAATGCCAGTAATGAAAGCCAAAACCAGCGAACTCCAACTAACTGTTGAAGTCTGCAACAGGGAAAAGAAAAACGTGTCACTAAAGTATGCTCAGGTGTTTTGGTTTTTTTCTATTATTTTTGTTAAAACACATTTGCTCCTTAAGATAACTGTCTTGGTATCTCTAACATCTTCCATCAGTGAGTAAGGATTTGTTTAAACATCTGTTTACTTGTAAAGTCTGTATTTCCTTGAGATTAAGCATTTCAAGGCCTCAACTTAATTCCTTCCTGAAATAGGGGCTGCGTTTAATTTCAAACAATCCATTGTTGTCTCTGTTCCAGTATCTCTTGCAAAATGCCACCATCTGCAGAAGTTAGATCACAAAACAAAACAATAGTCCTAAGTTGACAGCCTGCTTATGAGTTACGTGTTTAACTAGAGCAGGTCAGGAGTGAGATCTGTATGCTTTTAAAATAAACTACGTTACACTAGTTATACTTGCAGGCTTCCTGAAAAATTATATGCATAAAAGTTCTTCTAAATTTTTCTGATCCTGAAGCTTTGAATTTTTTAAAGTATATTAAAGGTAGTTCAAGCTTTGGTTCATTTGGGATGTCATGATTGTTATTTGCTTCTACGAGAGCAGCGCTTTTGTTGTTCTGGTGGATGATTTACCTGTTTTCTGACCCTAATTTCCTGTAAGACTGAGCAGTACGTTTCCTTCTTTTAGTCTGCTGGGGTTCAGCTGACAGGAGGCTCACTATAAGGATCTGAATTGAATGGGATTGGGATGATCTGGGGCTATAGAGACTTTCTGTTTGTATATTTTATATTCAGTATAGGGAATGAATAAGTAATTTGGTAAAGAATTCCAGGGACGGCTTTTAGATACATTATTCCCGTTATTTTTGAGAGATGTTTTATTAGTTTGAATATCTTTTTCTGGTTTGGATAGCCTAATCTGTATTTACAGGGTGGTAGATAAAGATTTGGAAATTATTATTTATTTCTGGAGTGTCTCTTTTATTCCTAATTTTATCTTCAAAATGGCAGCCTTCCAGGGTTTTTGAGTGAAGCTCAGAGCATACTTTATCTCTTCTCAACCCCAGTCTGAAATTTCATAGGAGGGCAATTTTGATGAGGAGTATATAATTAATTTTTTTAATGAATTTAACATATGACCTGTTAACTTCCTGTTGAGTATTTTTGTTACTAATTTTATTTTTAAGGGTATGTTACTGTGTGCTAGGCTTGCATCTTGACCATGTACCATGGTGGTTAGTAAATAGTCACTGTAGGTTTTTTTAATCAGGAGGTTGGATCTGTTGGAATCAGCACCTGATGTGAAAGACTGCTTTTGGCCATCTGTGTAAAACAGACTAACCTCTGTTCCCTGGGTGCTTCCCCCAGGGCCTGTTTAAATCTGTGACGTGACTTCTGTTTGTATCACTGAATTTATATTAAATACTTCTCAAATATTTATTTGTATAAGGAATGGAAATATCAGAAGTCCAACTACATAATTTTTCAGGGGGTACTTAGACAGTGAAGCAAGTTTTTCTTCTTCTGTGTAAAGCCTTGAAACACTTGGCGAATTTTTTCAAGAGCCTGTTGTGTCATGGATGTAATTGGAATTTTTTGCTTCTCTGATCATCTTCCTTGCCCCCTGGAGATGTCTCCCATTCATCCCGCTCACAAAGGGAATAATTCCCTATACAAACATGGAACGAGCCAGCTACAATTACCAATACATTCAGGAGGCATTCAGGAATAATGATCTCATTTTTCTGACCCTCTTCCTTGCGTGCATGTAGCTAGCTAGATGTGAGAGAGACTTTTTTTTTCCTGTGTGTGCTGCAGTGAATAGTACAACAGGTTTGTTTTTTTTGTTACATTATCAGCAGTGCCACTTATACATTGTATATTTTCCAATGCCTGTATTTTTTTCCCAAAAGTACATAATTTTTCCCAAACAGCTAATTTTTCATAGGTGTTTTCGTGTTACTGTTTTTAGAAATACTTTCTGTATCACGAAGAACTGAAATAATTCCATTCATTACATTCAGGATGACAGCAGTTTTTAAAATGCATTTAACTGTGTTACTACCTGATTGTCCACAAGCCTGTAAGTGCATATGTTGCTGATATGAACGATCAGGGAGTAATGTGTACAGGAGTGGTAACTGATTATTTCCAAAACTGCTTCTGTTGTGGCTTAGGACAGTGGAAAGTATCTTCTGAAATATATATACTCAGAGAATATGCTGCCACTGTTGGCATCTGTCACATATGCTGGTGTATTGCTATAATTAGTTGTGACAGTGGTGTGGGGACCAAAATAACGTGGGGTTTACATATATAGTATTGTTACGCTTGCAACACGTAGAGTTTGCTAAAATAACGTATCAACCCTCAATTTATTTATTTGACTTTAGTGTCTTTGATTTCCCCTGTGTGGTGTTTTCTTTTCTGTCTGTGATGGGAAGAAATTATCAGAAGTTTTTGATTACTTTGAAGCACAAGTATGACAAAAGCTGCCTTACAAGGCAGTTGTTCACCGAAACTACTCTTAGAAACATGTTTTTACCTGTATTTAAAGTCTTCATCGTTGAGTGTTATGCTGTTAACATGTTAAAAAAGCATCTGTTTTGTTTAGTGCAAAAAAATTATTTCTGGACATTGTTTTGTATACTTGAAGGCCCACATCCTTCTGGCAGTGAAAAAGACTGCATGAATTGTGAGTGCTTTACATCTGAAGTCATTTAACTGTCAGAGAATGACTTAATAGAACTGGATATTTAGGAAAATTCTCAAGTGTTCCAGAAATAATTGTATTGTTGAATTTTGAAATCTGTTTTCAAACAATAGAGAGGTATTAAAACTAGGTGTTAAAATAATTTTATTTTTTTTAAATCCTATCTGTTTGCAAAGAAAAAGTTATTATATAGAGAATAATGTTTCATACTTCACACTGTTCTCGTGCAATGATAAATGCAGCAAGAACTCAGTTCAGAAGAAATGATCCTGTGATGGTGAATTATGTGGAAGTCTCTTACATAAATTTTGCTATCAGGTCATCAGACTTGATTAATCTCACAAATGCAAACCTTTTCAGTAATGGAAAGGTAGAATTTCTGTATCTTGTCTTAACCTTCCACTCTATGACTTCATAATCCTGGATAGAGTTTTATGGAAAAAATTTACCAAATAGTAAAATTTTCTTTGTTTGTTTTAGAACAGTCAATAGCTGTCTTAAATAATGATTATATTTATCCAGATTGTTAAATATCTTCATCAGCTGTTACGAGAAGGATGGTTAAAAAGACAAAATTCTAATTTTTCTGTCAGTGTGGATTCACATATGTGTGTTTATTCAGCAGAATTTCTCTAATAATTAAACTGCAGTAGACTTGGGCTTCATATGTGGCTGATACTGTTTCTTTTTACAAATGGACAGCATAATAGACAACACTTACTCTCAGTAAGTCCCTGTCCCCCTCCTTTCCTGGAGAGTAACACAGGTGAGGTGTTCCAAAAGTGATCTGTTTTTTTCTTTGGAAATAAGGAGTTCCTGCTTGGCAATGTGCGCATCCTTACCGAGGTTGGCACAGTAGGAGGTATCTTTTTAGGTTGCTAGGTGAGGTGCCCTGGCAGCTTTCATGAACACTTGCTTCCCAGTGATGGAGGAATGGGGAGTTCTTCCCCTGAGGGCGGTCCTGAGACTTAATCCTAGTCTGGATCCCTGTGTCTCAGTCCCCCTGTAATGCCTTGTACTGTTCATGGACCAGGGCCTTCTTTTTCCTTTGCACTTTTTTATCTGCAAATATTGGTGTCTGTACACCAAATGATTTGTGAAATGAAATGTTGTGTGTGATAGTAAGTGTGCAGTTCTCATGGGTTAAGAGTATAAAGATTGTTCTTATATCAGGGTCTTCATAGATTTGTGCAGAATTCTCATGGAAAAGATGTAACTTCCTCACCTTAGTTCTAGGCTAAGGGAGCTGAGAGTGCTCTGTCCGTGCTGCCTGTGCACATCAGACTCATTCTGGTGCCTGGTGGGCAGGGAGGGAGTGGGGACCTGCGCTGCCCTTCTGAAATTGTTGCTGTCACTTGGCTCAGACCTGCCCTGCCAAGACAAACACTTGTGAGTACTGCTTCCCTGATGAAGCAGGTTGGAGCTGTTGGAGTCTCTGGCAGTGGGATCATGTATGGGAGCCTGGGCAGCTGCAGTCATGTTGGATGGGTCAGCTTTGGTTGAAGCTGTGAGCAAGGCTCCAAGTGTCTGCTGTTTGCTAAGCTTGAAGTTACACCTTAACATACATAGATCAAAGCTATGTGTGTTTTAGAGTTTGTTAGACATACCAACATCTAACACAATACTTTATTTAAACTTTATCCTTCTGTTGAATATGTAATCTTTAGAATTCTGTTGTACAGTTGTGTTAAATTTATTAATCTGCTCTGGAAGCATTTGAGAGAAGTTTATAAATAAATCCTTGAGCTTCTGTTAAGGCAGAAGATGTTATTAGCAGGAAAAAAATATAAATATATCCAGATTTGACATCACACTTCCACAGATAAAAGGAGATAAGAGAGACATCCCTGTTTCAAATCCAAGGAATTAAGTTATAAATTCACATTGTTGTCTTAACTGGGTATCAGTTCTAGCAAGATTTTCAGGGGCTTTCAAAACAAATATAGCAACTTAGATTGCATTCTGAGGTTTTCCTGATTCCAAATGGAATAGTCAGTAGTGGAGGATCCTGCCAAAGGACAGCTGGGCATGACATCGTGAAGGACCAGAAAGAGACAAAGAAGTGATTCCTTGACAGCTGCTCTGAGTCTGCTGCTGGTGATGTCCTGGAGGGTTCATAGTGCAGCTTTATTATTTGTTTGCAATTTAGGCAGAATTGTGGATGTTATTGTTGGTGTGTTAAGGTCTGAATAAAAATCCTATGTGATCACTGGCTTCCCTGTGTTTGACTGGGAGGAGGAATGCCTCTTAAGACACAAAGGAAATAAAAGGTTTCATTACACCTCCTCACACTGTCTACAAACCTGAGCTCCAGCCTGCTCTATCCTGTCAGCCTTTCTGTCTCATGGGGCTTTGGAGGACCTGTGTATTGGTGGAAGTTAGGACTGCAGACTTCAGTAATTAAAGAGCATTTCAGACAAAGTCCATAGCTGCCTGCTCTCTCTTCCTCACTGTAAAACCCTCAGACATGAGAAAAATGTGTTGCTGCTGTGGGTCATGAGCCAAGCAGAAGAGCAGCAATAAGGTCTGCATTGTTCTTAACATTTTCTCAGGAAGTATTTTATTGCTGCTTTTATTACTAGAAAGCAAATGGGAATTAAAACAATCTCTGTTGAGATTCTGCAATCATCCAAAGTATGTTGATTGGAGAAGCTTCAAATATGATAAAGAAATAATGTAGATCTCTTCTGTACTGTCTGTGAAGTGGAAGATAAGCCTGAGGAAGTACAGAACAGATGGTAATATTACCATAAATAAAAGCCATAAGAGAGATGGGTGAATAAACTCTACAGTAGTTACAGGACATGAGTTTTTTCCCTCCAGGCCAAGCAAGGCAGAATTTTTGACATTAAAGTTTTCTTTAGATTTTCTATTTATAGTACAGGACAATTTGAGAAGGAAAATTTATGGTACAAGAATGACTTGAAAACCTGGGAATTATTGTTGTTTTCTGAATATTCTTTTTCTACTCATTTTTTCATGAAAGGAGGCTATCATCCAGTGAAAATTGGTGATCTTTTCAATGGCCGGTATCATGTTATTAGAAAGTTAGGATGGGGACACTTCTCTACAGTCTGGCTATGCTGGGATATGCAGTAAGAAAACCATTTATTTCCATACACTTTTTTTCTTAATATGTTACTTTATTTTGTCTACAGTAACTTTTGTTTTACATGCATGATAAAGTTATGTAAATGTTTGCTATTGTTTTATGCAGAGAGATGACTACAGTCGTATTTTGATTAAGGGTATAGTTTATAAAAGCTCTCAGAATAAATGTAATTGTATTTTCTTTGACAAATTAGCTTTGCTTATTGAATTCTCGTGTTTTGAACATGTGAGAATAAGCTAATGTTTTTATATCTGTTGTATCTTTAATAAAAAAATATAATATACTTTGATTAAATGATAAAATGTGTAAGCAGATTCCTCTTCTAAAGACATTAGCACCAAGACAACAAAATATTCAATTAATTAGGCTTTTAACAGTACTGTTAAAAGTTCTTGTTAAGTGTAATTTTGGTATTTTCTGTCAGAATACATAAAACTATGAAGTTTTCTATTTAAAATTTCCCAACCTTCAAAGCATGTTTGTATTAGCTCAGAGCGTGTGTTAAAAATGTTTCTGTTCTTTTCAAGGGGAAAAAGGTTTGTTGCAATGAAAGTTGTAAAAAGTGCCCAGCATTATACAGAGACAGCCTTGGATGAAATAAAGTTGCTCAAATGTGTAAGTACCACTCTTGCAATACAGTGTTCAGTACCAATACTACTAATAATAACCTAACAAATTAGTATTTTAAAGTGAATTTTTTCCTAAAATGTCAGTGTTTGCATTATTGGTTTAGGTTCGTGAAAGTGACCCTAATGACCCCAACAAGGACATGGTTGTACAGCTAATCGATGACTTCAAAATTTCTGGAATGAATGGAATTCGTATCCTTTTGAAAACGTGGCATCTTCATTAAAAATGGTCTATTAGCTCTGGATTTTTTTCTAGTTAGTATTACTTTAAATATGTAAAGTAGAAACACCAAAATATAAGTAGATGCAAAGAGTAGTCCGGTGTGTAATGCACTCCCTGGAGTGAAAGTAGCCTAGCTTTTCTAAACATAATGCAAAATTAAAAAAAAAAAACACATGAATCCTGTCATGGTGTGGTAGAACTACAGATAGTTTGCTTTAAAACTAGAATTTTAATGAAAAATTTGTAATAACTGAAGCTTACAAGAAATATTGTTTTGTTCTAGACTGATAAAGTGTGAAGAAGCTGGTTTCTGTTTTCTTGTGGGAAGTGGGAGGATGTGGAGGTCCTTGTCTTGTTCATGTGATCATCTTTTGGCCAGGTGTTAACGTTGTTTTGGAAAAGTTGTAAAGCTTTACCTTCAAATGCTTCCTTTAAAAAAAAAGGAGGGGGAGAGGAAAGGAGAGAGACAAAAGTAAAATATGACTGAATATTGTTCTTGGGGAAAATTTGTGAATATATTTGATTTTAGAATTGAGCTAAACTGAGTTATCCTTGCTAATTACATATTTTAGCAGCTTATTATATTACTGTGCTTTCATGAACTGTTATAACTGCTATTTATATATATGCTTGTTGTGTTTTGGAG
Source organism: Neopelma chrysocephalum (assembly GCF_003984885.1). NCBI lineage: Eukaryota > Metazoa > Chordata > Aves > Passeriformes > Pipridae > Neopelma > Neopelma chrysocephalum. The sequence continues at coordinate 10,987,476 of NW_020897704.1, forward strand.
CCCTGATAGCAGACCTCATTGTTCATGGTGTCATACCACCAGACAGAGACAGTTCTTCCTCTAGAGAGCTTCATACTGCATTTTGGTGATGTGCCTTCAGTCTTCAGCAGATCAGATTAAGGTGGCTTTCACCAGCTCTCATCTTCTAGGAGAGGAATGTAGGTGACTTCTCAGTAAATGTGAATGCTCACTAGCAAGCATCCTTCCAAAGTGTGCACAGTTTTCATCTCATTCATCTGTCTCTTGAGATTAGTTATGGGGCCTTTGGGTATGTGGTGAGTGAGAATGACAGTGTGGGGTCAGGTATTCTCAGTTATAGACTGATGTTAACTCCTTTTCCCCAGTTTGATTTGTTCTGTGGTTGCGTCAGTGGTCAGCTACCATGGTGGAAAGGTGCTTAAATGTAAGTGAAATTAGTATAGTCTGCTTTTTTCCCCTGAGTTTTATTATCAAATTAGAAAGAATTAAACCATACAGTTGCTAGTAGTAATTTCAAACTGAATATAAATGGTGATCAAAGAAATAATGCTTAACACAGCAAAGAACTCTGGGTCAGGTTTCTTGATGCTGCTGTTGTGCTACCAGAAAATAGGTTTAATTTATGAGTTTAGATGCTTATGAAGAAGTAATTTATAAATACCTGTATTTTGTCTAACTATTCACAAAAATATAATGTGGCTAAAGTACTTCAGGTCTTCAGCTGACAGCTGTACAATTGAGGAATAATTAAAGTTATTTTTAGAAATCAAAAATTTCTATTAACTGTTTTTATTGTAAAACACTATTATGAAATAGGGAATAAGAAAATGCATTCATAATTATACATAGAAATAACTTTTACCTGTTTATCAGAGCAGTTTCCCAGTAATGTTCTTAAATTCTTGCTAAGATTCACATGTATGTATACAACTGTATTAAAGGTGAGAACCCTTTCTAGGTGTGAAGAGTAGATTTTGTTAGTGATAATATTTTGAAAGCACATCCAGACTTGTATCTTTTTCAAATATAGCACTTACATTGACAAAGCCAAAAGAGATCATGTGCTAAGGGTTCAGGTAGCTTTGTATTAGCAGATTAAAATTGGACACCTGGTGTCGATTTATTCTATTACAGTTTACTTGTTGAAAACTCTGGCAGTATAGAAGTTTTATTGTGGAAGGCAAATGCTCTTGCCTTACTGAGAAGTAGATTTTCCAGACAAGTACCAGTATACAGGATGAGCTGATACTGGACTCAGATTTGAATTGCAGCTGTCTGAAGGCTGCCAATAAAAATAGGATGCCAGGTATCTTATGTATCCTGAGTTATTTGAGCAGTGGTTGTTTGCATTAATTATTTGATCAACTTGTTTTTACCTTCTAGGGAAAATAATCTTTGGTGCATATTCTCTTGGGAGGGAGCAGGTAATTGATTTTAATGTTTTGCTGCTGTTTACATTTTTAAATGCCATATCAGTGCTACATTAGTGTCATTGAGTTGAACAGGTTGAGAGAAATAGAGTAATTTAAGATTTTTTCCATGGTCTTCTGTTTCCGGCTTCCTTTGGGCAAGTCACTAAAGATCTGTTCCTTGACTATAAATTAAAACAACATATGCTTCTTAGAGGCTTAATTATTGGTTATGGATTACATTTAGAAGTTAAAGCAAGACAGAAGAGTGGTGGGTGAATCCTTTGGATGGTTAATATCATGAAATGTCATGGAGCTTCCAAGCAGGGAAAATTATCAAGAACAGTGTAGAACAGAGCTGGGAATGTGCAAAGCCATTGGCCTGCACTGTGTATCTGCAAACAGTCATCTTTCTCCTAGGAGCTGTAATAAGTGTTTATATACAGAGGAATTTCAATAATGTGTGTTATGCTCCATTAGACTGAAAATTTTTTAGTTACTTGTATATTTTAAAAAGATGGGAGTTACGATTTTGTCATGAAATAACAGAATTCCAGAACTTGGGCACTGCGGTGTTTTCAGTAAGGTAGATTATTATGTTTGTTTGCACTGGATATTTATTAGAGCCTTAATAAAGGTTCATTTGAGTGTAGCTTTTTTTTAAGTAAAGATCAGATAATCACATAATGGAACAAGAGTTTGGAGAGACAAGTGACACAATAAAGAAGGAAACATTCCCACATTATAATGATTATAATAAATGCATCTTCAGAGAATATACAGCATTAATTAAATGCCATGGCACCTAAATGCTCTCAATCCAGAAAAAGCTGAAATACCTCCTGAAGTCTTTTGTGTTGGTACTAGAGCGTTATTTCATTTAGCTTAACTAGCCTTTAACCCTCACCTAAATGCTCCTAGAATGTGTGTTTGTAGATAGATAGTTACAGGTAGGATTTGAGTCAAGAAGGAACAGCTCTCAGTACTTAAGCCTGTCAGCTGGTTAATGTTATGTTTGCTCTCACTTTTGCTGCTTTGCTTAGTTTCCCCCTTTCAGACATCCCCCATGTTGCTTTGAAGAGCATTCCACAAGAGGCATGTCCACTGGATGGGTTTATTTTTGCTGGAGGACTTTTTGGACCTACTCACCTGTCAGGATGTTGGTGCTGTAGGAGGGTCCTGAGGCTTGAAAGGCTAGTTTCCTAATAGTTAATGCATAGTATTTCCCAGACTCTTGGTTGTGGACAGTCTGGCTTACAGGTAATGTTTTTGAGAACAGGATAGTAAATCAGACAACAGTCACATTTTCGCATGCCTGCTCCCAACACTGAGCCTGCTCTGTGTCTTCTTCCCATTCCAGTTGTCTCTCCAGTACTGAGTGTGCCTTGACTTTGTCAGAGTCCTCCCAGCAAAATGTTGCAATCTTTTTTCAGGTAGACATCACTTCTCTTTCTTATGACCCTCGTTCTTTTTGTCTGCCATTACTCTTACATCTTACTTCTTGGTGCCCTCCTGTTTCAGTCATTCACTTCCCTGCAGCCCTTTTTCTTCTGGTTACTGGCAAGACTTAACACTTCTGTAAGTGTGAGGAATGGCAGGAATGTGCACTGAAGAATCTGCAGCAGCAGTGGTCTGAAGTACTGTGGGTGGGTGTCCTAAATTTCGTTTCTGAATGTTGCAGTGTCTTGCCTTTATGAAATCTGTGTTGCTGTAGCTTTGCAGCTTCCCTGCGTGGGCTCAGTTAATAAGCCTTGCAGAGCTGATGTGCTCTGCTGATCCTTTATGAAGGCTGGGTGCTCTACTAGTGACTTCTGTTCATTGTGGGGTACGGAAACCAAGACTGCTTCCTCTTCTGAATGAATAGAGTTTTGTAATGTTCTAAGTAGACCTGATTGGTGTGATTGGGAAATGACTATTCAGTGTCTCCTCTAATACAGGAATTCAGGAACATAAAGCGAGGTGAAGTTTAGCAGCAGTTTCGTTACAGTTCTTCACAAGGTGCTTTGACCAGTCTTTAGAGCTTTTACCTTTGGTCTAATTTCAGTATAGGGAATGTGGATTTTAAAACTTGAGTTATCTTTATGTGTGTCAGTAGGTACTTGAGAAGAATGTAAATGATAAACTGACAAGATAAGTCTCATTTTGACACAAGTTAAGATGATGACTCAAGATCATTGCCAAGACTCTAGTTAATGAAACTTAGAGAAGTTAGGTGAGGTTTCTCCACTAACAGTGTGGTTCCATATGAATGGTCTCTGAGATAGTTCAGCTGAATTCATTGAGATTTTCCTGCAGTATACATCAATTAATTAATTTTCTGTTATTTGTATTACATTATTCTTTGCAAGGTTATAGTATTGTATAGTTAAGATTTAAGCATCCTTTCTGATTTCCAGGGACATTAAGGTCATTCCCAGTTTATGTCTGAGGATTAATTCTGTATAGTCATACTGTATAACTTCTTGTCAGTGTTGTGGTTGGTTAAAAGTAAAATTAGCTTTAATATCTGAAGAGCTTCTCAATAGAAAGATAATCTACCCAGGTATAAGTGTAAAATCACTTACCTTAGTAAGCCTTTGAATCACAAATTACAGGAAGTTCCTGCACCTTGTTTTTTTCCTAATAATCTTCCCTAATAATCTGCTGTTGGTCTCTGTCAGTGGCCAGTAGTAAATGCTGGGTCACATTAAATATTTTGGCACTGTAGGTTGTAAGAGATCCATTCCCTTACTACTCTGGTATTTGTTGTCAAGTAATTCTTAATTGAACCTAATAAGGATTTTTAGTGTGGTTCATTTTCTAAAACACTGTTGCTGCGCACTTTTGTTATTAAAACCTCCTATGCAGATAATTTAAAATTTATTAGAAACTAGAGATAATAGGCCAAATCAGTACTTTTAAGTGTTTCAAAGAGAACAAAAATGAATTAGTTACTTTTTACAGTTACTTATTTAATTGTTCATCCTGGTGCTGTTGTTAACATGTAGAAATAATGGATAAGATTCGCGTAATTAAAATGTTTTACTTTAATTTGTTCTGCAGTTGGGCACTGGTTTTGTATGTGTTTATATATAATTGAAATGAGGTACCAAAGCATATACCATGTTCTGCTCACTTTAGGGGTAACTGTTTTCCCTCTAAACCGGGTGATGATTGCTTTAGCCAGTACGCAAGCAAATGTCTGTGTTGATCTCATCAACAAGTTTATTTGGAAATTATCCTTAATTAAATCCCAGATGTCTGTATGGTTTTTGAAGTACTTGGACATCATCTTCTAAAATGGATAATCAAGTCCAACTATCAAGGCCTTCCTATCCGTTGTGTAAAAAGTATAATTCGACAGGTAAGATTTGTTAATAATCAGGTTTATTTAATAAATAGGTTTACTTATGTAACTGAATTAGGTTTTGCCACCATTGTTAACAATTTGAAGGTTAGAATTATGATATTTGAACTGAACTCTTACTAATTAATATCTAAGATAAGATCATTTTATTGGTATTCTCAGGGGTTTGCAAGAGTATCTTTCTGGGTAGCCTGCACTTCCACATGCTGGTGGGTTTTTGGGGAGTTGTGTTGTGTTTTTTTAATCAAGGTTTTCCACTGATAAAGGAGTTTCCTGAGCTGCTTTAGAAAAAAAGTTGAAGCAATGAGTCTTTCTTCATGGATGTAAGGATATTCATATTAAATTGTAGTTTTGGTTGACATGTCATGCTTTTTAAATATATCGTCAGAACTGTGGGAAATAATACATTATGATGATGAGGATGATGATGAAGAACAAAAATTGTATCTCTCTGAAAAACAGATTATAAATGAAAATAACCTATTCTTTGAAAAATTGCTGTCTGTCTGTATTTAAGTTTTTGTAGAGTCAGAGTTTTAAAAAGGTGAAACGCTTCAGAACATTCCACTAGGAAGTGTTCTTTCAAAATATGTTCTTTTGCTATGCTATGAAAATCAAGTTGCTGAGAGATGATTGTAAGGAGAAATAGTGCTTCAGCAAGGAAAAAGCATATGTCATAGAGTCATCTATGTTGGAAAAGAGTTGAAGATCATCAGTTCCAACTGTTAACCCAGCACTGCCAAGTCCACAACTAAACCATGTCCCCAAATGCCACATCTGCACATCTTTTAAATACCTTCAAGAATGGTGATTCCACGACTTTGCTGGGCAGCCTGTTCCAAAGCTTGACAACCATTTCAGTGGAGAAATTTTTCCTGATATCTAATCTGAACTTCCTCTGGCTCAAATCAAGGACATTTTCTCTGGTCTTATTGCTTGTTACCTGGGAGAAGAGACTGACCCTCATCTAGATACAGCCTCCTTTCAGGGAGTTACAGAGAGCAATAAAGTCCCCCCTCAGCCTCCTTTTTTTACAGATTTCACCTCCTTCAGCTGCTCCTCATCACACTTGTGCTCCAGACCCTTCATTAACTCCACTGCCCTTCTCTGGACACGCTTCAGCACTTCAGTGCCTTTCTTGTAGTGAGGGGCCCAGAACTGGACCCAGGAGTTCAGGTGTGGCCTCACCAGTGCCAAGTACAGAGGGACGATCACTGCCCTGGTCCAACTGGCCACACCATTGCTGATACAGGCCAGGATGCCATTGGCCATCTTGGACACACTGCTGGCTCATGTTCAACAGTCTGTCGACCAGCATCCCCAAGTCCTTTCCCTCTGGGCAGCTTTCCAGCCACTCTGCCCCCAGCCTGTAGCACTGCAGGAGGTGATTGTGACTGAAGCACAGGGCCCAGCACTTGGCCTTGTTGAACCTCACTCAACTGGCCTCGGCCCATTGATCCAGCCTGTCCAGATCCTTCTGCAGAGCCTTCCTGCCCTCCAGCAGATCAGCATGGTCCCCCAGCTTGGTGTCATCTGCAGACTGACTGAGGGTGCACTCGATCCCCTCATTCAGGTCATTGATGAAGATATTAAACAGGACCGTCCTAACATGCAAGCCTGGGAAACACCACTGGTGGACCAGCCATCAACTGGTCCACCACCACCACCACTCTGTGGGCCCATCCATCCAACCAGGGTTTTACCCAGGAAACAGTGCACCCCTCCAAGCCAATGAGCCTGGTACCCTTTGATGAATCCCATCTGACCTCATAGACCTGTGTGTGTCTGAGGGCTGTAGCAGGTCTCTGACAATTTCCCCTTGGATTACAGGGGCTTTGTTCTGCTCCCTGTCCCTGTGTCCAAGCTGAGGGGACTGGGTCCCCAGAGAACAACTGATCTGACTATTGAAGGACAAGGGGAAGAAAGCATGAAGTACCTCAGCCTTTTCCTCATCTGATGCCACTATGTTTTCCCCCTGCATCCCAAAAAGGATGGAGATTCTCCTTAGCCCTCCTTTGTGAGCTTAAATGCTTAAATCTGCTGTAGGATGGGCCAGGGTCAGAGAGGAGTCCAACAAAGGTGACATCCTAGTATGTATCCCCTACAGCCTGCCAATTTCAGAAGTAGATGATAAGCATCTTCAGTCAACTGGAATAAGCTAGTTCTTTCAGGGGACTTTTAACCACCTTGATGTCTGCTCTGTGGGGTACATGCACTCAAGGAGGTTTCTGGAGTGTGTAGAGGACAACTTTGTAGCATGGAGTGAGCTGCGTATCAGCAGGGAAACAAGCTGGAGATGCACCTTGCTGGACTGGTTATGAATAAGAATAAACAAGTTGAAAATGTGAAGACTAGATGCCAAGCTTGGTGTGAGGGGTTGTGGCATACAAGCGGAATGTGAGTCAGTGGTGGGCTCCTGTGATGGCCAGAGCTAACCATGTAGTAGGCCAATCAGCAGGATTGTAGGCAGCAGAATAAGGAGTCTGTTTCAGTTCTTTAGGACTCAGTACAGTTTTGGGTTCAAAGTGTAAGACACTGGCCTAATGAAATGAGTTTATTGAAAGGCAACGAAGAGGGTGAGCAGCATATGATGAATGAAAAGTGTTGGGAGAACTGGTTTGGTTGGTTTTAAGAAGAAAAGGCTAAAGGGGGAAGCTTTTCATCTCTTTAGCACAGATAGAGAAAATGGAACCAGACTTCTCTTGTCAATACACAGAGGTAAGACAAGAAGCAGTGTTTATGAGTTACAGGAAGAGAAATTCTGATTACATAGTAGGAAGAAATTCTTTGTAGTGAGGGTAGTCAGGCATTAGAACAGGCTGTCTACAGTGTTATGCATTCTGCATTTTGGGAGGTAGTTAGAAATGAACTGGATAAAGACTCTGAGCAGGCTGGTCTGATTTTGAGATTAAATACAGTTTTGAAGCTGTATGACTTAAATGGTGAGGGTTTGAATCCCACAGTCTTCCAACCTGAATTGCTCTGTGAATGTAAGAAAAGGTAAAAGTTACAAGTAATTCAATCACTTCATACCTGAGAAAAGAGGAACAGCTTAGTCCTGGGAGATTAAAAAGCTTCAATTTTTGTGAGACTGGAATTAACAGTTTGGACTAGTGAGAGTGGCATTGTCTGGTAAGGCTTCCAGGTTGTTGATGTCAGTACGGATAATCTAGATACTTATTCTTTCTTCTACTTGGACAAAATGTGTACTGTGCATGTTCTGAAAACTGATTTATGAAAGTTGAATATGAAACAATTCAGTTATTGCACTGGTGTTACTGTGCCTCAAACAATTTTGTTTCAGAAAGTTCTATAATTCTATGGTACAATGGAAAATTATGTTTTTACACTATGATCTGGAAATATCTTTTTTCCAATTTTTGAGTACTTTTGAGCATTGGGATAAAACTGGCTTTATTTTAAAATGCAGATAAGAGTTGAGTTTCTTAATAAGAAATTTAATTGCAGTTTCAAGCAGGTTTTTTAAAATGCTTTTGTAATTAGGTACTTCAAGGTCTAGATTACCTCCACAGCAAGTGCAAGATCATTCATACGGATATAAAGCCAGAAAATATTTTGATGTGTGTGGATGATGCCTATGTGCGTAGAATGGCTGCTGAGGCTACCGAGTGGCAGAAAGCTGGTGCTCCTCCCCCCTCTGGCTCAGCAGGTAAGACAGTGTATTTAAATGCAGTGTAGTAAAGTTCCATCAGTATATTACTGCTAACAGTATTTTCTTCAATGAAAATCAACATTTTAAGTAATGGCGTGAGAAAAATGAGTGTCTGGTTAATTCTTTTTCCTGCTCTGGAAACCATCAGAGAAATACTTTCTTCCTGGTTTTGCACATTCAGGTTCTCTGGGTCCCCAGATACAGAAAAAGATTTATTGGTATAAACTTACTCTTGTCCCACCCCACATGCTTTAATGCCTGGGTTTTAGTCACACTGGAAGCTTGCATCTCTAATATTGACAATAATTAATAATCTTATCTAAATTATGTCTAATTCCATTACAAGTTCATCAGCATCCTTGTTGAAATTATCTGCCTTCTTGTCAGTTATAACTGATTCTCAAGAGGCAATAAAAAGTTTTAGATTCGTAGTTTTTCACCCTTGAAAATGGAATGTATTGTACCTAACTGAACTCGTGATACGCCCTTCTTCCTAGGGGTGTAAAATGTTCCATGTTGAACTTGCCAAGAGTTTGGATAGGAACTGTACATTATGTTTAGCTAGGAGAAACCAAGGTGAAGAGGTTCAGAGCAATCAGTAAAGATTAACAGGGAGGAAATGTGGCTTTTCTGGTGATCTTTGGTACTATGGTTGCTATTAATTTGCCAGTTGAGCACATCAGTTTTAGGCAGTGGAGAAATTATTACCTTTGTAATATTGTCAGAAAATATATCACAGATTAAAATCTCTGAGGTATAATAAGAATGCCTGCTGTATCAGGGACAAATACAGTGGTCAGAATGCATTTCACAGCATTATATATTTTTAGATGCAAAATCTTATAACTTGTGAGTATATTGTATTGAATTTTACGTAAATCACATAGCTAAAGATTATGTGTTATTTGTGTGGGAAGTAACTTGATTTTGTTCATGCAGCCTTTATATTTCTTGCTGACATTAAAATAAATAGTACTTTAAGGAATATACTGATGGGGTTCTTATCACACTTTGTTCTAATAAAATTGTAATTAAATATATGGCCTTCCACACAGGAGCTGAAGATGTGTTTTCTTGACAGCATTTCCAAGAAGAGATTCTGCATAATTTCTCTTTTTATAGCAGTGATAGTGCTCAGGTTTAAGAATATTTTTGAAAACCTTGCCCTTTCAGGGGCATACAAGCAGGTTTTTCCCTGAACTTACTCAGGATCTGAACCTATAAAATAACTCCGTCTCTGTGTTTTATTTTGCATTTGTTAATTGCCATATGCCTGTTGCCTGAAGAAGTTCATGAGAGGTTCTTCTGCCTTGTTTACTTCCTCCTTTCTCACTTCCACTTTGATTCTGCCTCCCATATTAGGTTATTTCTACTGGTTTTGGTTATTGGTGGGAGGGTTTATGTGGCTTGCATTACTCTTTTCACAGTCAGTATTGTAATCTCATCAGACCTAGTCACTGATGGGATCCTTCTCAGAGGTGCTTAGGAAGAGGCCCTGCTGGAGGTGCTTTTTCTGTGATGTTGTACTTTTTGCCTTAGGCACTTCTTCTTGCCTCCAGCCCTAGCAGTCAAACTGCCTTGTTTCAGAATAAAGGAAACATGAATATTTGGCTTTTCTATTAAATACACCACAGCTGTATCTTTGCTGATATTCCCTCAACTATTTAAATGTGTCTGTATCTGCTCAGTCAGCTGACTACATACATTTAACCTGTGATAACTCTGCAGTCATTTGATGTTTTCTGTCCATTCTTTACAGATTCAGACTTTCCTTTCTGACTTTCATAAACTCTCCACCAACCACAACACATTGAACACAAATTGCTGCTAGCTCCTTCCAGTTCCAGGTGCTCTAGTGGAGACATCAAATGATTTCAGGCAACACTTGTAGAGAGTAAAAAATCTAGCTAACAAAAAAATCACTGCCTTATTTAGTTAAGAATATTTTTACATGATTTCTACTACTTTTTGCTTTCATTAAAGAGTTGTTTTTGTAAAAATATATGTTTATTTTATTTATAATTTTTTTTTCTTTTTAGTGAGTACAGCTCCACAACAAAAGCCTGTAAGTATTGTTATATAATTCAAATTACTATCTTATTTTCTGTGTTTCTGCGGGTATTAATAGCTATTAGACCGTTAGTAGTCTACCTTTTTTAAAGGCTGCCTTTGAATAAAGCTTTTATCTTTCAAAGAACATTTTTCTTTTCATGTCTTTGGCCTTACCAGTTTTAAGCACAGTATTTCTCTGATGGAAACTCTCATAGACATGCGGTTCTATAGCTGTGTCAAAGGAAGTTAAGCATTGCCATTTTCATCTCTTGAGGAATAATCCATTCGTTCAAATCCTGACAAAAATGGGTACATGCACTAAATATCATGCATTGCAGATAGCTTCAGGGCATCAAGGCCTTAATCATCAAGGCCTTAAAAGAGAGGGAGTTTTATGAGGTTTGAAAGATCTTTTTGCCATATGCGTATAGCAAATAACTAATGGTAATACAGCTGTTTAGAAATATTTATGGTCAAACCTGCTTTCTGTGTGTACAGAACATACATAATTTCAATGGGCATACAATATGGATGAAAATTAACAGAACTGTCAAATTAATTGTCTTGTTTTGACTATCCCATGGCTTCTTTTGAAGATAACAAGATCTACAGATAAACCTTTGAGAAAATAATTATGTGAGGATTTCTTGCTGTGATATCTAAACAGTGAATGAAAACTGGATAGATCTCATTTATCAAATAGTAAAAATAGAAGTCACAATTAAGTTAAAATGTAAGAAAGTGTTTCAGTTCTGGCTCAGATGTGTTAATTTTTCATTTCCTTGTTGTTGTACCTGAGTTTTTCAATCCTTATGTTATATAAAATGTGAAACTTCATAATGGCCATCTGTTGTTTGTGACTCATATGTTTGGGGCCAGAAGGGAATAATAAAAATGCTTTCCTTTCACAGGGAAATAGCTGAACAACACAGGATTTGTTTAAAATTTTTCACTGTTTTCAGTCTCTTTAGCTTTCATGTGCCTTTTTTCTCAGCATTCTTTTGCTGGTCATTACCTACATTGCACAGAGAGAGGTTATGTATTAAATTTATATGCAAATAACTAATATGATGGCAGATTATCTTCCATATACAGTATCGTATCCTAATCTAGATTGACATTTAAGATTATTATGCCTGTTTGAGGTTATAGGATCATAGGAATTTTACTATGGCATCTTAGATGTATTTTGCTCATGTAGCTAATAAACAACCATGTAAAAACATGATGAATTATGTAAAATTTTGGTGGCTTTTTGCCTCATATAACCGTAATCATTCCTGATTTGAAGTAAAATGGAAAAAGTGATATAATTACTATATTAATTGCCATCTAGTATTTTCAAAAAAAATCATACTGCAGTAATCATACTGCGAGTTTGGTTTCAGATGCCTTGAGAATAATTGATAAGTTTTTTTTAATTGATATTTAAGGTTGGAAAAATATCCAAAAACAAAAAGAAAAAGCTGAAGAAAAAACAGAAGAGACAAGCTGAGCTGCTAGAAAAACGCCTGCAGGAAATAGAAGAACTAGAGCGGGAAGCCGAAAGGAAAAAAATAGAAGAAAATGTAACCTCAGCAGTACCATCAAATGAACAAGAAGATGAGTACCACCCAGAGGTGAAACTAAAAACAGCTGATATAGAAGAGGTAGTCGATGAAGAACCTGGAAATGATGATGGTTAGTATTACCTGCTTTTATTGACCCTGAGTTTTACTGTTTCAGGCTGGAAAGTAATTGTGCAGTGTTGAATCTGGTGCTAAGAACAAAATTTTCAAACTGTCCTAAATCATTGTTTAATTTTCTCCTGTAGGTAAAATTGTAACTACAAAGCCTAAAAAGATAAAGAAAAATCAAACTTACTATAGAAGTGAAGAAAACCATCAATAGCAGTCTGTAGCTATCAAATACCACAAAAGAACACGTAGAAAATGTGACAGAACAGTTAGTTGTCATACCAAATTGAGTGCAATAACTGCATATCCTGGTGAGGGAGAAGACAAATTAGGCTGCATTGTGTTCTATAACATTAATGTAGTAGTTGGAATCATTGTTGCTTTCTCCTTTTCTTCTTGCATTGTTTGTTTGAATGATCTACGAGGTAATAATGATTGCAGCTTCTTAACTAAAATTTTTGAGATGTCTTGTTAAAATTCCTGTTTAGTCATGGTGAGTTGGACCATAATTGTTACAGTCCAGCTCCATTCTGGCTTCCCTCATTTTTTTGTCAGCTCTTCAGTCCTGATGAGGATTTAACTACTGAGGTTGTAGTTCGATTTGGTTTGGTTTTATTCTTCTCTTACTGATGACTCCATGATTGACACAGGTTGAGTTGTAGATTTCTAAAGCTTGCTTTCAAAGTCTCATCCATTTCCCTTCATAACGTTATTCTTTTCTGCATTGTTTCTTCCTGAGTCACTTTCCATTCTCTGTTTTTCCAACAGCTTTATTAGTTCTTTCTTTTGCCTTTAATTTAGATTTTAAGGTCTTTGTGTGTTTCAGTGATATTCAGTGTTTCCTTGTATGATATGTCAGAAGTCAGGTAGTTACTGAAGAGTTAAAAATGGTGAATGCCTGATTTCAGTCTGGTTTATTGATGTATCATCTAATATGTTGCTCATTGAAATTTTTCAGGTGAAGCAGAAGATCAGGATGAAAAAGAAGACACAGAGAAGGAAAACACTGAAAAGGATGATGACGTTGAGCAGGATCTTGTCAACACTGACTCTACAGACCCTAAGTGGATAGAATCCCCCAAAACAAATGGCCATATTGTGAACGGCCCATTCCTATTGGAACAACAGATTGAAGATGAAGATGAGGAAGAGGAAGAATGTCCAAATCCAGAGGAGTATAATCTCGATGAGCCAAATGCAAAAAGTGATTACTCTTACAGCAGCTCCTATGAACAGTTTAATGGTGAATTGCCAAATGGACGTCATAAAATACCAGAGTCACAGTTCTCTGAATTTTCAGCTTCAGTGTTCTCTGGGGCTCTAGAGTCCGTAGCTTGTGGTTCTGCTGTTTCTGAAGGGTCAACTGTAACAGAAAGAGAGGAGAGCAGCCCATCTCATGACAGGAGCAGAACAGTTTCAGCTTCAAGCACGGGGGATTTGCCAAAAAGTAAGTGTTCCTCTAAGTGACTTCTGTCTAGTAGCATGAGTGTGTTACATTACATGAAACAGTCAGATAAGTGGAATACAAAGGCAGTGGTTAGGTTAAGAAAAAATTGTTAAAGTAAACTGGATGATTTTTCTTGCAGAACTGATTTATGGTTTTTCTCTGCTCTAGAACTTGTTTTTAAATACAGATAATTATAGATAAAATATTTGCATTGACAAGTCAGTCTATACAGGAAAGAGAGAACGAAATTGATAGTTGCCTGTAAGCATCTGGTGGTTTAGAGGTAGCAGGTGATCATGACATCATGTAACCTGACTTGCTTTTATAACAAGTCAGTAATATACCATCTGTTAAGCCCAGTAACCCTTATGTTTGGCTTAAAACATATTTTTCAATTAAATACCTGCTTTTGATTTGGACAGATGAAATTATAAACAATCTAGTGTGGCTGAAGTGTGTTCCACTGCTTGGTACTCTGACTTGTTTCAGAAGAGTTGTAACAAGTTTGAATTTTTCTGGCTGCGGCTTCTGTTACTTCTTGTCAGATCTTTTCTCAGTCATATTGAAAAATTCTGTAATACACTGTGTTTTCATTCATTAATGATTCTTTCTGTGCCAAACAGTTCCTCTCTTAACCTTTTAAAACTCATCAGGGCATGTTGCCAACCATCAACTCATTATGACTTTTCTGTATTCAACCTCTGTTTGGACATTTAAATTCTGGCCATCAGAACTGCTCCGATCCAAAACTTTTGCCTGTAAATCCTGTTTATTTGAAGACATGGAAGGTGAAATCTCTGTCTCATTGTAAAGAGCTGGATTTTTGCCATTGAATTGAGTAGCTTCAGGGTATTACACATAGGTCTTATTTATAGTGCCCATGGCTAAATCATAAATATATGGGTTTCAACTTTAATAAAGAAAATACTGAGAGACTAAATCTGTAAGCGGATAGAAGAAAATGAGATAGCTTAGGGAGAAGATCACCAAGCCTGCCATCAGCATTGTCACAGATGAAGTTACTAAATTTAAAATAGAACTGTATTGAAAAATGCAGCCAAGTGTATTTCTTGGTTTAAGACTTCATGAGAGCAGTTCACACAATTTATTACAGAGTCAGACAGATAAGGTAAAGAAATGTGGAATAAAATACAACTGAACAGAGCTGTATTTCTGGAAGATGCTAAGATCCTGGAAGATGAGGCTTCCAGTCCATCTCCTTACACTCTGAAGTCCCTGGAACAATACACAGGAGGTTCCTGGATTCCTGGTAGTTTCTTCATTTGTTCTGCTAGCTGTATATAGGCAGAAAGACTCTACTGCTGTTTTCCTGGGGTGATGTGTAAAATCCTTATGCCTCCAGGGAGTAAAGCCAGTTTTGTCATCATGGAAGCAGCTTATCTCCATAGCTGGAGAAACAAACCTACTTTATTCCTTCTTGATGTTATCTCATCAGTTCACACACCTTTCATGCAAAGAAAGAGGAAAGACAGTAAATTCAGTGATAGCTCACTTCTTCTGCAGAAAAAGGAAAAGCTGAATGTTATGAATATTAGTGGTATCAATAATAATGTTGGGTTAAACAGTAATAAAGCATATGAAGATATTTAGAAAGAAGCAGCATACAAGAGTTGCAGGCTATTCAGTATTTTTAAATGGTGCTACTTTTTCACTATAACTTTAGTGCCCTTTTCTTGTACTGAAATAGACTTAATTAATGTCTAGGCATTGCTATACATTAATAAGTGACACGGTCTCATTTTTTGGGGGTACGTGCCTCCTTCGGTGCACAGACCAAGTTGTCTTCAGTGGGTGAGCAGTTTTTATCTTTTTAAAGTTTTCACTGCATGGCCAAGTGCCCTGAAGATAGATCTGTAATTTCCTCATGACTCTCCTTCTCCTTCCAGTGTTTGAATGTTTACTAAGTACATTTTTACTAAGTACACCGTCATGCTGAGACTGTGAGAATTAAGGTGATATTTCTTAGGTTTTACGGAATTAGGACACAGAAGTGCTCACTTATTTTGTGCTTAGGTTAAGCTTCTTTGACTGTTTTTTTGCAAGTACTTACTAAAAGGTGTATTCCTTCTGACTTCACTTTCAGTTGTGAATGATCTGTGTTTGTCAAATCCAGGATCCAAGAATTCATCTCTCAGAAGATACAGGACATAAACGTCATATGTTCCTAAAAAAAACACAGACGTTTAGGCACTTGCCTATTACCTGCTCTGTTAGAAGAAAGCTGTTTTCTAATGTCATATTCAGATGTTCTACTCATGAGGCTTTTTCCCCCCCTTTCCACTTTATTTACTGCAGTCCTTCACCTTCAGCAAGATGTGTGGGAAGGATTTATCTATCACTGTTTATTTTTTCTTTATTTTTTGCAAAGACTGCTGAACTGAGAAAGGTCCTGCTATTTCTTGACTAATGCATGTGACTGTGTTAAAAAAAATTAGACTGCACTATGCAGCATGCTTGTAAGGGAAGACTTTATTATTAAGCTCACTAGTCTTACAAGTTCCTTTTCAGTATTTTACTTCTATACCCTATGCAGGTGCTTTTTATAAACTCGAGTCTTGGACTCCATTGCAGCTTTTTTAGAGGACTATTTGTTGAGGTCACTACCCCTTCTGTCTTCTGCCATGTAGTCCTGTATTTTCATTCCTTCTCTCCCCTGGGGCACCCTGCCACTTTCTTTTCTGGTTGGCCAGTATTCAGTGCTCTGATGACCAGTTCAGGCTTCCTGTGCCCACAGTTGAAGATCCTCACCTGATTTCAGTCACTCCTGACTCCCTGTTAGGACATCCAGTGTTTTTTCTCATTGTCTTGTATATTTTCATTGTTGAATTCTTACACCAGTTTAACAGATCATTAGAATCACAAGTGCTTTTTGGATCTAGTACCTCTTTCTTGTCTTACCATTGATTTCCAATTTAGTCTTTGTAGCTCAGGGACAAGGAAACTGAGACCAGCTCTCTGCTGCTCTGTGGTTTGTGGTACCTGGTTCTGTCTTCCACGTTCAAGTCATCTGCTGTCTTTCCAATGCAGTTTAGGAACTAGCAGGTGGTGTGTCAAAACAAAGAGAAGCAGCACCTCCACTGATCTGTGTAGAGGTTGTCAGTGTCCCAGGAGCCAAGATTAATTCGATTGAAGTTCGGCCTTTTCAGTCTGGATCATAGTCGATGCAGATAGGACCTTCAGAGAACTTTGATTCGCTGCTGAATTAATTGTGCAAAGGGTGACAGTCCCCAGGCTCTCAAATCAGCCAGGTTTTGGTGGGTCTTTTCCCCTTGGGGCAGATGAAAAAAAAAAAAAGAAAAAATCCAGCCAAATTTTATTTACCTTAGCCAGGCATGGAAGTGCAGAGTTTATTTTCTCAGCCAAACTGTTCCAAGAATATATCTTTTCATGTGGAGTTCTTGGAGTCTGAGTTTTAACATTTTCCGTCTGAATTCCATCTGAATATGCACTGGTTTTGCTTAGAAGCTACTCTGGATATTCTAATAATAGTTGTTTGGCAGTTAAAAAGTGCAAAAAATGTGCACTTGAACTGTATAAGGATATTTAGAAATCAAGGTAAGAAATCCTATTTATGTTGCTTTGATTTCTTGGAACATTCAGCAAATTATTTTGATGTCTCAGTATATGACAACACTGGATGAAATGTCAAGGCAAAACTGCTTAGAGATAATGAATCGTACACTCAAAACATTAACTATTCTGCATTTTGCTTGTGGTAGCAAAAACTCGTGCTGCTGACTTACTGGTGAATCCACTGGACCCAAGAAATGCAGATAAAATTAGAGTTAAAATTGCTGACCTGGGAAATGCCTGCTGGGTGGTAAGTGTAACTACATCCATTTAGCTGTTCCCTGTTTAGAACAGCTCTTTTTGTTGTCCTCTTTTTCCATTAATGTGGTTCTCTCTGTTTTAGCACAAACACTTCACAGAAGACATCCAGACAAGACAATATAGATCCATAGAGGTTTTAATAGGAGCAGGTTACAGTACACCTGCTGATATCTGGAGTACAGCATGTATGGTAAGAACAATACAACATGTATTTTACAAGAGTAAACCTCCTAAAAACTGGGTTTTATTTAGTGAGGAAACCTGATGGGGATGCTTTTGACATTTTGACACAAATACATTATCATGAATTATGTTGTATCAGGTAGCTACTGATGATTTCTTCCCTTTATCTCAATTTCTCAAGCCTTCTTAATCAAAAGGAAGTATTTTGGAGAACATTTCTAATTTTCTTGTGATGCATTTTAAACTGGTAGTCAAAAACATGCAAGTTCAGAGGGAAATATATGTGTATTTTAAATGACAAAATGTAACTGAAATAGTACAACTGCATATTTCCTTCCAGTCTTAGAATCTATGCTACTGTTTGCTGTGTTTACATTCTTTTCTCTTGTGTAAAGTAGCAAAACAGTGAAATACTTTAAATTCTTGCCAAGTGCAGTGAAAACATGGATCAGATTGGGCTTGCAAGTCACAGCTTCAGGTTCTAAACTTGGAAGAGAAGGAATTTAGTTTATTAGTGTAAAATATGTGGTAACATTCTGTAGAATTAGTTTTAATATGGAAACTGAAATGGCAGATTTTTAAAAATCTTTAGAGAGCAGAAAAAGTGAAAACTTAATCGTGCAGCTTTTTGAAACACTCTTGTTTGTAGTATGTCTTTGAGGACAAACAAGCTACGTGCATCTTCTCATTAAAGCTAGCGTGTATTTCCAAAAAATGCATTAAAAATACCTTGGTCTATTTTAAAAGTGAAAACTTAATCAAATCTTTATATTTTACAAATACATGTCTGAAAAGAGTAAGAGTGTGAGGAGGAGGAGAAGGCTCAAATACTAGACACAGTTTGCAGGCGTGGGTGATGAGAAGAATTGCACAGCTCAGAGGGAGAGGAGGAGGAGGATTGAAAGGAACATAAAATCCTACATATTATAAACTCAGCAGGCCATGTGTTGGAAGTAACTAACCCGTAAGTGAAATTAAAGTGTGTTTTCTCTGGAGTTGAATACTAGCTTTTGCTTTAGTATATAGAAAAAAAAGATCCATTTCCAAATTTACTCTTCCATTTGGGAACAAAATGTAGAAGTTTTCTATTACATTGAAAACAAAGCATAGAAAATATTCCACAGTTTTGTTCCTTTATGATTCTTCACTTAACTAACTACAAAATCATTACAGAGTCTTTTGTTCCTGTTACCTGATATTTTGTAAACCTCAGTTAACTTGATAACTTTTTATGGTATTATATACTATATTCATATTTCTTTAGGATTGTACCTGCCCTTGCTAATTTTATGTACAGTCTTGTAGCTAAAGACACATAAAGAAGGCTGAAATATGTCTAGGATTGTGTCTAAAGGTAGTGGGGTACTTAATAGCAATGTCATACCCGGGGAATAAAATATTCTTAAAATACCTGGGATTGCCCAGCCTCTTACACTTTCTCTTCCATGTTATATAAGCATTACTGCTTTCTTCAAACTCGAGGAAAAAAAAGCCTAAAGCATCATTGCCCCGGAGGTGTCTTAACTCAGATTCACAATTACATATGAAATGGTTTAATCGGGAAATTATATTTCTATTTTTTTGTTATGTAGGTTTTAAAGATAGCAGAGCACTTGAGACAGAAGTGCTTTAATTCTGTCTTCTACCATAGACTTTGGTTTTTTCCCCTTAAAAAATGCAGTAGAAATTTTATACGCTTACAGCACTGACAGAGAGTTGTTGAATTCAGTTGTCATCATTGTATAGTTGTGTGAAAAACAGAGCAGGCTCTCAAGCTCACCCAAAAAATTCATCATTAGAAACCTCCCAGAATCTACTTTCCTTCCTGTGTGGCTGAGAAAATGGGTCAGAGCACTGTGAACACTGATCCTGCATCAGATGGAAAACAGCTCTGAGGTAGGGATTGCCTTGAAGACCTTAATAGCTCTTTCTGCAGAAGACTTGTAACAGAGATTAACAGCCAGGGAAACATTCCTGATGTGGAACTGCAAACTCCCAAATAACTTATTTAAGCTGTCTTTGGAAATTATGATTTTAATCTCCCCAATCCCTAGAGCAGTCAAGAACTGTGAAGTACCAAAGTGTTTTAATGCCACTACAAACTTGCTTTCTCAGATTTGGTTTCCTTGTTGTACCTGCTTGTGATTTAGAAAATGCCTTTTGAAGTTACCGTGCTCTTTTTCGTACTTAATTCAATTTGTTCCATAATTTTTATTGTTAAGTGTGTTTTCAAAAGGATTGTCTGCTGGACCAGGAGGTGTTTATTTTCAGCCAAAATACAGCTCAGATACCCCATTAACCATGTTGTCCAAGACTGTCAAAGGGGAACAAAGAGATGACTTTGTCATGTTTGGTTGCTTGTACAAGTCCAGAGTCATTAAGGGCATTTTTGGAAGCAGTACTATGCAAATGAGTGGTCCAGCAATATAATAAATTTGGTATCCACAGGGTTTCTGTGTCAGAAATTTATGTGTGTGTAAAAAACATCAATCTTTTTATGTGTCCTGGATTTTATGACGGAGTATGTGGAATGTGTTGTACCAGGATTCACCTGGGATCTTAAATTGGTCTTGTGCTTTATGGATCTCCATTTGAGCCTCAGGTTTTCACTGCCTTGTGCTTGCTAATGAAATAGTCTTGCTCACTGAGAATAGCACTGAGGAAGAGAAGCAAAGCTACTGGTTCTTGTGTTGGCTTGTATTTATGGCATAAAGTGTGTTAAGTCAAGCGCAGAGGTTGTGTTTTATCACAGCAGCAGCTGACTGTCTTTTTTTCATCATACCATTTGCCCATCAGTTTTACATAATCTTTAGTAATGAGGATGGAAATTATATTTTAAAACAAAAGCCTCTGATAAATGGGCCTTAGGCATGCAGAACATCTGCGTTCCTGTGTGCACAGCAACTTCCAGAATACCCCCTTATGAATCTTGCTTCTGGGATGTGTTATGTCTGTGTGTAGAGGGTTCCTTACCTGGCCTCTGCTGGTATGGGTTGGCTTCACCTAGGCATGAACTCCATGGTTTCAATGCAGCTTCCAGGAAAGAATAGTCTGTTTTATTTGTACTGTCTTCAGTATGTGAGTAGCCAGAGTTTCTGGTCAGGATTACTTGTGCTGGAAGCAGACTTAATCGGGGACATGTTAACGACTCCACACAAATAGCAGAAGAGGGCAAAATAACTCAGTGCTAATAACCTTACAGTGCTGTTTCTTTGATGTTATGTCAGTGAATAAGCAGCATTGTAAGCCAGCAGCCTCTCAGCTGAATCTTCTCATTTTAGATGGTTTGACGTGGCCCAGTTCTTGTGCCCCAGACTTCTTCGAATCAGATTTAAAGGATGAACATGAGTATCCCCAGGCCAGTACCAGTCCTGTGCTCAGGTGATCTGAGTCTCTGAGTCTTTAAGAAAAACTAAATAAAAAGGAAGGGGAAAAAAAAAGAGGATGATGCATATCTTTGGGAGCTTATAATCAGTGCATGCACAAAGTGCTATGGAATTAATGAAGGAGTTGGATGTCAGTGGGCTTTTCCAGACCACAGCGGAGTTGTTCACTTGTTCTGTGCTCAGCAAAGCATGCAGAAAAGTGTAACATATATTTTTTTCCCTAGACTTTGGTGACCTCAGGCGGAGTGATTGTTGCTGTCATTTTCTGGATGTTTATAAATTTTGCTAGGGAAATTGTACAGTGCTCTTGTGTTTTTCTTTTAACAATGTGGCCTATTTAAGTGGAATACCCAGATGCTCTCATCTAGAGCTAGAAAAAGCTAGACACTGGGATTCACTCTCCATATTTATTAAATTCCAGAAACTGTTCCCTTGCTGTACTAAGCCCTAATTTAATTCTGCCAGTGGGGAGGTGCATCTCTCAGTTTCACCCCAAAAAAGGAATAGGTTTGGAGCCAGCAGTACCTTTGACAGGATTGAAACCACTCTTGATGATTTAATTTTATCAGGCTGAATTTCCACATTTGCAGTATTGAGAGGGTTGCTTTCTGTAGAGCAGAAACCTGAACAGACACTGCATGATTTAGCATTTCCTAAATCCCAGAAAACATGGAACACAGTACGCCACTGCTGCTGCCAAGAAATCCTGGCAAGATGAGGGAGTTAGTACTGGCAGACGGCATCCCTTTGTATTGCTCCTGGAAATGACTGCAAGCACCACGATTCTACCACTTTTCCTTGTTTATGCTCTGGATTTGAGACAGGAAAAACACCTGAAGTGATGAGTCTCATCATGACTTTTGTTGTTCATTATGTGCGCTCTTGTTTGAGCTGCAGGGAGGAGATGACTTTATCACAAGCTGGGACATGAACAAGATATGTTTTTAACACTTTTCTGAGGTGGCTTTTCTGGAGAGTTGTGATTCCTGCAATATCTTGTTTTTACAATAAGAACTAGCAAATAGATCATAGCTGCAGATCAGCAGGAAGTCAGGGAAGGTGAAAATTGTACTTGGTATTTTATCTGCCCAAAGAGAATATAAATGATGAAAGAAAACACTACTGAGCGCGAAGGGAAGGGGATGGGCAAAGAGCTTTCAAAATGAGGGAGGTGCTACTACAAGCAAGCAAGCAAGCTTACAGTGGTGGGTTTTTAGTATGAGCATTTCTGTTCATGTGAGAGAACTTGGAGGAACAGAATGAAGAATTAGCAGGATGTAGTAACTTAGGATGTCAAAATAAAACCTACATGTAAGTGCTTGTAGGTAATTGGGATCTTGTGCCCCTGATTTACTTCTTTGTATGATGTCCTCTAACATGGGGTGGAGAGGTAACTGTCCTTAACTACTCTTACAGTGTTGTAAGCAGGGAAAAACGATCATGTCTCCATGGGATCATGAGTATTATCATGCTAGTATGTGTGAGTGGCACATAGCAAAGGTGTGATGACAAGCCTCAGCCTGCACAGAGGCAGCAGTGTGAGGAAAAATGGAAAATCAAAAATGTGGGTTTGAGAGGAGAAAAACCTGAAGTCGTTATGCCCATATTTTTCAGTAGGCAGATACAGTACAGAATGCTGTTATTAATCACTGTACACCCTTTTTGAGGGTGGTGGGTGGACAACCTGAAACATTTAACAGAAAATGATTTTCCAGAGAAGC
This sequence comes from Neopelma chrysocephalum, assembly GCF_003984885.1. NCBI lineage: Eukaryota > Metazoa > Chordata > Aves > Passeriformes > Pipridae > Neopelma > Neopelma chrysocephalum. The sequence goes on from NW_020897704.1 coordinate 11,010,200, forward strand.
TGACTTTCCATGGGATGTTCATGATTCTGAGATAGGAGTATGGCAAATAAAAGAACACTGTTTTCTTTCCAAGCATCCCATGCAAGTGTCTGTTTTGTATATCTGGCCTTTCTTATCAAGTACTAACCGTGCAAAATACCTTTCATATTCTTTCCATTGCTCGACTCTTCAGAGGGAGATGTCCATGGGAAACTGTCAGGAGGTGTACGTGTCTCAAAAAGCTTTTTGCTCTTCTTTCCATGCTCCCACTTACCTGTGGAACAGCATTCTTAAAACCAAGCCTATTTTTAAAGCAGTTACAGTCATCTCATTCACGTCTCTTCATTTCAGCTGGGGCAGAGAAACTCTGGCCAAGAGCCGGATCTCATCTGTCAAAACAATAATTCTGGCCTGTAGCTTGTTGTCCTTTTTCAGTTGGAGCTTCAGTTCAGGGAAGCTGATGCAGTCCAAGTGAATTGTTCTTCTAGTCCTCTCCCAGACAGCTTTCCCTAGGCATGCATCCATTTTTCAATGACCAGATTGAGAACACAGCTGTTACACAGTGAAAATGTAGCTGTTTCCAATTGTGTGATTAGACATGGATCCATAATATCCAATAGTGATGCCAACAGTTCAGTAGTGTGGTAGGTTCATATACAGTCGTGTGGCAGGAAAGAAACAGAGCCTCTCCAGAGCCTATAAAATAGCAGTGTGACTATTGATATGAAAGGTTCTCCATCTGCAGAAGGAGAAAAGCAGTTTAAGTGGTTTTTTTGTGTTAACCTTAGGAAAGTGGTAAGTGGGAATTGCGAGTACAGTCAGTAAGGATGGATGATTGCCTTGGGCTTCTGTGGCATATGCTGAGTGTGCTGCATCTTGTTTTTTATCTCCGTATAATAAATGAAATGCTGGCTTCTGCTGAGGTAAATGTCAACATTAAGTAAAAAACGTAATAGTATTTCGAAATTGGAGTTTCTGTCAAGAAACTAGTTTTTATAAATTAATACTTTCAAAGGGAAACTAAGTAAATTATGGTTAATCTGTATTTGTAGCATCATTAAAAATACAGCCAAATTTAGGTTTAAAGAGATTTCTAGTAGTCTGCCTTTTTCTTGAACCAGGATTGACATGAAAATTAGATGATTTTCAGAGATGAAAATTCAGATGAAATTCAGAGCCTCGTCCAGTTTAGGAGTACATACCTGTCAGGATGGCATTTCCACAACCTTTCTGAGCAGCCTGTCCCAGTACTCAGCCAGTGTTGCCAAAGAATTTTTTTTCCTTGTATTTGATTGGAATTTCCCATCTTGCAGCTCTCGTTTCCTCCCTGTTGTCCTTTCATTGGGAAGAGTGTATCTTGGTCTTCTGTGTTATTGCCTCCAGGCAGTGGAGTGCAGCAACTGAATCCCTCCTCCTCTCCTTCCCCAACCTGAGCAAACCCAGCTGCACCAGCCTCCCATCCTGTATCCTCTGCTCAGAACACCTAAGGCCAGGTCTTCCCTGGCCTTTCTGCAGTTTGACAGGCTCGCCCTCATGCTGGTGGCCCCAGACTGGTCACAGGTCTGCAGGTGCACATGTGAGTGCTGAGGAGAGGGGTGGTCCCTTCCCCCAGGGCTGGTGACAGGATTGTGACGTACAGCACTGTGCTCACCCTGCGGGTCTCGGCCCCCTGATGCCATCGCAGAGTATCAGCGACTTCCCTTACGGGGGCTGGGTGGTTGTATTTATTACAGCTGGGTGTAAAGCGTGGGTAAGTACTGGGAGTAACCAGGAAGTCCAGAGCAGCAGTGTATGGCCAAAACTGTGGTTCTGAGTAACCAGTGACAGAGAGCTGCTCTTCCAGCAGCACTGACTCGCTAGTGGGATGGGCTTTCCAGTGCACCGTGTGTTTGGAGGTGGGTTTAAAGAGCAGAAGAACCCTGACTGATACAATTCAGAGGTGTCATTGTCCTTCTTATAGCTATTTATGTGTTTATTAGGGTATTTTTAATGCTGATTCTTTATGATAAAAACCTAGGTCTGGGTTTTATGCTTTTTTAAATGAGGCTCAATTAATTTCATTTATCTTGTACTGCGTAGCCAGTCTGTCCTACAAATATCTAGGAACATGTTACCAGGTTGCCACAGATGAAACTGTGGGACATTGTCCTCCATGGATGCTAAGAATTATTACAAATATTTATCCCAGCACCTGTCTCTAGGCTGTCCCCGTGTGCATCTGAGTTGGAAGTTTTTCATTCTCAGTGCAGAGTCCTTTAGGGAGAGTCAGGAAGTAAATATGTGAGGTGCCGTGGCTCCAGCCCTTCCTGGGATAGTCAGAACTATACACAAAAGGGAAAAAAGAAGGAGCATCATTTTGAAAACCTTTAGTTTCTCTTCAGTGAGAGGGTGGTATAAATATCCCAAGCCTATGAGAGTTTGCAGCTTTTGCGATACACAAACCGATCTAACATTCAGAGTATCAAAGTGATATGTTACTTCTTGTGCTCCTCTCTGGACAGTTTTTACAGTTTTTCATTTTAATCTTTTTTGTCCCACGCAGACATATCAAACTATTAATACTTCATTTTTTGGGACAGAAACTGTATTCTTATGGAGTCTACCTTTGTGGCTAAATTCAGCTACATTTTCATTGTTCTCTGGGAATCTGTTACAGCAGTGAGTTTCTTAATGTGCTCAGAAATCAGCCCCATCAGCGTGTGTTCTCCTAGGAAAGCTGGTCCGTGAGATACGGAGGGGACACTTAGATCTTCTCAGTCTCATGTTCAAGACAATGACAATGTTCTCTGTGTTGTGTTTGGGGTCTCCCCCAGCCTCTTCTGGCTACTGTTAAAATCTATTTCAGTTTAGAAATCTGGTATTTTATGAAGTCCTTCAGACTTTTTCCAGCTGTAAAATGAAAACTGTCAATGTTGAGCTAAAAGTAGAATAAAAGAAAAAGTGAATGACTGTTTATTAAGTGATAGTGACTTTAGAAATTAAAGGCCCATTTATACGATCAACAGAAATGTCATCAAGGGGCGTTCTTGTTTTCTTGGCTGCTATGTGTGATTGCAGTGAATTATGTTGGCTGTAGCCCACTTGGATGACACTGCAGTTCACAGCTTGAAAAAGACAAGTACCCATAAATAGGCTAAATTTACAGGTGATTTAACAACTCCAGCTTATAAATTGGAACAGAAAACTGTCTATTTTCAGGAGACAGATATTTTGTAGTAAATGTTCTAACAGAATGAAATCCCATCCAGAACTGTGCCAGGAAGTTCTGCCTGATTTTTGGAATGGTTTTCTGGATCAGATGTTTTCCCGGGTCTTGGACATGGAAAATATTTTGGTGTTTAAACCACCTGGAAAAAATAGGATTCCTGTAGCTTCTTGGGCAATTGCTGAGCCAGAGCTGAAAGAGAATAGTTTAACAAATTAAACTAGAGGAATCCATGTTTGTACATGAGGGACTCTCATAGTTGCTTCAGTGCTTCTTGGCCTTTCATATTCATTGCACCCATAAAGAGAAACTCAGGTTTGCCCTACCATGGCACAGGGTTTTCATCCCATTGAAGCATTGCCATGGCCTGGAGGAATCAAATGTCATGTTGTCTGCTCTGGATTCCCCATTAGTGTCAGTCTCACTGTTTACCCCATCATTGCAGTATTTACTTTGATGATTTCTGATTCAACAAAAATACTTCTAAAAAAATTGTTCTAGAATTTGAGTCTTCCAAGAAGCTTACCCTGCGTGCTAATTTCAGGTGGTTAATTATAGCTATAAATGGATTTTATTTGTGATTCAGACTTTTATAGTTCAGTCTCCAGTGTGCAATCTGACAGGTAGAGCCTTCAGATACATGTGTAGCTCTTATTATATATTTAGAAATACCTCTGAGCCTCCATTAACTCACACAATCTTAAGATGATCACCAGACAACACATTAGTATGTAAAGCCACATTGAACATGTTGCCAGGCCTCCAGCCCCAGGCTGAGTGTGGGGCTCTCCAGAGCTCAGGTTCCTGCTGTCCTTGCACTGCAGGAATGATGGTCCCCAGGTAAGATGGTCCCTCTCCTCAGTCTTGACCTTTGAATGTTAATTCCCTCTCGGTTCTGAGACAGTTGTGGTGTTTTGCTGACATCTTACAATCAAAAACGTTATTTCTGAAATACCATAAATATGTCTGTTATGTTATAGGCATTCGAACTAGCGACTGGAGATTATTTGTTTGAACCACACTCTGGTGAAGACTATTCCAGGGATGAAGGTATGAATCTTTTGAGACACAATAAGAGTTTCTACATATTTTCATACTCCTCTTCTTAAATTTCCAGTGAGCTTACAGTGGGGTTAAGTTTTGTGTTTGAGTAGAACTGTTCATACACATTGTTTTCAGAATATAAATATGATTTTTTTTCTTTTTAGTTTTAAGTTCCACCACTAGCAATGGGTGGGCAAAAAGTCCCTTCTGCAGATATTCATCTACTTAACAACTGCCTGAAGGAATTAAACTGCCCTTCTTGTAAGACTGCATATGTGTGGAAACCTGATTGAAAATAACATTTTAGTTTAGAAAAGAAACGACAAATTTGAACTTGGTAGTATTTCCTCTTTATAAGAGTGACACTGGAATAATGTTTACATTGTGTATTCTTATTTGAATTAGGCAATTACTAATTTTTTTTTTTTTAAATCAGAGTTAACTCCTGCTTCCATCTGTATACCTGTCCATTTTCATGCTTGTTTGCTTGTAAATGCTCTTTGCAGTGGTAATGTGGGCATCATTCACTGTTCCTAAATGCTACTAATGATGCCAGAGCTCTGCTGATCCTGGAAACCTCTGCATGGATTTGCTGCAAACATTGTTGATTTGAAACTATTTCTGATTTTTTACTAATTCCAGTTTCTTTCCTCTTCTTTTTTATCCCATCCTTTCCCTGCCCCTTCCACTCCCGTATCCTTTTTTTCTCTCCCTCATAGACCACATAGCACACATCATAGAGCTGCTAGGCAATATCCCAAGGCACTTTGCTCTATCTGGAAAATATTCTCGGGAATTCTTCAATCGCAGAGGTAGTACCTCTTCTTTTTGAAAGGTGCCGTGATGCAGACAGAAGTGGAATTGCTGTTGCTGGTTATAGCACATCCCAGTGAGGAGCATTTCCTGAAATCACACAACAAAATTTTCTTTTTGAAAAGCAAAATGCACAGGAATCTCTGACAAATTTTTTATTTTTTTAACCACGTGTTCTGAAAAATAACTATTGGTACATTTTAAATTACGTGGCAAAACTTGTTTGTGGCAGCTGATACTCAAACATTGTTTTAAGAAGGAAGTTTTGCTGAAAGGATCTTTCCAAAGTAGCCACTGAGCAAGCAGTGTGCACGTGTGATTTTTACCAGGATCAATCTATTTCTGTCTGTACCGGGCCAGTGTTAGTGTGTGCATGCAATGTACTGATTAAACTGTTGTATGTTTCTGTTTTGCTGGCAATGTTCTCCAATGCAGACCACATAGCATTGATCATTGAACTGCTGGGAAAAATCCCTCGAAAATACGCTATGTTGGGGAAATATTCCAAGGAGTTTTTCACCAAAAAAGGTAACGGTATTTATGCAACACTAATTTAAAGCATAATGCTATCCAAAAGGAGAATATGTTCATTTATGGGTACTGAAGAAATATATCCGTTTAAATGGAGAGCTCTTATTGAAGAAGAATTTTGGTGTAAACTTGGCTTTCTGAGAAAAGCCACAATTTGCAGTATTCATTTCAGTATTTCATTTAAAATTCATTTTGGGAAGTACTCAACAAAGTGTGGATGTTAACAAGTGTCTGTGTGAATCTGTTGTCTGATGTTTGTGCAAATGTGAGGACTCTCTGCGTAGTTTGTAATGTGGTGGAAAATCCTCTGTCAGCAACTTTGGATCATACGTGGTGGTCCAGCAGGTGCTGCTGGTAAGAAATAAAGGAGGTGGGAAGGGAATACTTGGGCAGTGGACACTCAGCTGCGTGCAGTCGGTCTCATGGGAGCAGGCAGAGCAGGGGGCTTCTTTGACACGTGAGGGAACGTGGTGATACCTCAAGTGTCTTTTGTCCCCTCCGTGTGTGAGACAGCACTGTGCTGTATCGAGGGACAGGGTGTGTCTGAAGCATCCTCTTACATGGCTGGGGGAATATCTGGGGCTATCAGCTGCAGCTGGTGAGTGCTTTCCTGCTGGACAGGATTCCCTCTTGCCCGTGACTCCGCAGGCCTGAGCGCAGCTCGTCAGCAGGGCCAGCGCTGGCCAGCCAGTGGCATTGGACACGTGGGGTGCTGGGGGGGCTGAGGGGCAGTGCTGGGCTGCAGCAGCTTGGGGTCATGAGGCAGGACATGATCCAGTGATTCATCCTCCCTCCTAGGAGAGCTTCTTGTTCTGTGCGTGGATATTTCTGGTCCGGCAGGGACCTCTGCAGCCTTGGTGTCCTAAAGGAGGCTGTTGATGGTGTTAGGCACAGTGCAGAGAAGGGCAGCAGTGATGATGTAGGAGAGAGCAGCTGCCCTTTGGGGGAGTCTGAAGTGCCTGGGGCTTTTTAGTGTGGAGCAGAGAAGGCTGCTGGAGGAATTGTCGAGGTTTTCATAACTGGGAATTCAGTGGATAAGCCGAAGACAGAGCAGCTGTTTGCCAGCACCCACTGTGTTAGAGCTGGGGGAAACTCAGTGAAATTTAGAGGGGGTGGCTTGTTTTAAACAAGCACTTCCCTATTCAGCAGACAGTAAGCTTCAAGAGCTGCCACAGGGGGCAGAGAGAGAGGCTGTATCAGCAGGCTTAAAACAGTCTCCTGTTAACTGAGATGAACAAACTCAAGGCCCACAGGCATCCCCAGACAAGGAGTGCGGCTGCTGGAGTGGGGCAGGGCCTGCAGAAGGGCTCCTCTGCCAGCCCTCACTGCCCCTTCCTGTTTGTCAGAGGCTGCGACTAAATTAGAAAGACCCCCCCAGCCTGACCCTCCCTTAAAGTATCTCATGTTCCTAATTTTCACCTTACAGCAGATGGGTTGGCATTTTCTAGTGATGTCACAGAACCGTAAAATGACCAAACAGTTATTCAGTAACTGCAGTGTTGGCAGTGCACAGAAGAGGGCAGTTTGTAAAATTCTTGTGAAGTGGAGAGTTTCTCCTGCTTCCATGAGCATCTTCAACTGCAGACTGTCACTGTTGTCCTCTAGGGCCTGAACTTCAGTGACATTCCTCAGAGGCACTGAGGGTGCCTCTTAAATCCCACAGGGTGGATTTAAGCACCTTAAAAGGCTTGGGTTCACCCACCACACAAAACATAAATGCGAGTTTGCTATGGAAGATTAAGTAGACTCAATTCCACCTGTTTCTACTCAAACCAGAAAATCTTAAATGCAAGACAAAGGAGTAATAGCCTAAGCTGCATTTTCAGATCATCCCAGTTATTCTGCTATTGCAGGCTGGGAAAACTGAAGTGCTTTGTGGAAGAATAACAGAGGTGGCAAGTTTCCTGCTCACTTGAGCATCTTTTCTTTGAATTGGGTACGAGGTATCCTTTTCCTTTTCCCTGCCATCCCAGTACTGCCAGCCTCCGGTGCCCCCAGGAGGGATTTGCATGTGGTGGGCTGGCAGAGATAGGCCAGCAAGCTGATGCGTTTTGTATTCATCTGCTTGTGTCCTGAGCACTGGAGATCAGAAGCCCTGTGGCACAGGCGTGAGGCTCTTCAGAGAATTTCTCTTTGTGGTGTAAAGGTGGGCTTAAAAAACTTGCTGTGGGCCCCTGTTTTGAAAACATCAGCCTTGGGGGAAAATAAAAAAATCATGATTTTTGCTCCTGTCCATAAGTTTGACCTCAGAGAGAAGCTTTAAGCATTTCGGTTGAGCTACTGAAGTCACAGGCACAAAAAGAAAGGTGTTAGCAACTAATGAGTTTACAGGATCGAGCCCCTTCTCAGTAATTGACTGAAGCAGTTTGTGACATTCAAACTGGAGGTTGCGTTTTAAAAAGGAAAAGCATTTGCAAGTCACTTCTTAGTCACTATAACACAAATGCTCACATACTTTTTATAGGGTCTGATCTTGATTGAGCCCAGTAATAACTCTCAGGAGTCCTTTTCTCCAGTGTCTTCATGGCAGTTATTTTGACTGTAAAAATGATTAATACATTTTGGCATTAAAACCTGAAACACTTTTATTTTTCTTCTGGTATTTGCTAACTCTGTTCCTTGTGAGCTAAACCTGTGCAAGATGTTAGCCAGGTGCTGGCTTTGCCTTTTGAAAGATGTAACAATGAGAAGTACTGCTGCTCATTTACTATCCTGGAAGGGAAGGGGAGGGCTCTTCTCCACCTCCCTCACTTGCATCTGCTGTACTGGGAGACCTTCCCAGCAGTCCTTGTGTTAGTTCTGGGGACCGTGTCATATGTACATAGCAGCAGAATATATCCCACTGCTGCTTCCCCAGTCCTTCATGTCATCCATGTCTTACTGTTCAATAATCTGTCCTCCTCTTGCCTGGTGACACATCTTAAATTTGTCTTTGGCAAATTTCATAGACTAGTTCTGGTTTTTTGTGTTATCGTCAGCAGAGAGAGAGCTTTAAATAGCATCTCCCCCCCAGGTCCTCCAGCAATTTTTTTAGTGTTTTCCTTCTGACTTAACATTGCACTTTTCAGAGGGATCATTGCTGCCTCTGCTTTGGCAGCAGGGGTTTTACAGCTCTGACAGCTCCATTGTCCTCTGCAGATTATTTCCTGTGTGCTTCACTATAAAAAATCTAAATAAAGAGCTTCTGCTAGGAAGATCTCACTTAGTATTACATTTTTAGCATTTATTTGAAAATTCATGGTAATGCCCTGAATATGGATGGTGTCAGACCGGTGGGGCCTGTGCTTTTAATTTCTCCCTTAAATACAGGTACGGGCTTGCTCTCCTCACCCTGCCTAGTACAAGCTTCATTGAATAGATGAAAGTATGTGTTGGCAGACACTTCCATTTTCTGTGCTGCTCTCTTCCGCTTCAGGATGGAAACGAAAAAGACCCACCACATGAAAATTAATTCTTAGGGTTTTTTGTCCACCTCAGTTGTGTTAATTGTCTTTTACTTAACCTATTTTTATTCTATGGTCAGCATCACGATCCTTATTGAAAACTGAAGCACTAGTTTAATTTGTGGCCCCCACACAGATAATTTTTACTGTATCCTACCTTCTTAAACGCTTTTACAATCTTCACAGAATTTCTTGTGGAAAACTTCAGTCCACAGTGCTAAAATAGTTCCTTCCTCAGCAGAAAAACTCTACAGAATATTGTGCTGGTCTTAGTGTGAGCATTTACAAAATAAGGAGTACTCAAACAGCGTGAACTTGCCTTCCACAGTGACGCCAGGAGCCTCATCATGCAGTCTTACCTTACCAAATCTGAGGGAGGAAAGAAGCTGGAAACAATATAATGAGAATGCAGAGATGAAGACAGTGCTGCATGGAAACACACACCCTCCCCCAGAGATAGCCTAGTTTGGTAAATGATTGCAACAACCCTTGCAATGATTGCTGTCAGCTGGGGAAGCCATGGACACAGCTTGATTTTTTTTTTTTTTTTATAATAATTTTTTGCTTGTACTCAATAATAAGTCACTGTTTTCTATCGCTTTTAGGCAGTATTTGAGTCTGTGCTTACATAAATTACCTGTTCTTATAAGTAGTCACCAGTATACACTTTTGGAAACCTTCCAAAAGGTAAGATTTTCAGCAGTTACATTTCAGAGTTGCACAAAGATTTAAAGGGCTGAGAGTGAGGCTGGAAATGAATATGCTGCTCTGAGATGTGCTGTCCTTCCTGTATGTTCATACTGTGGGACAGTTGTGGGCCCAAAGTGGAGCCTTTTTGTGTTTGACTGGTGGGTACTGATGGGACACATTGGTGCTGTAAATATTCAGACATAAAACAGGAGAAGGCAGCCTCTGCTTACAGTCCCCTCTCAGAAACCCTCCTGCCCTGTGAGATGGAAAGAGGACAGTGGGCCAGCTGTGGGTAGCACATCCTGAGTTTCTCTTACCAGCAGGATTTTTGTTCACTTGCAAGTGATGGATCATTTGCACATTTGCTCTTTTGGGGACCTTGTGACAGGGGCTGGAGTGCTGCCTTTTCAAGCACCTCACCCTGTAGGACCTTCTGCTGAGGGCTGAGCCAGCAGAAATGTGGCCTGCTGAGCCTTTGGGGGTTTTGTTCCATTGCACTGAGATGCTCAGCTTCTTGGGCAGTCTGACACAGGTTTCTTCTCCTGCCCTGGAACTTCTCTAGCCAGAGGAATGTACAGAAAATCTGACTGCGAGCTGATGTCTGATGGCATTTTATGGGCAGTAGGTTACAGCCACGCATCATAACCACCGGGCTGGCAGACCACTTTGCCTAAATATAATACGGCCTGGATGCCCCCTTACCAGATGGTGTAGTGAGCTTGTGAAGCTGTGGAGGAGACATGTTCAGCCTCCTGTTGTGGGTAAGAACCCATCACTCGCCTCAGCAGTTCAGGGGACATTGCAGAAGCACCACAGTGGTCTCTCAAGTTTTTTGCCGTGTCATGTGGAGACTGTCTGGGTCAGACGTACGCCTGGGAAGAAGGGAGATGGCCATGGGTTGCCTTAAGAGTATAGAAATATGGCAGAAAACAACTGCCCTTGTGTTCCATCTGGTCCTCAGAGATCAGAGGGCTGGGTGCAGCTGGGCTTTGTTACTGCTTAGAACAGATCAGGCGCTCTTAAGTCTGGTCATGTTCAGTAAGAACTTTCACAAATGCAGATTTGTGACTAGTGTAGTTTATTGAAACAACAGGCTGTAGGTTCTCGTGTGAGATTGCTGGTGATAAATGTATTAGGTGTACAAAATATAAGTGTATAGCAAGCACTGTGTACAAGTGTTCCTGGGTATGCTCCAACACAGTCAGAAGCACAAATCTTACTAGACGGGTGTCTCTGCTTTGGGATAGAGAGATGAGCGAGCCCATTGACTCGTCTCATTCTCTTCACAGAGGATTTCAAATGTCAGATTGATCCTTTTGGTAGAAGTGGAGGTGAGACCATAGTCAAATTCCCTACTATTGCCATCATAAATGGGGGGGGCAGCCAGGTCATACATAAACAAGGGATATCAAGAGCCTCGATTACACAGGCTGCGGGTCTTGCATAAGGTGACACCTCAGTCCCTCTTCCACCCAGCTGATTGCAGCAATAAGGGTCATCTGGCCTGATAACCTGGTAATCCATGGTTATCCCTTCATCACATACCTCATGGCTTGAGGCCTCATTCCTACGCAGTGGAGGAGCAGGAAACTGAAGAGTCTTCCCCATCATGCCAGATGAGCTGTAGGCAGACCCGGATAATATTGCTGAGTTTAATGGCAGACGGGTTCTCACCTGCTTTGGTCTGAGACACGTTGCCAGGTTGGCCAGATGTACGATTCCCCCCCTCTGTGAGAATTCAGATTCTGCAGCTGCTGCCACCACTTGTCTCAGTGGTTGGTTGAAGGAGACGTGGGCAGCAGCAGGTGCTTCCTTCTCAGGAAGGATTCAGACCAAGCCTCCTGGGGGTGTTTACCTGGGAGATGGAGCAGAATCCCTTGAGTGCCAAACCTCCCTGCTCTGCTTGGTTAGGAATGAATTGCTGCTCTGCTGCATTGCTGGCAAATGCCATGGAGCAAGGCAGGGACCTGTGTTTCTGAGACCTCTGTCTTGGGATCGGAGCAGATTTTGTAAAACTTGGGTTCACTGGCTGATGAAGAAGGAAAGGCCTGCAGTGTTCTTTGCCCACGGTGTGAGCCTGTGTGTGAGTCTTTGTGTGTGGGAGAGTGGAGACAGCAGGAAACATCAGTGGAATCCACGTGTCACATGCTGTCTGCTGTAGGAATGGTTTCTTGGTTTTGACATCGGATATATTCGTCTCCTTTGAGGACCTCAAGCTTGCTGTGTGCTGTCCTTCGTCAGCAATGATTCTCAGCCTGGTCAAGGTGCTGTGAATGCAGAGTGGGAGAAAAACGAAACAGGGATTAGTCGCTAACAGGGATAATGAGGTGTTTTTCTAATGCCATTCACTTTCTGTTTGCAGGAGAACTCCGACACATTACCAAGCTGAAACCTTGGAGTCTTTTTGATGTGCTTGTGGAGAAGTACGGTTGGCCTCATGAAGATGCTGCACAGTTTACAGATTTCCTGATCCCCATGCTAGAAATGGTCCCAGAGAAACGCGCTTCAGCTGGAGAATGCCTTAGGCATCCATGGCTGAATTCTTAGCAGAATCTCCCAGCTGTAAAAAAAAAGCCAGCAACCACTTTCCAATGCGTTGGACCTAAATGGTGACTGTCACAAAATCTTTAGCAGGATCACACGTGAGCTGGCTTCAATCCTCAGACCTTTATTTTGCTTGAGGTACTGTTTGACATTTTGCTTTTTGTGCACTGTGTTCTTGGGGAAGGGTAGTCTTTTTGTCTTCAGCTAGTAGTTTACTCACCCACTTTCTTCAGAAAACACTTAACGTGTCTTTAAGCATTGTTTCTTGTGTTGTGTGACATTCAGGATGTCAGATTTTTGAACAAAGGAAACTTCCCCCCATGTGTTTTGGCAAGTTTTGTAACTATTTATGAAAAAAAAATATTTTAGCTGATGCATATTATATAATTTACGAGTGTAAGAAATTTATCAAGTCAGAATTGAGTTACGGTGAGGAATTGTACAATTTTATCTTCTGGCAAAGGGACATCATTCTTGTATTATAATGTATGTAAATGCACCCTGTAAATGTTTATTTCCATTTAAATATGGGACTGGGGACTCAATTTCAGAGTAAAGCGACTTAAGTTTTAGAGAGCTTTATAGCAAACCAATTGCATGTAGTGGACTTTAAACTGCTTTAAGGAATTATGTAAACTTTCTATTCTGCAGCAGTTCCCGTTCATTGGATTTTAAACAAAGTGGCTCTGGTTTACAGGATTTCATTCCCCAAATGGCACTTTAAAGGAAGGCTAGACTTCTTTCTAATAAAGTATGCATTACCATTTAGCACTCCCTTTTAGAACTTTTGCCTATTTTAAGTGCTTTTAAGAAAAGAAAAATAGCAATTTCCCTACAATGTGATAGTGAAGACATGGTACCATATGGTGTTGCCTTTTTATAAGCACTGTAAGTTGTACTATACCTTAAGAAAAAGAAAAAAAATTAAAAGTAGAGCATGAGAACCACTCTCTGTGTAGAATTACTGATCTTTTATAATAAAAGTGTGTGCTTGGCATCAGTTAAGGAAGGATATAGCTGCAGACATTTACAGGGCAGTGGGTAAAATAATCCAAGAAGTGAGATCATGCTCATTCCATTCATAGCTTTACATGTTTCTAAAACAAATTGCACTAGCTTTATTCTTTCCCATCCGTAGACATACGACTGCCCATTGTAAGTTGCACGCAACAATTACGTGTTTTCTAGGAAAGGCTGCATCGGCTGAAGCTTATAGGCAATACAGATTTTAGAATGTACAGTATGGAGGTGTGTTTGGGCCTCTTTTAGAAGTCAGTGGGATGAATGTAAGCTTACTCCTGATCTTCATGTAACTACGGTGCCACTTTTTTCTTGACTTTGTCCATATGAAATTTATTCACATGCCTTTGCAATAACTAGATTGTGAGAAGATAGCCCCATGCTGTAACAATAACCAGTTGTTTGAGGTGCTTGCAGTTGTCTAATTAAAGTGTTTTGTTTTTTCAGACAGTGTTGCTGGTCATTGGAATCTTTGCCTAGCCACGACTCAGCTGCTGTGCTGGAGGGGTGGGGGGCGGGGGCTGGCGTAGCCTGGCCAGAGAAATGCAGCTTCCTGTGTTCCTTTATGAAATACCTCCCCTGGTGTCAGTCAGAGCAGCCCGAGCAGTCCTGTGGCAGGAGGGCTGGGAGTGGCTGCTGGGTGAAACCTGGCAAAACAGGGACTTTTCCTACCAGCTGTTTAACTCCTGTCACAAGCGAAGGGCTGGGGCAGCCACTCCTCCAGAGAACTGCCAAAGCCCCGGGTAGGAGAAACTCATCCAGTGCTGAGGCCCTGACAGCAGTTGGGTTTCAGGACCATGTGCCTTCACCCGCATCCCTGGAACTGCTTTTAATGGCTGCAAGGACAACACTGGTGTGAAGGATGATGCCACAATGGACTTGAACTGGAGGTAAAAATTATGTTCAACTTCACAGCCAGCCTGGCCCCTTTAGTGCCCGTTGCAACACCTTAGAAACACGTTCTTGAATACACAGAAAATGCTGGCACTGGATTAAAGTGCCAGGTCAAGCCAGGGCAGGCAAGTGAGCACAACAGGCACAGCTCTCCTCTCTAGCCTGGCTATGGCACTGCAGAAGCACTTGAGGCACCAAGGCCTAGTCCCACTCTGCACTCCAGTGCAGCAGCTCCTTGTGCTGCACCTAAGACCTCTTGCCCTGCACAGTGTGCGTTTTACACTCAAAATGATGATGTCACTTCATGGAGGTGTGGAAGCGGGGGCAGACAACCAGTTTTGAATACTGGGCTCAAGAGGCTGATGTAGATTTTTTTCAAAAACAGTGATGAGCAACTCCTAGCTAGAGTGGATTCAGTTTTCTGCTGTTGATGGCCTAATCCTGTCCTACATCAGGCTAGTGCAAAACATAGCACACTCCCCACAGTGTGTGTTCTGCAGAGCCAGCCGGTGTTCAGGAAAGCATTTCTAAGTGTGTGATTTGAACTAATACAATTAATTAGAGGCAAATTAGAATTTAAAGTGGCCCCAGTTTTTGTCTACAGGTTAAAAAGAATTACCACTTTTTTTCAGTGAGTAGGAGCAGCCACTTCCCCTCCTATCCCGTTTCAGCTTTCCTCCCACACTGGTTCTCCTCTCTGGTTCTGAGGTGGAGCCATTGAGCACCGTCCTGTTATGTGAGCAGAATTGAGAGCAGTTACTGCCAAGATAGAAGGACACTGTCACACACCCATTACAGAATAACTGCACCCATAAGCACTACAGCAGCTGCTGCTCTTCTGCTGCAGGAATAAACCCTTAAAAAACCGAAGTGCTACACAGTTTGTAACATTCTGTGCCCCCTTACAGCATCACACACTCAGCTCCTTTAAAGTCTGCACCACCAGCAGGGCCTGAAAAGCTACAAAAACAGAAATAGGAACTACAATGAACTACAGCTGCAGGTGGCTCCACGTCTGTAACCACGGTCAGAACACCTCTAGCACACAACACTGTACCACATCACTGCCCCTGATTAACATCAGTAAACTGACCCAAGACCCTGCTGTGCCTGGGGGGATTCTTCCTCAACCTCCCTTCCTCCAGCCTGTTCCACATCTGTCTGTGCTACAGAAGTAAAGCCACAGCTAGAAACTGCAGGGAAGTAAACAGCCTCGCAGGGAGCAAGAGGGGGTGTTCCACAGACCTAAGGCCACTTCCCTGCTAACATACCACCCTTTCAGGACAAGTAGTTAAAACTGACATAATTGTGATTTATTAACATGAATTAAAATGCCCAACCAGTGCTGCAATGTGACAGTATATTAAAAAAAATTAAAGATCATATACTGTACTACTTTCACAAAGATCACACTTTTTTTTTGCAAAAGACTTATTATATACAATACTATATCAAATGAAAGAAGCTTTAAGCAACTTTACAAGCGAAAGAAATACAGTATTTACAGCACTCGTCAGACATTAGAAACAGTCTATACATTAAATTACAATTTCTGCAAATAACTGATGAAACAAAAAGCCATGTCCACACCAAAACTATAAAAATCTGTATTGCATTGTTTCCTATCTCTATGCACACAAAAAACTGTTGACAGAAGAAAATGAAAAAAAAAAACCTGTTAGTGCCATCACTTAGCCTGTGTACTTATTTAATTACATATGTATAAAAGTAATATAGAAAACTTTCACTAAATGAATTTAACTGCAACAATAAAATTTTAAACATTATGCAGCATCAAACCTACTGCCAGAAAAAACAGCTGGAATGTCCACTTACAAAATAAAAAGAAATACCTAATACTGGCTTAACAGCACATTTTCAGGAATTTTAAAAAGCAAAAAATGGAAAGGATACAATGGAAGAGCACTGGTGTTTGCTTTTATACAAAGTATCATGTACAAGCTTTAAAAAGTACCTCGAATAGGTACATATTAAATATACACAGTTTATATTACAGAACATTTTAAAAATGTTTATAACTAAAGGGATCTGTTTTAATGCCACCCTGACCCATGGTAATTGTTCTGAAAAGTGGGCGGCACCTGTGCTCTGTGGATGGGGATCTGTCCCGGCACCGGCGAGGCCTGCTGCTGCCCTTGCACTCCGTGGGGAAGGGTCACGGAGCCGGGGTGAGGGCAGAACCCGGAAGCAGTAGGTGTTGCAATACTGTTTGGTCCTTGAGGTTGGATGTGAGGACCCTGACCAGGGAGTGGGCAATGAGGTCCTGTGCCAGCAGGCTGATGTTGAGGTCCAGGTCCTAACGTCGTGTGATGTGGGGCTTGCGAGGAATAGGAGGACACGCTTGTGTGAGCGTTTGAAGGGAAATGGGGGGGTCCTTGATGAGAGGGGTGGTGTAACCCTTGTGCTGATGCCGGGTGGTGGCCCGAACCGATAACGTTGGAGGGAGGGGGTGGAGGGGGGGGAGGTGCTGAGTTTACAACATGCTGGTGTTGTGCTTGCAAACCTTGGTGTCCCGGTGAAGGATGGGGAGGTTGGTGGTGGGGGAGAGGACCTGGTGGCGGAGGAGGTGGTGGCAAATGGTGACCAGCAGCTTGAGAATGAATGTGCGATCCAGGAGCCACTGCCATGGCATGGACCGGACCGACAACATGTGCTACAGAGTGCTGCTGATGAGTACTTTGCTGCTGGACAAGGTGAGGCCCTGGCGCAGGCGGTGGTGGAGGCGGCGGCGGAGCAGCGGATGCCGATGCCTGGTGATGAATACTGGGGTTCTGAGACGGCAGAAAATGCCCTGCAGCTACGTGGTGTCCCGGCACTGTTTGCTGACCTGCAGTGCCAGGAAGTGCTTGATTTGGTCCAGATGAAAACACAGTCTGTTGGGGTATGCTGCCCTTCAGCTGGCTGTAGCTCTGAAAGTTTCCAGAGGGCTGCTGGCTTTGATAGTAAGTAGAAGAAGGGGGTGGAGGGGGTGGAGGAGGTGGCGCATTGCTGTTCAAATTTTGTTGGTTAAACTGACTGTAAGAAGCTGAGGATTGTCCTGATGTTGTCTGAGTGAACAGGGGCCCGCTCGCCTGCGGCTGATTACTGGGCTGAAGGGTCGGTGCTGCCGGATAGAAGGTTCGGTGTGTTTCCCGCTGGGGTGTTCCAACTTGAGGTGACTGTGGATGATGAGGTCTGTATGGAGATCCCAACTGCTGTGAGTGAGGCTTTGGTGACAAATAACCGTGCTGCACAGGCGCGTGAGGGGTAGATGACTTGGGAGGATTTTCTACATGAGGCGAAGGGGGACAATGCAGCTTCAAAGGTGCGGAAGGCAACTTCTGTGAATGTGAGAGTTGCTCAGCAGAACTGCGCAGATGTGATTGAGATGGATGATTCTTTGAAAGTGCTTGGACGTTGTTTGTCAGCTGTTTTTGTTGCAGCTCAGATTTTGGATGGTTCGCACATTCGGTCTCAGGTGCATTAGCTGCAGTTTCCCAGTGTGAATCTGGTTTTGTGGGTGTTTTCCCAAGTGACTGCGTTGAAACTACAGGATTCGGTGAAGAGGGCTAGAATGAAAAGAAAGTCAAGTCAGTGCTAGACATTCAAAATATTCAACCATGCATGCAGCAGAGAGAAAAGAAGATCTCAGAATACCCTCCCTGATGGCAAAAAAAAAAGTGTCAAGGTGCAGGATAAGAAAACATGGTGTAAGAAAAATACGAAAACCAGAAAGATTAAGCTTAGAAAAACATTATTTTTAGCAAGTATGTGTCAGTAATTCTTCAACGTCAAAGACTAGCAGTTGTATTTTAAAGTTGTAACAGAAACATGACCCATCAGGTCAAAGTCTGAATCTGTTATGTGTTAAAAGTTTTGGATTTCTGAATCTGAAAGAAGTAATTCCAGAGAAGACCATTTACAAAAATAAAGCCATTTTTAGAGTGATTTAACTTTTTAAAGCTGAGGTAGTGCAAGCAAGCAGACTAAACATTACAACCTGAATTACTTCATTTAATATAGCACAGGCAATTACTCAACATCCTCCTCTGTATTATCAGTGCCCTGACAGACAAAACAGTGCCAAACCCTGGCACGACAAGAGCAACCTTCTGCTAAGGGTAAATCACATCCCTGCTGTTGGTTCTGAGTGCCAGTTCTTCAGCACTCACCCCTCAGAACAGCACTGGTACTGAATCCACTGACACCATCTCTTCTCTGTCTAAATGCAAGATTATCTATAAATAGGTACAGATACTGAAGGAACAGCACACAGACCGACTTTTCAGAGTGTATGGATAAATATTCTTACAAGTGTTTACTGTGTGAAATTACTGCACAGATAGATGAACGTGTATGTATGTAACCTAAGTAGTAAACAATAAGATTACCGTTTTTAAAGATACATCACAGATGTATATGGCTA
This sequence comes from Neopelma chrysocephalum, assembly GCF_003984885.1. Classification (NCBI taxonomy): domain Eukaryota; kingdom Metazoa; phylum Chordata; class Aves; order Passeriformes; family Pipridae; genus Neopelma; species Neopelma chrysocephalum. The sequence goes on from NW_020897704.1 coordinate 11,028,789, forward strand.
TTCCTATGCTTATTGTGTAAACACTGTTACTTTACCTTGCTTGCTTTTGACGGACTCTTACAAGTCCTTTGTGAAGTATCTGGGGACGGACATTCAGAAGTTGGCTCTGGATTTTCAGAATCAGGTTCTATAAAAATCAAGCAGAGATAAATATCAAAGTGGGAAAATCAAATCTTTTGCAGAGATCACTAAGCTCTTTATATGTGACTTTAAAAGAGCTATTAAAGCTGTTACAAGAGACTATTTAAGTGTCATACAAGGTCATCTGCTTACTGACCTTCCATAAATTCAGTCAAAGAAGGGACCTTAAGCTGCAACTGGGAAATGAGATTTGAATGAGATGGAGACTGAACATGAGACGGTGAGCATGGCCTACAAGGTGATTCTCCCCCTACAGATGAAGCAGACCCAAACACAGTATTAGAATGATTACAGACTACCATGAGGGAACTGGTTAGATTTATACACCATCAACATGATAAATCAACTCACCACTGTCCTTGTCTTTCCTATGATCACTGAGAAGTAAAGCTCTCTGATAACTTCGTTCTCTCACTTGTTCCACAGAGGTTGATGCAGTCCTGCAAGAGAGAAGCACATTTTAAATTTAAGATGTACTCCCACGGACCAAATTTAGGACAATGTATATGCAAATACAGAGTCAGAGAGTTTACAGTGTTGGTTTCATGTAAAACCAAATAACTGGATGTACATAAGGAACATTATTAGTTAAGTGGTTTGTATGTATTTTTTCCCCACTTCAAATACACTGATTTCCTGCAACCCTGTTACTTTACAGGAACTGGTAATTCCTCTCAATAAGGAAATACCTGTAGATCAGTGGGATTGTTTTCTAAACAACTGAAAAGTAAAAAAATAAAGGTCACAGGTACTAGTTCCTAGTGTCCATTTGTAGAAAACTGTCTTCTTCCAAAGCTGGAAACTGGAAACAATCACCTTATTTGTTTGTTGTTAAGAATCTGCTCTTTAATAGTGGATCCAGAATTGTAAATAGTGCACTACTACAAATACACCTCTGTTTAAGCTTCTACATTTACTTGCCAGACAGTGGGTATGCAATGACAGTCTGATCTTCTCTCTTACAATCAATTACATCTCTCAATCACAACCTGATCAAGAACATCATAAATAACACTACTCCACAAAACTCTGCTTTCCTTTATGGCAAGGACATATGGCATTATTCCATGATAGTGGTGCACTGAAATAAATTTTGGTGCTGCTGTGCAGGGTCACTGCAAAATCCTAGTAGTTAACTCTGTTTAGCCTGTTTCCACATCCTTTGATTACAATATAGTGCAGTGTCTTCTGCACAGTGAACTTACAGCCACTTTTCAGTGGAATGCTTAAGACTGCACTCAACGTTCTCTCCCTTCGACTGGCTCTACAAAATCCTTCTGGAACAGCTTCTAGAACAGCTGGAGCATGAGAGCAGAAGGATGTTCAACTCCTCAGCCCATGTTCATCCCCAACACAGTAAGGCCTTCACTACAGCATGAAGAACATCTACAGGGTTTATTTTGCACTAACATTTTGGAAACATTGTCACCACAGCTGACCATCTATTTTAAGGTTACCAAAACCACAGTGAAAAATATGTGCAGTGTTTTATACAGACTGAAGTCACTCTATCTCATCCCCATCCATACTCCATCTCTCCTCAGGATTTTTGGTTGTTAGGAGTACCTGGCATGGCATTCAACTGACCATATGGTCTGCAAGCAAGGGAACCATTTAACCATCCTGAACAACACTGTCAGTGTCATCACACACTCCCTCCCTGAGCAGGAGCTGGTGGCCGGGCTGCAGCCCTGCACGTGGCAACTGAGCTACAGCAAACATTCCACACATGTTCCAGCCACATGACTGGAACACAGACCTCCTAAGGTCTTCCAGAAGTTTTGTTTTGTTAATCAATACAGATTATTCTCCTGTTCCACCCTCTTCCCCTACAGCACTTTTGGAAAGGTTTGAGATTTAACATGAAAAACATTCTCTTCAGTCCACAGACAAAGGAGTGGAAACAAGGAAACAAATGCTCAAATTAACATCTCTGTTGTTCTCAAAAAATAAAAAAGGAGAGCAGAATTAAAATAATTTAACCAATGTCTTATGGGTAATTTTTCATATATTTTAATCTTTATGATGTATCTTCTATATTTCTGAGGAAAGAGGTGAGACGACTCCATTAATCTGAAAGGACTTCCAGTCAGTAATCTGCCACTGCACCCTTAATGGAAACTAATTTCAAATAGGAAAGACTTGGATTTAAGTACATAATTCTTCTGAATTTTAGTCCTATAGTTTTGTGGCTTACCACTGAACTTCTGGTTCATTTTTCTCACTGGAGGAAGATTCCTTAATTGCACAGTTGTTGCCATTGTCCTCTGGAGCTGCATTATAAACAGTAGCTGGCAGTGGTAAAGGCAGGCTTGCAGTGTTATCAGTTTGCTCCCCATTTTCACCACTGTTGTTATACCCATCATTAGCACCATTGTTATTACTTGTATTTCCTCCACCAGCAGCATGAGGAGATACAGTAACCAGGGGGAAGTTGTCTGTCTTTGAGCCACTTTTTCGAGCTTCTCGTTGTCTCTTACGGTATTCTAACAAGGACACCTAAGGAGCAAGAAAACCCAGAAAACAAACATTAGTAGGGAAGTTTTACCTCTTTCATTTCTCAGTTTCAATTAAATGTATTATTTAATTGGTTCTAAAAGAAATTGAGGATAGATTAATTGAAGACATTTCATCACATCTGCAGTGAATTTACAGAGCACTGAGCTACTAAAAACTGTAAAGATGATGTTATAAAAAAGCTTCTGCCAAGAGAACAAGTATGTATTCTGCCTCAGGGAAGAAGCAGATGACACAAGTCAGCAAAAAGTTTACCTGTGGTTGTAGCTACAAGGGACAGTTTCTCCTGGAACTGCAGCATTAGTAAGAGTATACTGATACAGTAAAGCAAATTTCGAGAGGTCACATCCTGCTCTCAGCCTGACTTCCTCGTATGAAAAACCCACTACCCTTGTGCTTCACTCTGCTGCATGTATCAAAGCTCTTCATACATTTTTAACATACAGAATTTGCAACTTAAATTTTCATTCTTTCCCCAGAGTTTATTTTGAATTTCTGTCTTTACTGCATGTTAAAAGAGACTGATTAAGAACATATTTTTAAGCTAATTCTAAGTTTATTACCAAAAATAATGACACATGAAAAGTGGTTTCTACTTTATATATATGTATGTAAAATCCCTACGCAGACCTTCCACAGAATAGAAATCAGTTTAAACAGTAAGTTGTCATCAGTGAGAAAAATAATGTTCCAACATTTTCACTATGAACCTTCAGGATTTGAAGCAAAGAGCTGAAATACTGACCTTCAGACCTACTTTATTCAGAAATTACACTAGTTTGGTGAAAATGACATTTAATACCTATAAATTCTCTTAGTTATCAACAACCTACTCTGAACCATACAACATCCAAACCAAGAAACTAACGTGCAATAATGAAAAAAATTAATGTTTAACTGGCTTAGTCCTCAATAAAAGCCGTCATCCATTTTTACACACAGAGAAAAGCAAGGCAGCCTGCTTTGTTTGCAGTCCTAAGGGTTTTTTCTTTGTTTGCTTTCAAACAGATCTCTATCCATTAGAGACTCAACCACATGTCAGGGTAAAAACAGAAGTACCTGATTTTTCATAAAAAAGTTCAGGTTAAGAACTGATCTTGCTTTCAGACAACTCTGTATTTCCACATCACGTGACAGAGACCCCTTGAAGAATATTGATTTAAAGAAAGCTTAAACGTTAAGAGCAGACAAAGCCTTTGCAGTGTGGCCACTATACACAGGACTGTACTGAAAAGGCAAAAACTTGTGCAATGGTGAGAGAAAACAGCGAAGCAAATGACCACAGGAACACTGAAATATGAAAAAACCTCCTCCAAAGACCTGCCCTAGGTCATTGCTGTCTTATGTGATCCTAGGAAAAAGGCTTCTATTTATTTCCTACAAAATTCCTGAATTCTTGCCTTTCACCTTTGGTGAGATCTAGCCCACCACCTCCTTCTTTTATACTGTCAAAGGCTGCAAATTTTTTTGTGTGTCTTTGTAAAATCCAAAAACCCATTCCTTCAGCGATACAGATGCAATTTTCTCTGGTTGTTTCTTAAAACTGAAAATTTTAGACAGGAATCCTGGGATTCAGGGGTGACAGGGGGCAGCCACACCTTTTTTTTATTCAGGGATTAGTGTAGCATCAGCCCTCATCAGTGACAACCTGGAAGAATCCTTGTCAGCAAGAGAAAGGAGGAGGATTACTGAAGCACGAAGTGCTGCTGGGATTTGTTAAGACCAATTTAGCCTTCAGACAAAAAAGAATGTGAAGTTATAGAAATTTTGGCTTATGTTTTCTTTTTGGGTTTGCCAAAACAGCAGGGCTACAGTAACACACACAGGATCTATAAAATTCTCAGGACCTTGACCAGGTAAGAACAGAACTCCTATCAATCTCGCTCTGTTTATGTCTCAGCCTGAAGCAAAGTAAACAAAAACCCAGTTCTGCTGGAGAACTACTGAAGGAAGAATCCTGAGTGCTCCCCAGCAGGATGCTCCCTGCCCACAAGGGAGAAGGCACATACAAGGGGCTGTAATGTGACCAAAAAACCAAAACCCCATGGGTGCATGTACGTACACACACGCAGAAAATGCCCCCACCCCCCTCATCACTACTTCCATAAAGAAAATAAATCACATCTTTCAAACAAGAAAGAATACTACAGTCTTTGATGAGACAGAACTGGCAAGCTGTTGCTCTGGAGATCATTGCATTACACGTCTGTTGTCCTTCCTGCAAAGGGACTCTCACCTGACACTACAATGCAATCTCAGAGCTATGCAAAGCAACTTCCAATCCTGGTTCGAGTTGCCCGTGACCACACCACTTACCCACAAGAACTGTTTCATGAGTAGCAAATTTAAATTGCACTTATTTTTCAAACACAGTATTTGATAAAAAAAACCCCAAATCAACAACCAAATTAAGTCAAGAAAAATATTCCTTGGAACTAAGTATTTCTGTGCATTTTTGACTTTAAAGTCGGAGTATCCTAAATCTGTTAGTGCAATTTCTTGCAGTAATTCATAACAGATATTCACATATATGATCTCAATGATGCTACTATATATCCTGTATAATAGAACAGTGTAACACCAAATGGCATAAGCAACCATTTTCAAACCTGAAAAGCAATTTATTGAGCAATTAATTTAAGATTATATGAAATAGAAGTTAATTTGTATCTATTACTTGGAAAAAATAAATCTACTGAAGGTTGTATGCAGCTTTACTCTTCGCCCTTCATTATTTCCCATCAAAAATGTCTATTACGCTGTAGTATGTAAAGATGAGCCACCAGCTGGTTTTTATTACATTAGGGCTCTCTCTGTTATGCAAGTATCATTAGCAGTTGATGAAAGACCAAATGATTCTTAAAATTATAACCTTTTTCTTTTGTGGAGGATTCTGAGGTGTGCAATTTCCATCCATCAAATTGTCGTTATTGACAGTCCTTCCAAAGCCAGGTGCAATTCCATCTTCTGAAGTACAAAAAACAGATGCTTCCATGAACATGCCTCTTCCATCATCTTGAATTGGGCACTTGGACTCGCTTATTCTGAATCCACCTCCTACCTCCAACTGATGTGAAGGGGTCAAGTCCCTCAAATTAGAATTCATTGAGAAATTTACACCTGTCCTGTCAGGACTTTTTACCCAGGAAGAGTAAATTGTGCCCCGTCCACAATGAGCAGTTTCTAGTTGGCTGTTTGCATCAGTCCTATCATGTGTGGGGGCTTCCAGGTTTTTATGCAGTGCACTTTGCTCAATTACTTCGAGTCCCAGCTGGAGGTCTGACACAGATTCCATTTCTCCAGTGCACTGCCGTGTGACATCAGTCCTATTCCTTGGACTAGAATATCCAATAGTCTTTATTTCTTGCAGGCCCATTTCTGTCAGGCTGGAATTTCTGAAAGAATTCAGTGCTAGAATCGATGCTCTGTCATAACCCTGTGTGAAGAAAACACACATCAACTATTTTTTCACACTCCATCAAAACTGCAACTACTCTGACAATCAGCTGTGCCTCTAAGTGGGATTAAAAGCCTTAAAGTACCATAAATTTATCTGTTTTAAGAAACAATTCTACAGCCAGACATTTATTTCTACTATTCTAATGTATTAGGTTAAAGCATTTTAATAAAATGCACATTAACCAAAGTAAAAATAAACATTATTTGCCAGATTTTATTTTATGACTGGTAGAAGAAGGAGAGCAGTGCCAACAGCAGCAAGTCCCAGGCGAGGAAGCTACAAAGCACTTGCTTCAACTCAACATAAAACAGGTTCTCCTCAATGTCAAAACATTTATTTCAAAAAGGGAAAAAAGTTTTTCCAAGACACTTTTGAATTTTGAGACAAAGCAGGACACATGCATTCTGCACACTGCGAGTACCCAGGCACATTCCAACAGCACTTGATGCTTCTCAATTAATCTACCTAAGCCCATTTACTACCTTTCTGCTCTGCTCTGTCACTGAGCATAAGTGGGATCAACAAGAACAATTAAGAGTTGCTGGTAACAAGGAGAAATGTTAACCTGAATCTAACTACAGCCTGGAAAGCAAAGTGTTCTTTTTCTGTTCTTGTCTGGAAATTACAGTAGTTACTCCTTTCCATTACAGTCATGAGGAGTTTTAAGTGATACAGAAAAAGAAAGAAACCAGTTTAAAATAGAGAATGTAACAGGTAAAATGGAAATAAAAAGCAGTACGCAAATAACCTATAGGGAGTTTACCCTTTACATTGTGAGAAACTTGCAATGGCTGGTGAACAGCATTTACTAAGAACAGTGCAGCCATACAGGTGAAATCAAGATACTCTTTGCAGGTTTGTGCACGTTTCCTTACCTCTTGACTGTAAGCTCGCCTTTTTATTTCTGGGGAACTGTCAGGTGAAGAAATATTCTAAATAAAGAAGAAATTGCAAGTCAATTTATTTTTTACCTTGGAGGAATATAAATCCCCCCTTTGCAGGAGGAGTACAAATACCGATTTACACTGGAATGTCCAAACACATTCTTTGAACACATTAAAATTCTTCATAAATCTCACCTCAAAGTGCATGGTATTTCCATGTATACATGGAGTTACAGGAGTAACTGGTGAATATATGGGTTTGTAACCATTTCTACAAGCTTCATCTTCTGTTTTTACCCTAGGAGGAGTAGCAAACAAGGATGGCTCGGAGGCAGTGATGTCAGCATGGGTTGGTGTGGCATAGGGAGAAGGAGTAGGTGTGGAGGTTTCTGAGAATGCAGACTCCAACAGCTGATACAGCCTTCGCTTTTTCAGTGGTGTGGTTAGATCTGTGCGTCAAAATTAGAAAAAAGTTGGAAGATATCTAGATACAGCAATCACTTACAGTTGTCACTTTATGTAATGAAATTACGAATTCCACATTAAAAACCTGCATGGTTACAAAAATCTCTTAAGGGCAGGCTTCCTGAGAGATGAACTTTTAACAGCCTACAGACTTCCTGAAAAATAAACTCTTAACAGCCTACGGATATATCAGTAACTGAAATCTGTGTGTTAAGATGCTGGGAAGAACTGTCTGTGTCTCCAGAAAAGGGAAAGTCAACTTCTATGCATTTTTAAGACTGTTCAGCTAAAAAGTGGAGATTGTAAGTTCAGGACTGTAAAAAGCAATCATCTGACAGGTTCCATATCCTTATGGAAGTGTGTTTAGTTTTTAGCGCGTTCCCATTTTCTATTATGCCTACAAGATTACACAGCTTTTCCCCTGTGTGCTACACAGGCCTAATGAGTTTTAAAGGAATCTAAATATACAGAACAGCATGGAAAGTAATTTAACACCTGATCTCTTCATATTAACAGTCAAAAACATTAGTCTTTTGTTGACTGTAAATGCTATGAGATATGGTGGTTTCTCATCTAATATACATTAAAGGGGAGAAAAATCCCAAGCCCTATGCAATGAAGCTTTTCTTTCAAAGAAAGTATCGTCACTTTAAAAAACACAGTTCTCAACATTCAGCTACTTTGATATAACTCTTATGCAGTGCACTAGTAAAAGTTTCACACCTGTTAAGGAACAGCTGTCATTCAGCAATAGAGGACTTTTATGTTCACCATTGATGGCTGGACTTCTAGATCTCTCTTGTGATGGTGAATTAAATCTATCAATCGTTGAATTTTCTTCTTCCAAAGCCTGCTTCAACCAACGCTGTAAGACAAGTTCACATTAGTGACTTAGAAGTTTAATGATGAACATTTCAAAAAGTATATCACCACTGAAATGGTTTGCCAACCAGCTTTTTTTCTGCCTAAATTTATGCTAGCAAATAGACTTCTTTTTAATTAATATGGGATGGGGAACCATAGTGAAGGGAAGCATTACCTTCTTACAAGAGCCAGTAATGTTTTCCACAGGTTCTTTTTTTCTCCTTTTTTCTGAAAGGAATGGTGAAGTAAAACGAATATAGTGCTTTGGAGTTGAATAAACATGTGGACTGTAAGTGAGACCAGGTAAAGAATTCAGCTGAGTAGCCAGAACTTCAGGGTCTGTAGTTATTCGTAGAGGCCTTTCTGGTAGACTGTCTGTAGGTTTCCCTGCTTTATCACTCTTTTCACTTAACCATTCACTGACCAAGTGCTAAACAGAGAGAGAAAAGAAATCACTGTTTTATGAGGGTTTTTATTAGTGGCATTTAAAAATTTTTTAGTCTAATTATTCATCTCGTCAACCATTACACAAATCAGAAACAGTTAGTGTCCAGGCTGCAAATTTAAAAATACACAGCAAGAATGAGGACAGTTTCAGTGAAATAATGGGGATAGCAGAAGGAATCACTACAGATTTATTTACATACCAGTTTAGGGCTTTTTTTTTCTTGTTGTTATTGTAAACTACATTTAGTTCTTCTGAATTTAATTCTCACTGAACATACTGTACAAGTGCCCCTATCAACTGTACTTAAGAATGTCGATTTAGTAATAAAATTCCAAAGCAAATTTTAAACTTGTGCCTGAGCAACTAGGCTGAGGAGAAATACTGTAACATTAATATAACAAACTTAAACTCCTAATCAGATTTCTGTACTGTCAGGACTGTGCCTCACTCAACATCTCAGGCAGGTGCGCTGAACATGAATCTTCAACTGTAGCTTTATTAAATTATAACACATGGACTAAGGCACACTAGTCAAAAAAGGGTATTCTTTAGGTAGTTCAGTGTTTTTAAAAAACATGCCAGTGGATCTGAGTTTCTATTAACAGATAAACTAACCGCCTAAACTTTACAATGATTCAAAATTAAGGACATGTAAAAATAGCACACTAAATAATAATAATGTGATAGTAAGGCTTTAACACAGATTATCATAATATATTTAAGTTGCTTGTCTTTTACAAACCTATTTAATTAATTTTTAAAGCAGGACTTTCTCTGCACTTAGAGTACACTGAGTGCAATGTGATGAGACACTTCACAGATATTCATCCTTAATACTATGAAACAGCAAAGAAGTGCAGTAAAGTTCAGACTTGGGACATCTTTGTTCCTTCCTGCTATGCAACACAGAAGAAAGGAAGAAAGATCCTAGTCTCCCCTCTCATAAGAATTTAACAGTGATGCAATAAGCAGTGTTACAGGATGACTCAGGTGCCTCTTGAAAAAAAAAAATCTAAGGTGTGTTTGGGGGTTTAAGATAAAACCATCTTGAAACTGTTATTGTTCATTTGACAAGAAGTTTCAACCTATGACTTCCTTCCCCTTTCCCTCAACTATATAAAATTTTCAGAACTTCTTGTAAATCAAGCTACAAACACTTTTTAATGCAGTCTGTAGAATTTCAAAGCAGAAAGTTTTACTGCTTTATTCGCACTTGCAGATTTAAGATTTTTAAGTGTCTTTAAATACTGTGCCGTTTCTCAGAAGTTTTTTGCAATGTAGTCCAATGGAAAAAAACTTAAAACAAAGCACTAAAGAATCTTCTCTCCAAAAAGGCACATAAATTTTGGGTGTTTAAACCCATTCACTTCAGAACAGACATTTGAGAAGTACTAGAAGTTAATTATTTCCTTGGAGATATTCTGTTTGCTATCAGAAGCATACAATGAACAAAGGAAGGAAAGGCAACTTATTTCCCTGTTTTTTTTATTTAAATTAACAGCTTTAAGTATGTTTTGGTTATGTGCAGTATTTCAATCCATTTAGAAAGCCCATTTAGGAAACATTTTATTCCAAAATTGCTCTGAAAGATGTATTTTGGATGTCTCTTAAAATCCAAAAGAACTTCTACCAGAGGATGTTACAAATTTTAATCTATTACCAGTGACTGGCTATACAATGGTGATTTTTAAATAAGTGAGTCAATGTTTAAAAAAAAAAAAAAGGAGTTGCATACTGATGAAGCAGTCTGTAATTTTTAAAACTCTGTTGAAGTCCATTCTCTTCTCCCCATACCTCAAGACACATACCTTCTTTGTTTTAGGATACTTAGTAGGGCATTTACTAAGTGCTGGAGCTTCTGTTTCAGTAACCATTTCTGTAACAACAGTTTCCGCTTCAGGCTCAGCTACCAGTGCAGCATTCTCAGTTTCATTATGTTGTGAAGTTACTTCCACGTCAGGAGAAGATGGCTGGATATCTGAACACATGCTGACAGTTCTGTGCCGTCTGCGCTGCTGTCCAATGTGAGTTCTACTCCGTGAGAAGCTTTTTCTCTGTTTAGCTCTATTAACTTTGGCTGGGGTAGGCTTGGTGGCAGTTTCTTCTTTTGCAGGTTCCTGGTACAACACAGAAGTCTCATAAACAGATCCCACACACATTTAGAGCTATCTATCTTTCTTAGATGAAAATGTCAGTTCCCTCTTCTTTTACAGGTCCAAAAAGCCTCTAATTTTTATTGTCAGAACTACAATACTTCAGAGGTAATATTTCTCTCCTTCTTAAAGGCAAATGACAAGATTCATGTATTTTCCTCCCAAGCACTTGCAGAGTACTCGCACACACCATTCAGATCAGGACAGATTTGTGTAAGAACTGAAACACCACATTAATTTATCTGTAAGCTCGAAATCAACTGCTTACATCATGATGTCTTTCAGTCCAATATTCTTCCTGCAATTTATAGTTTACTAGGTATTTAGCATTGTCACAAAAGGTACTTCACAGAATGCTGACAGGAACTGTTCAGGGAAACAACCTGAACTGAGAACCTGTATGAGTATTTGCAAACTAAGAAGCACCCAGCAACAATAGGGTAAATAACTGTTTATAAGACATTAGGTATCATCTGCAAGAACTCAGAAAAAATACACTTTAATAACTTCTTTCCTTTAAAATAACAGAAAGGATTATAATGTGTTCCTGAATAAACCACCAAAGCAGCAAATTGTTCTCCACTGGTTATAGACAGTGCATAAGGAAAGCCCCCTCCTGTGGCTGAAGTCAACACTGGTAAATGCTTCTATCCTGAACTTCAAAGACAGACTGAATTACACAGTTGGGGGATGTGTGTATGTCTGCATAAATTCATGTAACAGATATTCCTCATTAAATAATTCTATACGTGTCTTATTGGGAAAAAAGTTTAGGAGCTAATATAATGTCAAAGAACCACCCAGATTTTGGTCAAATGTATTTGAGTTCAGAGGGAGGGAAAAAAATAAATTCATACATCTTGAAGTGCAGTTCGACATCCAAACTGACAAAATATGCAATGTTAAAAGCTAGATTTAAAATAAAGCTCCAGATAACTACCTGAATAAATTCAGCATCATTGAGAATCTGTGTTTCCTTGCATTCCGATTTAACCTCAGTTTTTGCTGTGCTGATTCTTTCCAAAGCCTGTTCTCTTCTTTTTTCTCGTTTTTCTAGTCTGGCAAAAGCTTGCAAGATAGCTTCCATTTTCCGTTCTTCTCTTGTCTGATGGATTTAACAATAATCATGAACAATTTCGGTCATAATCTTTCATGCATACAAATATGTAATTAAATACTCTCCCTCTATTTTTTAAAGTACTTCAGAACGTGTTAAACATATGCTGACATGAAGATAAAGTTCAGCAGAAACTCAGATTAAAGGCAGATGTTACAATCACTGCAATTACTAGAGACTGCTGACGAAAGGCCTATATTCATACCAACCCTGACAAACAAGAGAGTCCTGTTTCAGATTTAAGAACATATTAAAAATGTTTGAATGCCTAACAAAAACCCCCATATTTTTAAATGCTACTCTTTGTAACACTGTTCTACCAACTTCTAAAAGTCAGGATTTCTGGGGCTTTTTAAGTTGGGAACTCAAACAGAATAGCCAACATACTGATTCCCAACACTCTCTCTAAAAATGACCATCACAAATAGCACACGATAGTGAAGAACAAATAATTAAATCTAAGAGAGACACTGTAGAAATCATCTAAAGGCAGTTAAAAAGTAATATACAGTTGAAGATAAAAGCAGGTTTTGTCAGAAAGCAGTGATCAACCCAGATGAAATGTTCTCAAATAGCAACTCTTGCATTTTAAGGGTAAGTTCATGTAAGGATCTGACTTCACACATACTCAGATTCTACACGCCTACAAAAAGGCAGCAATTAGCATGGGAATAGCAGGTGTCACTAAGCCTTAGTGATGACTTTAGGCAGCTACTTGCTTCCCAACTTACCATCTTCCTTTTCCTTTCTGCAATCTGCTCCTCTGATTCCATTTCTACTTCATTGCTAATGGGAGTTTTTTCTTCTATATCATCAATAAAATCTGGCTCCTGAAAGATGGAAAAGACTGTTTTACAGAAGCTCTACTCCTCTTGCAAACTATGGAAAACTAAAAGCTACACAGAACTAAGACTCCTCAGATCATTACATCAAAAGTAATGTTAAACAGTTAACTTTAATAGCTGCTCTGCAAAATAAGTTCATAATTTATGTGTCACAGACCTCTTCCGACAGCTCTTTCAAATGGATATATTAAAAGAAAGACCAATTTAAAATTTACCATCATGGTACATTACCAGGTGGCTTTACCATACTATCTGCTCATTATGCAGTATTCAGCTTCAGCTGGGAGGAGTAAGGTATGTTTTGAATTAAACACAGAGCTGCAGAGCTCTACTAAACATGGAGCTAGCTGCATTCAACACTTAGTATTCTGGGTTGGAGTTTTGTTACAGGAGCAGGGGTACTTATTGCCATGTTTAAAATACTCTGCTCCTAAGTAACAGAGGCAACTAATCAAAAGGCACTTCAGGATGAAATGAGCTCCTGAAAGCACGACATGAGGCATTCACATTAGAGAGCCACAAAGAAATTCAGAGGAAAAAAGTATAGTTAAAAGTGGTATGGGAACCAACATATTTTTAAATACAATCAAATATTAAGGAAAACTGAGAATAGTATACAAAATTCTGAATAGCTTATCCACCATTCTGATTTTTGATAGATCTCCATATCGCTTTTCAGTGACTTATTAAAATTCCTTTAGTAGCTACAAAAGGAGAGTATCTGTGTTTAAAAGCTTTTATTTCTGAGCATCTTTGCGTCAATACCTGATTATTAGAAATGGACAGCCTGAGGGGAGAGAGCTTTCTCTGCTTATTATCTGTGATTTTCATTTTGGTGGCTGCTCCTTCACAGTCCAGTGTGATGTTCTGATTTTGAGTCTCCTTTTCTCTTGAAACATCTTTCTCCTTCTTTCCCTTTTTCCTTCTGGTTTCATATCCAGTATTGATGTTTTCTGTAGGCTCAGAACGTCTGAGAACTGGACATTCAGGATTTTCTTTGAGGCAAGCACAATCCACTTTGTATTTACTGCAAGTAATTAAATGCAAGAAGGTGTATTTGATTAGGCTGTACAGCAACGAGAGCTTTCAATACTAAATCACATAAGTTAATGTATTTCACATAGACATCTGCTGTCATGTAAACCAACCACATTAAAAAGCAGGTGACTCAAGTTTTCACCATGATATACAATACTGCTCTAACTCAAAAATCCCATCTACTGGTTAACTGGTTGGCTGCCACACAGAATTCTTTTAAATTCAGGTTAGTATTTGCTTGAAAGACAGAAGACATCTAAAATCTGAGTATAATACTAGGTGGAAATACAACCACCACAAAATAAACAGATGCATGAAAGGCAGAGTTTCTTCTTTATGCCAAGACAGACACAATTTACAGAACGAGCACATTGAACTCAAGAGTCACTTGCACAATTTTAAGCTGCACTTGGATACATAGGAAATGTTATTCGTACACATTCAACTGACAGAGCTGTCAGCTGTAGGTACTAAACACAACTATTTTTAAAAGGATAAATAACAAAACCCAAAAAACTATCAACCAGCAATTTCTCAGGTTCTCTTCACATGAGGGATCACAGAGTCATCCAAATGTTCATTTTGGAAGGGACCTTAGAGATTATCTGTTTCCAAACCCCCTGCCATGGACAGAGATGCCACTCGCTCAGGACCCCATCCAACTGGGCCCTGAACACTTCTCTAATTTTTTTAGTTTAGATTAGATATTAGGAAGAAATTCTTTGCTGTGAGGGTGGTGAGGCACCAGAACATACTGCCCAGAGAGGCTGTGGATTCCCCATCCCAGGAAGCATTCAAGGCCAGGCTGGATGGGGCTCTGAGTAACTCGGTCTAGTGGGAGGTGTCCAAGACAGCAGGACTGGAACTGGATGATCTTTTAAGATCCTTTCTGACCCAAACCATTCTATCATTATATTATCTTTTAGTTGAAAACTATTCTCCCCTGTCCTATCACTATCTGCTCATGTAAGAAGTCCCTCTCCCCCTCTTTTTTTTTTTTAAGCCCCCTTTAAGAAGTGGAATGCCACAATGAGGTCTCCCCTGATACTTCGCTTCTCCAGGCTGAACAACCCCAGCTCTCTCAGCCTTGTCTTCAGAGGTGCTCAGACCTCTGACCATCTTTGTGGCCCTCCTCTGGATCTGCTCTAACAGGTCCACGACTTTCTTGTACCAAGGACTCTCGACCTGGATGCAGTACTCCAGGATCTCAAAAACACAGTAGAAGGGGAGAATCACTTCTCTCAACCTGCTGGTCACACTGCTTTTGATGCTGCCCAGGTTGTGGTTGGCTTTCTGGGCTGCAGGCACATGCTGCTGGCTCATGTCCAGCTTTTCACCCATGAGAACCTACAAGTCCTTCTCTGCAGGACTGCTCTCAACGAGTTCTTCTCCCAGTCTGTACTGGGACTGCCCCAATCCAGGCGCAGGGAGACTTGCAGGAGGTTCATGTGGTTTCAATTCTAAAGTCTGTCATGTCCCCCTGGATGGCATCCTGTCCTTCTGTTGTATCAACTGCACCACTCAGCTTCCAGTCATCTGCAAACTTGCTGAGGGTGCACTTGATCTCACTGTCTATGTCACTGATAAAGATATTAAAGAGGGATGTAGAACAATTCTTATAAGTGCCAGGTATCCTGAGGCAGTCTAAACCAAAGCTGATTAATACAGGTAGTACTCTATGGTCATACTTAGTTCAGGTCAGGTAGCAAAGGCAAGTCTACACAGCACTGCATCCAAGTTGGCTTAAAAGAGCAGACCACAGAAGTGCAGTAATAAAAACACAGAAGAAACTCTGCACACGCACACACTGTTCACTGTAAATACAGTGCCTAAGGAGCCTTGTGTTATTAGAGCATGCAAGAAAGTAAAAGACACAAAACCAAAGCCATTCTGAATTGCAAAGTAACCAAATGAGCATTTGATGTATTTTAGAACATCATTCTCAAATACTTACCAATTTCCATAATCAAAATCAAATGCTATAGTAATCTCTGCTCCCTTTGGAATGTTATGGATGGAGTAAATATAAAGATGAATTGTTCCATCTTCAATTACATGCCTCACCTATATTCAAGGGAATATCATATTACCATGAGTTACTTTTTTTTTTTTAACACGTTTATAACAATTGTAGGGATTGCTTAAATTATCAAAGGAAAAAGGGACTTCTAAGTAAATAAAACCTAATTTAACTTCATATATATGCTCACCTCTGCATTTGGCGTACATGAACGCCTGATAAATCGAGCTTCATTCCCGAAAGTCCTTGCATCAACACACATTTCTAGCCCATGGAATTTGGAATAAAATAAAACAAATGGGTAGGGCCTGAAAAACATACAAGAAAACCAGTAGTTTTATCATTTTAAAGATGCTAAATAGCACTTATTCTTCACATTAGTCATGTGTTGTTTGACACGATAACATGCTGTTTGACACAATACACCAAATTTGTGGGTTAATCTAAGAGTGACATGCTTGCATTTAAGCTTCATGATTTTAACTGGTACATTCTCCAAATTTATTCTCAGAATACCTCAAGTTGGAGTTACAGTACCTTCTGCATAGGATCTAAAGGGAGAACAGTAACAGGTCAACCACTAGACATGGAAGACACAAGGTTAAGATTTATCAGATTTCTTAAAACTTCTGACAGGCCCTGAAATGAAACTCAGAAATTTATACACCATGTAGAGCCACATAAAAAAAGTAACACCTCCATGTGCTTGGCTAACACCTACAGCACCACTAGCACCTAACCCTCCTGAAGCAAGGGGGCATTCAAATAATTCACCAGGACATGGTTTAAGTTCTGCTATTGCAAGCGCCAGGGAACCTGTCCATCTTCACTGAGCTAAAGCCATGTGTTCTATCTCCTCCAATCGGCCTCTTGAAAATTCCCAACTAGGTGTGTCCATTAGTGGCAGCATTGAAAACAACCCACAGGAAGAAGGCAGCAGTCACACATGGCTCAGTAACTTAACCAATTAGAGAACTCTGGCAGTAAAGTGACCCCAGGTCAACCACTGTCCAATTTCATTCTCAGCCTGATGGACTTAAAATCTGTTTCTCTCACAAAAGACAACGCCTTTGCCATTAACTTATGAATTATTTTAGGATGGTAGAATCTGTCAACCCCTGGTTTAAGGTACAAAACTACCCAACCGAGAATGTAGGAATCCTGTAACCAGGGAAGAACAAAGAAAGAGGAAATTAGCTCCTGAACAGATCTGTAAAGATATTCAGAAGAGAAAGGGGGAGACCAGATTCCAGCTGCCATTACTTTTAATCAGACAACAGTAAAATGCAAGACAGTGCTGATAACTAAGACCCACTTGTACTTGAGGCAAGAGTTTGGCAAAACACCATTTTAACAGTTACTTTACTAAAACATCTGGAATAAACAAACCTTTTAAAGAAATATCCATTAGCTTCAAATTGTTCTCTCAGCATGAACTTTCCTCTGTATTCAATAATAAGTGCATCGGGAGGCAAGTCTTTGGCAGCTTTTAAAATTTTCTTGTTTTTTTGCACGTAACTCTGCAAAGACATAGATTCATTTATGAAGTATCAGTATAATTTTTCCACTATTATTAACAGCAGATTACACTTTCACAACTACTAAGCAATTTTATATGAATTAAAAACCCTTCTAGTAATTAAACCTCCAGACTGAAGTGACCAAACTGTCCTGTTCCCCTACCAATGTGACTAGTTACGAATTTAGATTAAAGGAATGCTTCAGCCCTAGTTCTCCAGCACATGGCTGAAAACCAACTTATTCACGTTCTCACAATTCAAGCACTATATCCCTTAGTGCACTTAACTCTCACCATGACTAGGATGAATTGCTGCATTGTTTTGCACAACACTTTCAAAAGGCTCCAATTCCTTCAAACAAAACAAAACATGCAGACATAAAATGACGTTCACAATTCATTCAAGGAAAAACAGAACAGGAAAGTAACATAATAAAAGAATCCTGAGAGAGTTTCCAAATTTATTTGCATGTCTTTAGATGGAAGGACGGCTTTTAATTAAAAACCAATACATACCCTGGCAATTAGTGAACTCACACCTCTCATAACTGTCATCACCAACCAAAAAGGAAGTAGCCTCTATGTAGGCAAAAGGCTCTGTAAGTAGGGATATTCCTCTAAGGAGGGTGTCCCATATGCCATGATGGTCTTCAAGAAAAAGAAGCAAAGATGCTTCCATTAATCTGCTACAGTAACTATTCCTCAAGATTTCTGCTACAAAGTGCTATGGTCTTTTACATGGCTCTGATTTTAAGTCTGCAAGTAACTGAGAGTAAGGCTAAAAAAAGACATTGCACATTTTCTTCATGAACCAGAAATCACAGGATCATGTGAGTAAAAAAAAAAATCAGTATAAGAAATATCATTCATGAACATTCAGAACACTTACCACACCTTAAGAAAAATGTAGACAATGATGTTGATACACACAGTAGAAAAAAAAAAAACAACCAAATGGATTCAGCCTCTGTGCTTCTATCTATTTTAACCACTCCTGATATTCCTCACAGAGAAACAGCAACAAAGTTGACTGCCTGACAAAAAACAGTCTACGGACAATCCAATGTTCAGGTTCTGACTAACACCTTAGCTACTTTTTAGGATAAATGATATGCAAATATAAACATAACCAGGGATGATACAGAATGTATAAAAATAAATTTCAAATTCTGAAAAATGTTAAAATTCTGATGTTAAGTCTCTGGAGGTTTTTACTTGTTTTTTTAAAAGGCATCTATATGAATATTTTTTGTCATGGCAAACAGAGCACGTAATAACACAACAAGGCACCGCTCATTACCTCTACTGGAGGTTTGAAAATCAAATTGCTGGTGCTGACTTCTTTTTTGTCATTTCCATTGCCTAATCTCAGAGCTATTTTTTGTGCCTCCCTCTGGACACCTTCACTGTACTGGTTATTATTTGCTTCTTCATAACGATCCATCCATGCCTTGATTTTATTTTCCCATCCAAAGTTTGAAGTGTCAGTAGGATCAATCTCTGGAGCTGAACCCTAAAAATTAAAGTAAGTGACCAGATATTAGGAGGCAAGTTATAGAAAAATTAGAAAAAAAAAATTCTACAAGTAGACACAAAATGAAGGGCAGAGGTATTGACTGAATTGATTTAAGGTTTGGTTTTTTTAGGAAGTCTGGTATAAAACTCTGCATTACTTAAAAACATTCAAGTTGAATTCAGTCACATTACATTTGTTCAAGAATTTTATTTCACAAATATCACCCAAGTTCAGGAATACATTCTCTCCTCAACAAAGATTCTAGCTTTTAGTGGGATGAGAATGGAGTGTGACACTCTTTCCTCCCACAGCTGCACTGCATTACAAATCTATGAGTGCGGGAGTTGGAGGGTCACATCTCCCCGCCCACTCAACTTTTGTGAACATATGCAAATATACAGAACTCCAGCTTTTATCCTGTAATACACAGACTTGGTTTTCCCCTTTTAACTTCAAGGGTCATGCTGTATCTTTTCTTCCACTGCACAACTTACTAAACTTTACTAATCCTACACCTACTACATTAAGGTTGTGACTCAACGTTACAGGCTTTGCACATATTTTTCCCTCCTTCTCTGCTCCTCACTACACAATTCTCTTCTGCAGTGCTTCAGATCCTTTCACTTTTAAAGAAAGTGCCATTGTACCTCCAGACCTCACAAGTAGCAGCCAGGCTGCAGCCAACCAAAGCTCCTTATGGACAGCAGCAGCCAGCCAACGCTCCCTTTTCTATCCACCTGAGCAGAGACACTATTAAATATTAATAAAACACAAGTAGTTCAGCAATTCAAATTACCTGTTTACATTTCTTTTGTGCATGAAGAAAACCATACACACAAACAGCATTAAAAAAGGTGTGATGCTAAGAAAACCATGAAAAAACCCCACAATGGAACCTTAGGAGCACCATATTAAAAAAAATCCCACACAACAGAGATTTTTCTTCCCCAATTCTATCTTCACTACTCAGAAGCTGCATTTTATTTGAAGTATAAATTGCATCCCACTTGTTTTTATATATCCAAGCTTTCACAAACTACAGCAAATACCTAGTTCTCACACCATGCATATTTTTATCTCACAGAAAATTTAAAGACTGCTGTAACACTTAAATCTTACAAAGCAGACCTCCCAGCATGACTCCTCAGACTGTGAAAGTACTAGTGAGTGGAGTCCCATCAGATGTATACACAGAAGGTATGACAGAGCAGAAATGCTAATTTATCTTTCAAATGCAATACAGATATCTTATTATTTCGCTTTTTAAGAGTTATAAAAAGCTGGAGCTACTAAGTTTGAATGAGGTGTATACTAAACTTTACTCTCTTATATAGCACAAATGAGCCCCAATTCATCCCCTAGCTCTTGAAAACCACCTATTCTCAGGATAAAAATTTGCACTGCATTATTTCAGTTAAATTCCAGGACATAAAGATGTAATGCATAATTTAAAATCACTGTGATGTATATGTAGTACATTAGTTATCAAGAAGAGAATATTTTAGTGCTTAATGTATAGTCCCAATTACACCCTTAATGCTTCTTATTATTTAACTAATGTACAATTAAGGTTTGACACAAAACCCAAACAAAATCACATTACCTTTACTCGTGAAGATTTCCTGGATCCTTCTCGAAATGCCTGGAATAAAATTAGATATATATATTCACTGGAAGAAATACAAACTCTCTTAAGGAATTCAAAATCTATTAACAAATTAACAGCTTTTCAGTAGAACATGCGAGATGAAAACAACAGAACAAACTATGGTGAAATCTCAAGAAGGTAAGAGGTTACATCTCACAAAATGCATTTTAAAAACCAATTCAGCATTTCAACGTAAGTGCACAGTAGAGTCCAGGTACCTCTACCCTTCTCCCATATTACAACTTGACTCTCTAGAATTTCAGAATCCAAGCCAAAATATCAGAGGTAACAGAATAACACACGGCAGTAAATTTGTGTTCAGAATTGTCTGTTGAAGAGGAAAGATTTTACTAAAAATTTCTTACAAGACATCAGTAACTAATTCTGACTTCATTTAAAAGACAAAACTCTCATCCAAGCCAATGAAATAGAACTACAAAAAGCAACTTGATTCAGTAGGTTCCATGTACTTTACTTCTTCATATATATTTTGTCTTCACATATGTGATACTGTTTACACCTGTAGCTAAAAATATAATGTCATTATCCTGTTTACCAAAGCAGCTTACTGGCTAACTTTGAGAACACAATTCCACACAATTTCAACTGAAATAAGTGGATATGGAGTCACATCAGGACAACTGATGGGAACCATTTCTGAATGTAAAACAACCACAAATGAACACCTTAAAAGAATTCTTCTTTGGGCATCCCAAAGCCTCTTCTGTCCATCTCTAACTATATCAAATAGTCCAGTAAATGCAATTCCTGATTCTGCCTCAATTATAAAATTAAACTTTCGTAGCTAACATATATTAACTTGAAATAAGTGGGGGGGGCCACCAAGGGAAGACATTTACTGAAGAGTAATACATTTCACGCTAAAACTAGGTGTTAAAATAGCCTGATTTTTAAAAACCAGTGTCCCTCAGTAAGAGATGGCACACAGTTATAATTTATAACACAGAGTAATACAAGAAATTACATTCACTTACTTTTTTACATTTTGCTATGTTCTGTTCTTTCTCCCCACTTTTTTTCCTCTTCTTATCATTGACTTTTGTAACTCTTGTAGCAGTTAAAGTAATTGTCGTTGGTGTATGCTGAAAAGCAGTATACAGTTCCACAGGAACCTCATCACCACTCTCTGTTGCGCTGGTATCCCCATCTTTGAAACAAAGAATATTCTGTAAATAATCAAGTACTGCAGAAAGAACATTCACTAGTTACTCTACATCTGCCTTCAAAACCCCAAAATTCATACTGACAAATGCTCCAAGCACTCATATGCAAAGCTGACCAACAGTTGCAACAGCATGAAAATGAAGAACCAATGAGCAGCTGGTAATTAACAGATGTTTGTAATGTCAGGTAAGAAAAAGGTACCAGATCGATTCCATTTTTTGAATGGAATTATATTACCATATTCCCCTATAAGCAAAATTAGAATCAGAACAAAAAAGGTTAAAAAAATATATTTCTTAACTTGTTCACTTATATTTAGCTTTTACTTGAAATACGGCATTAGGTGACTGTACTCTCAGATGACTGTATTCTAGAAGGGATTAAAATTAATGACTGATAAGCATTTCTTGTGAAGCCCTATTAATTAATCACATGTAAGTCATAATCAACTATTTCAGCTGCAATTTGCAGTATCAAGTGCTTTTTTAGGATAAATATGTCAATTTAGCGAAAAGCCCTTTCTACTCAAAATCCCCTAACAGTAACATTCTGCTACTTGGGGAAGAGAAAACGGATGATGACACACGAACTGACAGATATTTTTTCTTTGTGCTGTGCACTCACAGACCTGAAGGCCAAAGCCTGAAATTTAGCATTCATCAGCATTTATGTCAAACACATATCCTGACCCGAAACAGGATTACCCTAGTTCTGTCAAGATGAAAGGCTGTGAAGGATGGCAAAGACTGGAAGAGAGATGGTGCACACAGATAAGAGACTGCTGTTCATATGTGCTCAGTACAGATCTCTTGGATTTTAGCAGCTTTTCCAAATATTCTGCCTTCAATAAATACACTTCACACTAAGCAAAGCTTTTTCTCAAACTGCACAGATGCCAGATTTACAAATACTTAATATGAGAGCGGAGAAAACATTCCTTCTGAGCTCAGAAGGATGTTGCCTTAATCAGTGCACTCAACAGTCCTAATTCTTGAAACCTTCTTTACTAAATAAAGAACTCCAGCTATTGGTTACTCTGGATTTTTCTTACTTACAACATTCCTTAACAAGATTCTTCTCTGCATAGTAAACAATCCTATTTCACCATCTTGGTTGTTCTTTTGAACTATTTGTCAGGTACATAATTATGTTTTATGAATTAGGAAATGATGATGATTTCTGAATCTGTTTACATTTCTGCTGGGAATATTTTCTAAACTAGACTAAAAAGTACATAGAAAGAAGAAATATTTAACCAAAGATGAATGAACAGCAGAATAACCAAAGCCTGAGAAATGGAAACCCAAAGCCCTCTTGAAATTGTCAATGTCTGTAGTCCATACACTAATGCCTGCAGAATCATGATGTCACCGTCACACACCTCTCCCCCTTGCCCCAAACCCCACAAAACACTGTCTTCCTTAGGGAAGCAACATTTCAACATTGTTGTCTACACTGTGCTCTAACTTACTGTAAAGAATAATTACCTCAACTGAACATATAATTACATAGTTGTTTTGGGACACTCCTTCCTAACCTACATAACCTGCTTTCACTTTGAAGAGCCTTAGTAAAGCACACTAAGTGAAGATCATGAGTTTGTGTGTCGGAAGGCAAGATACAAACTCTCCAAATTTCACAGCATTATGGGCCCAGATTCATTTACCCATAAGCAGCAAGTTACCTCGACAGCAACAATTTCAAGACCAGGCAGCGTGAAGCAACATCCTTGAATAAGTTACACATCTAGATACTTTATCTTAAAAAAACCCAAACACAACAAAAAACAAAACAAAAAAGGCAAAAAAATAAAAAACTAACCAAACACAAAAAAAACCCAAATCCAAAACATCCAGTATTCAGCTGGGTAGGGGCTTAACAAAGGTGCTCCCTTCACTGAACCACAGTACACAATCCAATGGACAGTAAGCTGCATCAGAATTATACTTTTATACCAGAACAACAAAATCAACATCACCACATACAACCACAGGCTAAATATTTTGCCAGGAAAAATTTTGCCAGGTTTTCTTGAAGCAAACCAACTGATCTACTACTTGCTGTTGCTAAACCAGCAATATTTTAGGTATCTTTAAAATAAAACCCACTGTACTGTAAAGAATTCCCATATCTAAATGAAAAGCCCTATATATACACACTCATCAAAAACCATCCAAATAACACAATCTTACCTTTTATCAAACACCTGTAACTTAATAATAAGCAAATTACAAGAAACATTCCGCTACTGTTGAATATTTAAAACATTGAAAAGATGCATCTGAATTGATGTCACTTTTGCTTTTCCTAATTGGAATCCTCTATGAAAACTGGCCCTTTTACTGATGTCTTGTGATAGTTCATACCCAGAATCACTAAGTCCTCCTGAACTGTGTTACAACAGTCAACATGAAGTGCATTTAGCCAAGCTAAAGGTGCAAGCACACACATTCAAGTTACGTATTATACATCACAGTAATCAACACTGCTCTTTGAGTTTTAGACTAAAGAGGAACCAGTATTTGTCTTTATTTTTAACTCTGGATACTTTAGATTTACCACTTAGTAATCTCTTTTCCCATTGAATGCATATGGCAGATTTGAAAGACTGATCATCAGGATTAAGGAGGGTCGAACACTAACTTCAAAGGTACAATCTCCTCAGCTTCTGCTAAGATTTTTAATTTCTCTTCCCTTAAGTTTACTGTAAATGATCAGACAGTGTGCCTACAAATCCCAAGAGATGACTTAAATAGCTCAGATCATCAACTTCTCCTATCCTGTATGTAAACTCAAGTTCATCCTCACAGTATTATCCTACCCCTCAGTGAACGCATTAACTCCACATGAATTATAAACCTACTTGTTCTATTCTTTAAATAGTCAGCAAAAATAATTTTAAATTCTAAAAAAATTTTAGAATTT
Source organism: Neopelma chrysocephalum (assembly GCF_003984885.1). Classification (NCBI taxonomy): domain Eukaryota; kingdom Metazoa; phylum Chordata; class Aves; order Passeriformes; family Pipridae; genus Neopelma; species Neopelma chrysocephalum. The sequence continues at coordinate 11,053,534 of NW_020897704.1, forward strand.
AAATTTTGTTGACCTAGTAGGTTAACAAAAACTTCGTAAAAGAAGTTTGGTTTCATTAAAATAATGATTTAGTTTTATGAGTAAGACATTAATGCCTTTAACAGATTTTAGGCAGTTTAACCCCAGATAACATGAAGTGTCAACTGCACCAAGAAGCACAATTTAGCCAGACCACATACTTCAGATTTTCTGAAGGCACGTGAAGTCAGCATCAGGACCTTACCTACATGGTATTTTTTTAAAAAAATCTTAAAACACACTCCATTACTTTGGAGACATGATTTAAAAGTAAAACATGTTTAGGAAGATGACTTCCTCCCAATTTATTACTTCTGTAATAGAGACTGAAAGTACCACCGGTCAATCAAGACTTCCACAACACATTTCGGTAATGGTTGGACAGAACTCCTGACAAGTTAGGCTAGATGAGTTTTAAAATTGCGTGAATGGGTAGGAGAGCTAATTTCATAAAACGCATAGACTGAAGTGGGTACTTGCACTACAAGCCTCATCTAGTTATCAAAGGCAAATAAACCCTCAAATATCATATTACCTACATCGTATTACCCAAGCAACTGTTCTCATTGTCAAAACAAACCCAAAACCACACACCAAAACATGCCCTCAATCTACATCCAACAAATCAGAATTAGGATTTCCTCTTAAAACTTCTTTTCAAAAAGAAAGTAGACTTAGAAATCCTCTCACCTCAAAAGAAACCCGAATGATCAACAGATTGAATTACTACAGACTAATACGATAAAAAGTAGTTCTGACAGCCATTAACAAAACACGTGGAACTATAACAATTCTGATACAATATTATTTTGGTAATAATACAGTCAAGTAAAAGGCATTGATTTACTGAACCTTATATGCTGAAGTCTGTCAAAGCTGCAGGAACCATATATATAGTCTTAAGTATATTCAGTTGATTTATACGTATAAGCTTTACTGAGGAAAAAGCTTTTAAGTTTTACTCACCTGACATATTTTCCCTTTTCCTTCGTTGCAACAACACTGCCCTTTCTTTATCTAAACTCCTGAAATCAGAAAATAAATCAGTGCATCTAAGTATTAAACCAGATCTTTACCATTTCCCAATGACTATTACAGAATAAACAGTAAACTAACTGAATGTTCAGATACTTAGAAAAACATCAGTTGTGCACTGTTCCGTTCAATTTTGATGGAAGGCACATACATGTATCCAAATCACTTGAAAACAAATAAAATTTGATAGCTCAGAACAGAGACTGACAGTTGGTCCAGGGATTACAGATAAGCAGGCATTACACCATTTTCCTGCAGATTCTTCAGAACAATCATCACAATACAATACTGAACAAATATTCTACGATGACAAGGTCCAAACTACTTCTCAGAAAGAAAAGAACAATTTCCTGGTATTTAAAATTTTCTGGAAGTGTTTTTTTTGCTGTTTAATTAACAATCTGCAACATAAGCAACAGTGGCATTTTATACTCTACATCATAGGACAGCAACTATGATGACAGTCAGGTATAACCTGCCTACCAGAGTCAGAACAAAAAGCCCTCCTTGCCATGTCATATGACTGCAAGTTGGGGAGAACGGGGGGTGGTGGTGGGGAGAGGGGGAGCACATGCAAGTACTCGTTCCAGAGCAAGAAATCCTCCAAGTGATCCCTGCAGCATATTAGAACAGAGCCATAACCTGAGAACACTGCTGTTAAGAGTTCTTAACATAGGACAGCCATGAAACGAAATATGGAGTGGACTGTCTGTGTATCAATCCACCTGAGAAAGGATCCAGGAATCACCGCTATTTTCATAGGCATTTCAAGGGTTTATTCCTGCTGCCTAGTGAAGTGAAACAGTGACTCCTGTGCACAAGGGAATGGAGGCTGGTAAGACCGCCTATATCAGAAATGTAGCTCTTTAAGTAGAATTGCCAGGACTATGCTACATGGTCTGTTTTATCTGCTGGTTGTTAGAATAACCAACTTTGTTTTCCCTAACAACTCTTTTTCATATCTCTACTCAATCCACTTTAATTTAGAATTCAAAATAAACCAAACTACTCACCTGGGTTGACAACGTTCACACAGATATATGTCAGGAATATGCTGTCTGTCAATCCCCATGCAGTCAATGTGCTGCCAGACACTTTTAGAAAAAAAACAAAACAAAACCTCAACTTTTAAGTGCAATTTTTAAAATTAGGTGCACAACACACAGAGGCAGAAAGCAAGCCGTTCTTTTATTTTTTCCCCATAATTTCTGATCTTTACTCAAATTGAATACTGCCTAAAACTATATCTCAGTCACCATCTTTGCCACCAGTCTGCCAGCTGACCCATTTTCTCTCTTGGAAATTTTCCTCTAACACCAGAGATAAAATGGTAAATTATCACAATAGAGAATAAGACAGACAAATACCCTCAGCAATAACACTTACGCTCCACATAGCAAAAAGTGTTTTGTCTTTAAACAAAAGGATTCAATTTTCTTTTAGGAATAGATATGTACTTTTATTTTTTGTATACAGAAATAAACACAAAGATATGGGTTTATTTACTTACATATTTTAAGAGAATATATAAAACATACACCTGGTACGACTGGTAGTACCGTTGTGCAGCACAGAAAGAGTTTTAACTGATTCCCACAGTCAGGGAAGAGAGGCTGCTTGCTGAAGGCTAACCTAAACCAGTAGTTTGTGCTCATCCCTGCATTGCTAGAAGGATTAGGGACACAAAAATGGTTATCTTCCCAGTTGTGGATTTACCACAATTCTTTCCAACTCCTCACAGATAACTGCTTCTTCAAAGGAAGCATACTAACTGGTGACTGCCTACAATTGCACTGCTGAGAGAACACCTTAATATGTTTCAAAATAAGGAGCAAAGGTTATCAGAATCAAAGACCATGAGAAATTACCAACAAGCTTGTTACATAAGCAGACAGAAAAATGGAATTCAAATTAGTGTTTTAATTAGCTGTAACAATCATAAATACATGAAGATCTAATAAATTCAGCAGTATTCATTAACCATATTGAATGTAAAAACAGAGGCTAATATTTAGTAGAAACATGAGATTTGTCTTCTCCTGATAATTTTTCCAACTCCAAGTATTTAACAGCATTCTTCTATTATACTATGATCAAATAGGTGCTTACACATAATGACAGAAGTTTAAACATTTAACTTCAGCTTCTCCAGTAAGAATCTAGGTTAATCTGTTCATACTTAAAAATTCTTAAAACTATATCCTTTGAAAATTAAAGAGTTCTTATCACAAAAATCACGCACAGAGAAATCAATACTTGAAAAGCTTCTTTCATGTTATTTTGCATCCTTCAAGTTACCTGATTTACACATACATAATTCACCAAGATGCTTTACTAGTACACGCAGATGAAGTGATCCCTAGGTCTTTATCATAATAACAAACAACTTGGACAAAATACCAGAGAGACATCCTTTTCAAAGGGAAAAAAAGACATGCCCTTATTAAGCTGTAGTGCACAAGTAAAGGCATGAACAAAAGAAGGAGTAGTCAAGACGGACTGGAATAAAGTATAAAATACTCACTGGCCTTAATCAGCTATCTTACCTATTAGAAAACCACATAACCTACAAACTCTTTTCTGATGGAAGGAAATTCCCTGTCCCTGGACATAATTAAAACATCATTTAGTTACACTTCCTTCAGCGCAGCTTGAAGTTTTAAGTAATTTTTACCTTTTAAATTATTTTAATATTCATTACCTGCATTTGTCACAACAGATCATATATCCATCATCATGTGTAAAGCCACAAATGCATCTGGTAATATCAGTTCCATAGCTTCCATCCTCTGACGTACTGATGGTAGTAGCACTGGAGGTTTCATCAAAGTTGGGAGTGGTAAATATGCCTACTTCATTCTTGCTTATAAGCACTGATGGAGGAGGAGAAGCTGGAGGCGTTGGAGGAGGCCGAGCACCATAGTTATGGTCCTAGATTTTTGTTAAAAGATAAGTTATAACAACTCATAAATACTCATACACTGATGGTTATTCAAGCCCAAGTGTATGAATTCACTTGGCAAAAAACTTCAGAGAGTTACTTTTTAGTGAAAGGTTAAAATTTTATTCCTATCATTATTCAATCTTATTTTCTAACTTCTTAGCTATGTTTAACATGTAAGTGTGCTATGTTCTGTATTCTACTGCTAATCAACCATCTTTAGTCAACCTACCCAGCTCCCAATAAGATACAGAAATATAAGCATGAATCAGTTTTTCCAGCTAAGAACAGCAGATTTTACGTAATATATTTTGTACAGAATACTTAGCACAAAACTTACTGCATAGGGCAAACCAATGTAACTGTGTGAATGCGAGCTGCTGGTATACAACTGGTGCGGATAACTGTTCGATTTTTCAACTACCACAGGGCTAGCTTCTACAGATTCTGGTCTGCAAGGCAAAAGACAGATGAAGAACAAATGCAATTAGGATGTAATTTATATTAATAAATTGGAAGTATCTGCTGCACAACTTCTAATTAATTCCCAGATGATTCTGTTTAAAGGCGCATAGAGGGGCAGGAAAAAACTTGAACCCTTCACTCAAAAAAAACAAACAAAAAAACCACAACAACCAAAAAAACCAAGAGTGGTAACAGAAAAAAAAAAAACCAAAACACACTGAGCAGTAACAGAATCTGCAGAAAGGAATTGTGACCGAGGACTGAAGCTGTAATTCCAAGCACTGCTCATGGATAGAGCCCTGCAGTGACACACAGCGGCAGTGACAGGGCACCACCCGCACCTACTGTTTCCACAAGCAGAAATCCTAACTAGGGCAAATCTATCTAAACAAGGTAGTTTCTATCGATTTATCTTTAAATAGAAAGAAAAAAAGTGCTAACAATTTGTGAGAGAAGGTTTTGTAATCAAAGGCAGGGCCTTCTTCAATATACAAACTATGCGTCATAAGCACTAAACCACAACATGAAAGACAAGAAAGATAAAGGAATACTAAAACAGGATCAAACACAATTTGAGCACAAAAAATTATAACTTCATTACCTTTCTTCAGCAGTTATATTCATGAGTGCATGCAAGGATACTCTCACGACTGAGAGAACCTGAAGCTTTTTCACTGCACCATACAATTCAATCACAGCAGGACAAATGAATCCAAGTTACCTAAAGTGCCTTTTTTTTTTTTTTTTTACACTGAAAGGCACAGCAAAATACAAACATCTAAAACTAAGGTGGCTTTGACTCCCATCACAAATCAGGCCTGGTTCACTTTTCTTATTTTATTTTTATTACAAGTGAAGTCTATTTCCCATCACATGTATCTTACTAATTCCTTGAGCTGATTTTGAAAACAAATTCGGTATTTCTGAAAAGGAATAGAGATTGATATTTTTTTTCTTAGACATTAAAATATTCAATAGAGGCTTTTTTATGCCATGAAGCTATACTAGCTTGATTTGAAGGACACTAGCAACCTATATTTGTTGGTAATATGTTTTGTAAAAATATAATTAATTATTAGCTTTCTCAAAAACAAAATACAGTATTTTGACATCTATTTGAAAGTGTTCTACTAAAGGTTTTGGTAGGCCCTTTCTTCTTATGAGCTTTTCTCCATGTGAGATTACTACATGACAGAATTGTTTAAAAAGAAACTCTATTTAAAAGCACTATCAGGTAAAGACTTCAGTTTCTAGATTCCAAAGAAAAAAACCTTTTTTAAAAGATCAATGTCTCCAACAGTCATCAGCTGCCTTTTGTAGAGAGTGAGCAAACGCGTGAGCACGCGCGTGAGCACACAAATAATATCAAGTACTAACATTAAAAATACAACTTCTGACTAGCATGAGACTAACTCTGACAACACTTGCTCTTTGTTACCTCATAAACCCCCAAAAATTCTCATTTACTTTCCTAAACCACTTCACAACTTGAAAATATGAATTTATTCGGAGTTTGCTGGAATTAGCTTCTAGAAGCAGCTCAGAACTTGCCAGGTTTATCAAACCCATTACTACAGAAAACCACAAAAGATGAAAAAGCTGCACCTTTCCAACCAATTTGCCTTCACCAACATAACACAGTTGTGTGGTAATCATACATCTCTTCTGTCACCCACTTAATCCTTCTGATGATCAAGCCAAACAAAATGCCAATGAATGAGGCATTAGCTACCCTCCACCATGGTTAAGTCAGAAATCAAGTTCTCTTTCTCCAGTACATGAGGGCCTTGACCACTGCATTGCTTCTACTGCTGTTCTTCACCATCTCCTGAATGGGACGAGTGGTAGCAAAGTTACTCTTACCCACTCTGCCTTCAATGCTCAGCCTTGGTCTTGCTGGGATAAACTCAGTTTTCAGAGTAGGAGGGCTTACTGATACAGGACAGGCAGGGGGAATTCTGGTACAATCCACCCTTCAGCAACGCCACAACTAATTTAGGAGAACTTCCTTCATTAAAAATAAGTATTACTATGACCTAAATAGCAGCTACTTTAACACAGGAATATGCAGTGAAAGATGCCAGAATGGAAGTGTCCTAAAAAGAGAGGTCATGTATTTCATCTGCTATCTAAAAAAATTGAAAAGATACTCTAAATCTCTTGCAAAATCTGAGGCAAGACAGTACAGCCTCCTCCCTAAATCCACTTCTACCTACTCTAGCAATTTATAAACCACTTAAGAGAACAAAGTTTAATATTTAGAGGCATAAGAGTTGTGGGTAGCAGAAGCATTAGGCTTCCAAAACCAAAATACATATATCTATCTTCAACTATTTAAATACTCATAAAACAGATTCAGATCACAAGGTTAATAAGGAAAAAGCACAGCTTTACTTGAACAAGTAGAATCAGGAAAATGGTGGGAGAAAAATCAGGTGATATAGAAAGGCATTTCAGTATTTCATTAAAAGAGTTGTAACAAACTTAGAGCAGAATCGGCTTATCTGCGGGGCACAGATACTACTTTAATTTATAACAGATGCTCACTAGAGCTCTGAACATAACTGCTACTGTTCCACTACACTGCACTGGGGTGGGAAAGGAGGTGGTAGAGCATTCACTGAAGCCAAAAATTAACCATCACAGGTTTCCTTTACAGTCAATAGAAAAGTGATAAGGATCCCATAAGCAGCACAGGATGAGTATCGTTTCTCCAGAGAACCACACACAGAAGTAACTTTGGCAGACAGGTCACCAAATTCCTTATCACCCCTGTCATGCCCACCATGTGCACGACCTTAAAACAGAAAACACAGATTCTATATTATTGTTTGTTCAAAGGTCAAACCCTTCTTCTGAAAGGGGCATCTCAGAATTGGACATTCAGTAAAGGAGTACCTCTTGGTAAAACATTTAATTGTACAGATGATTAAAGCACGAGATGACAATTTAAAAATCAGGTTTTAAATTTTTGGGGGGCTCAAGCAGCAGGGCCCAGGTAGCAAGGCAAAACCACCGTATTATACACCCCCCCCCCCAATCTCACCATTAGTGTTCTTACAGATATCCCAAAAAGCAAGGTTTCAGGAAGAGAAGTGTAAGCATTCAGATCTGTGAGAACACTACAAGGTTTTCCTTGCTTGCATTTTTGGACATAAGCCAGTACTGTAACAGACTGAGGTACTAAGCCTGTCAGCCTTCTGATCATACCACATTTTTCAGCTTCACCTCAAACAACTACAGTCTCAGTGTCTAATTAAGGCAGATATTTGTGTTATTTTTGGTATTCATCAAAACTGAAGTGTCTGCATTACAATATATCTGAAGTTTGACCAAAATACTAATATTATTTCCTAAAATAAACAATCATTACTGTAATAAACTGACCCTCATATTTTGCTAAAATATCATGTTAAGAGCTGTGGTTAGCAATTCAAAACTGTGCAAAATATTCAGAAGGAACAAAATAAAATGCTCCTAGGCTGCAATGATTTAAGAGATTCCTGTAACCTGAAAACAGGAACATAGTATTTTATCAAATCAATTAAAAAAGGAGAGATGTCTGTATTTTAAAAAATCCAAGAAACAAAACTTCACAGAATTTTCATTCTGCAAGTGAAACAACTCATGTTCTGGGTCATTTCTGCATGTTGCCAGCAGATGGCATTAGTGAGAAATTAAAAGCAACATGAGAGCAGTTTACCAAAACAGTCCCTACAAGCTTATACTTAACCTATATTAAGGGAATCAACTGTTAACGATTAGAAGTAATTCTTCCCTAAAACGTGACCTCCCCCACCCCATTCCTTTTAATTACTGCTTTGTTTCTGACCATTTAATAATTTAAAAAAAAAAAAAAGTGTGCCGTTTTTGACTAATACTCAATATACAATCAGTCCTTAGAATTTGGGGCTATTAACGACTTCTATAAAAATGTATGTGTTGAAAATCTCACTAAGAACTCAAATATTCAAAGCCAAGTGGGTATCCAAGCTTTAGGCTATGAACACTTAACTAACAGTACTTTCTGAAAATGTGTCAAAACTCATGGAACCTTCTGCTTTCACACATGCTTCAGCAACATCAATCTGCCACATGCCAGTTGACAGGTCTGATTTTCAAGTTCAGGTTTGCTTTCCACTTGTACCAGCACACTTGAGCAGTATCTGCCTGAAGGTCATCTTAGATAAAGGAATACAATATATTTTGTATGACACTTCATCTAACCAAACACATCTGTCAGGATTCAACACCTAGACAACAAAGAAACAAGCACCGCTTCTCTACCAGGGAGTTGGTTCTGCTACCTAAGCACCTTGTAGCAGGCTCTGCAAGTACAGGCTGGCCCGATATCGTCTGTACGTAAGACTACAACAATGCTCATAATTTTTTTGTAGGGATACTGAACTCAACACAGTGATCTGTATACTGTGACTGTGAGGTTTATTATACAGGCCTTCTCTCTAAAAAACATATACAGATATTAAAACCAGAAAAACAGTACCATCAATGGCATTTCCCAATGCGTAGTTTATACTCATGCTCTAAGCATGAGTACTCTCTGCAGTCAGGAAGCATATTTTGAACTTTCCAAAATGTCTGGTTCTGCTATTGGTCCTTACCAGTTAAGTAGTCACACATATTCATCTTCAGTAAGATCTACAAATTAAAGCAAAATATGTGTGTTCTGACAACTGTGGTATTATGAACATCTATCTGGAGATCCCACTTAAGTACACATAAGAAACAAGAGTATTTCATCCAATTTTTAAGATGTTTAAACCTTTTAATAAGTTATTCTACACATATCTACTTGATACAATTATTAAAATAATATGTGAAACTATTAGTCACAAAAACTATCCACTTTTTTAAGAGGCTTATGCCTTGGTTCAAAGCATAGGGTAGAATCTTTTAGCAGAAACAGTACTAAACAAAGAGCATTTTCCTGGGCTCCTTCTCCTGCATAATCGGGTTTGCCACTCCCCCATTCTTGAGTTTGCTCATGCTTCAGCAACTGATGAAGCAATATCAGACCTGCCAGTCACAGTGGAGAAATTCCAACTCTTCCCTCTTGGGAAAACCCTAGAACTTGCTCAAAGACCATCTATGACTGTTATTAATACAATCTATATCCAACATGCTACTCTCTGGAAGAAAATGTACCAAAAAAAAAAAGAGATATAAGTCATATAGATGGTGATAAAAAAGGTTTACAACAGTGTAAGCTGGTAGGTTAGGGACACACCTTCATGTCACACTTCTTTAGACACTGACACGGCTTCTGAATCAGCGTAAGCCAATCATACAACTACTACACATATTTCGGTGTAAGTACAGCAGAGATGATAAGAATTAATCTAACTGGTAACAGTCACTTAACATCTGAAGAAAAGTAGTTCCCAACTGGGTCGCTCTGCCACGGTATCAAGCAAATAACACACTATGAACTCTATCTTGTTTATACTGACAACTACATTTATTTATTTTAATTTCAGCATGGCATGCTGTGTCTGCAAAGAATGTTAGCAACCTCAGGAATCATGACCTTCTCTAAACATAAAAGTACAGGAAAAGATAATGAAAAGAGCTGTGAACAGTTCACTAAAGTTAAAAAATCTTCTGCAACAAGGTAATTAGTATTCATTATATGAAGAGAGAAACAAAACATTAAACATTTAATGCGACAAAACACTGAACTGCAAATTCTTGGTTCTCTTCAGAGAAATGGTGTAAACTTAGGATAGCCTTATATATAACTGGAAACACAGGAGTGAAACATTCCTTTTAAAAGTTGTTCAGGAGTTCTGTTCAAACTTTTCTTCAAAGTTTGGAAGAAAAACACTTCTTAAACAGATTAATAGTGCTTAGCGCACGTTCTCAAGCAAAGACTCCGTGCAAGCTATTGAAATTTGTTATCCAATACATCTATTCAAATGTTTTATATTTATAAAAAAATCTCAAGCACGTATGTAAACTAAAAGTCTAATCCATTTTTTCAGTATCTAATACAAGCAAATATATGTTTGTGGCAACCAAAGATAGGGACATTACTACATAAAGGCTCAGAGGAAGGATAAGAGTAACACCATCTCAAGTGGTTCAAAAAAACCAAACCAAAACCCAATTCAATATAAATGATGAAATTCACATTTCTGCTAAGAAACTCATGTTGGTTTTTTCATATGTATATGCAAAGAAGTTATATGAGATTGTCTGTGGCTTACATAAACTATCCTGATCCTTAGTATCTTTTGACACCCATCTCTCTTCCCCAAAAAAACTTGCCAGTCATGCACTCTACTAATGCAAAAGCAACAGTCAGTGATCAACAATACCTAAACTGTAGCCCATCAGTACCTAAACTCTGATCCATCAATACAAGTGGAGGGGGGGGGGAAACCACTACAACACAAAAAACCCTCCCACAAAACAAACAGAAAAATCCACGAGTCCTCCCAATCCCCCAAAACACAGAAATTCACTCCATTTATTTCACGCAAAGCAGAGTTTATTGAATTCAGGATTTCACTGGCTCTTTGTAACCCTTTATACACACTTACTAAGTAAATGAATGAGTAGCGAATGAATTTCAATTGGTTTCCAATTAGAAATAACTTCGTGAAGACATGGTATTAACTAATTAAGCTAGGCCTTCAATTTTCATAAATAAAGGCACCCTTGTCTCAATTACTACCACTGTTTTGCAGTTTAACACACAACATTAATTTACCTTTCTAACATGCAAAGCCAAAAATATTTTTACACAGTTAAAAAGGAAACTGAAATGGCAAGTATTTTAAGCATGAAAAACAAAACAAGCAGCATCTTTATTTCTCAGTCTGATGACCAAGAAAAATATGCATCTGCAGTAAAGTTTAGCTTCTTTGCTTTGCTCCCCCTGAAGAGGAAGAAACTAACTTAGGAATAAAGTGACAGTTATTAATTTAAGTAATTAAAGATTCAACAAAACTAAGGAGATTCTTAGGTTCTTTCCAACTGTATTCAAAAAATACTCATGAAGGAAAAGATAAAAATAATTTAAAAATAAGTAAGAACGCTTACAAATCATGTTCACATACTTACTCTGAGCCTGCAGCCATTTCCAAATAAGAAGTATCTGCTGTGTCAACCCCCAATGGGATCACTATGCTCATGACGTTCGTTTCTGATAAATTCGATTACTACGGAGTCCTATGCATTGGTATCCAAAACACTGGGGCATGCCAGCCACAGTGCTCATTGCAAACATCTAAGTGCATCCACAAACCCTGGTAAAAACAAAACAAAACATGCAGGAGAATGAGTCAGTTTATTTTAAAACCAGGCAATTTTACATCACATTGATTTTAATAAAGAATTTATCACCTATATCTGTCACACTTATTTCATTAGTTTTATTTTACACAAGCAAAAGGAGAGGAAAACATTGAATTTCAATCATCTTTAAAAGTTAACTTCCAATACACTTCTTTTAAGACTGTGACAATCTTACTGTCTGAACTTAAAAATATTACAAACTGACAAAAAATATTATCATTCAAATTTGTGATTAAAACCCCCAGCATATTCAGGGAGATGACAGAGACTCGCTTTAATGGCAGATTTACCAAACATGAAGTACATCTGCTTACTACCCTATGCTGTCAAAGCCCAGCTGCTAAACACCTTTCAACAAAAACCTGGTTACAGAATTTTTCAAGCAGGTCTTAGCACTGTTCACTTTTATTTTGTACTTTAAAAAAACCCCAACTGCTAAATGTCTTAACTTCCATTCAGTATTTTTTAAAGCAAAATCATTCTAATGATTCACAATAATGAAAAATTTTCCATCTTATTTTAATAGATTGCCACTAGAAGATGTCACACTTTTGGTGTCACTTTTAGAAGTTATTTTTTAAGTAGTAAAATAAAAAGAATCAGTAGCAGTTTTTAATTGTAGAGCAAAGCTACAATCTTCTTGACTTGCACGAGCACAATGATTTCCAGCTAATACCAGCCTCCCACTTCTCTTAGTGCACAGGGCAGAACACCCCGCCAAGTACAGGAGATGTAAACAGCACCTCAGCTATTCACAGATTAGTAAACTAATGCACTTTTACACACTAATATAGACAAGGTTTTCCACAAGTGACTAGGTAATTGAAGTAAAATAGCCCAATAACTTCAGTACTTACATAAGGAGCAAATGTAAACTCCTTCCAAGACGTCAAATTGCAAGAACACAAACCATTCACTTGCAATGAAGCACATACAGTGCCTACTAAATACACTCATACCACGAAGTCTACAAAAGTCTAATAGTTTTGAGATCAACATATTTTAACATGCTTATCCTTGCCAAACACTAGAAAAAAACTAACAAGCCCCCAGTGTAAAATGAACTTCAGACAAGCATTGTGGAAGTACATTTGATTTCTTCAGGATGATGAAGTGGCATGTACAAGGTATCTCTAAAGTATGAGATGGCAGCAAGTCTTCATCTTACCTCCTAAATTCTGTAATCCTACCAAAGTTTGGCAATTAACATAAGAACATGCAGCGATGTTTGAAGTGCCTAAACCTACAGTTCATTCTCCTTCTAGACAGAAAAAGTTGTGTTTTGGTCCTATTACATGAGACACCAAACAACGAACTGGAAAGCAGGCAGGCCAACCATAGGAATATTTTGCTTTCCTCATTTAAACACTGAGCATTTTCTTACTAAATACCACAGATCACTAGCTATGCATAAAATTAAGAAAAAACATATTATTTTAATGAATAAGCAGAAAGAAAACCCCATTAAACCAAAAGTAGGTACTGAGTATCTTTCATAGCAGGCATGAAAAAACCCCAAGCCCCTCCCAACAGTTTTCACGAGCACTCATTCTGCCACCATATAGGCTCCTCTACTTGTAGGGTGGGACTCTGAACAGCCATATCTACAACCTACAGGAAACAGTTCTCTTCTTCTAAAAAAGAGTAAAAAATATACCCAATAACTGAAAGGAAACCATACCATTTTTTAAGTCCAGGTATATCAGCTATCCCACGGTTAAGGGCTGTTCCATTACTATCTGCAGAGTGACCTATGCTAACAAAGCATTAACATAAGGCAGTTTTTAATTTTATACCTCTTATCAGGTAATTCCAAAAAACCCCAGCTTTAGTGTTTCAAAGTAGGTCCAAAAGACATATTGGACATCACTGCCTGGGATCAAGATCATCACTTAAGATGTTTCTTGCACTTAAAATTGCTTTTGGTGGTGGTGTCATCTTTTTAATAGCATTTTCTTTAGACACTTTTGGCCAGGTAGAGTAACAACTGAAAATTAATGTAGGCAAAAATGCCCAGGAGACCGATGGAAGAAAGAACATGCTTAGACAGCTGTCTCATGGGCTGTGGCATCTCCGAACTTACCTAAAAACAACTGAAGTTACCCAATCATATATTCAAGTGACCTCCACTGTCAATGCAGAAAGAAGAGATCTGGTTACCAAATCTGAGAATCAAGTGAAATTTGACATCTTTCCTAGAACTAATACAGAAAAAGAAGAGCTATGCATATTTTTAGAGCAATGTATAGATTGGGAATTAATTGCTAATGCATGGCCCAATTAATGACAATCTCTGACAAAGCAAATACATCACCATTCTTGTAAAAAAAAGAGGGGGAACACAGCCAAGACTAACTTTTTACCCTATGGCAGGCTATTCTGACCTTTGTCAGAATTCACTCAAAAATTCTAATAGCCTGACCTAAACAAAATAAAGGCAGAAACTTGAGGAATCAGAATTTATTTTGCTAAATAGCATTAAACAGTTGTTTCATCTAAAAGGAAGCAGAACGTGATGGTAATACTACTTCATTATTTTTTACCACCCTTCATCACACACACAAAACCCTTCAATGCTTTTCCTTTACCTACAGTTAAGTATGGAAGAACGGAGGCAGTCACCTGCTCGCAATACCTACACAGGCAATTAATTCAAACGAATATTGCTCGTTATTTGTGAGTAGCCATCCCCAACAAATGCCTCTAATGGGGGTGGAGGGGATCTAGGATAAATTAATTACACTACACCCACTTATTACACAGAACTGTGACCTTATATATAGGCCATCCATTTATGAACACCACAGTGATATCAAATTGAGGATGACAGAAAACAATTATTTTCAGTCAAGTCAGAACCAGAAGCACTGTCATGACATACATACTAAAATACTTCCAGTATTTTTATAACTTCAGAAAGAAAATAACACAACCACTGGGGAACTTTATCTATCTTAAAAGTGACTGTTTATCCTTTGAAGCTTGATATTTTAGATGAGTCATAAAATACTATCTGCTGTCATAATTTGGTACTTTCCAATTTCTGCAAGTACCCATCTATTTCAAGTAGTTATTCTTTCAGAACTCTGACAATCCGTCATCCATGGCCTTTAAGAAACTGTTTTCATAGGTGCATCCATTTAAATAGTTGGCCAGGAGTAGAAAGAAGGGTGCTACAAAAGAAGTCTTCCTACAATCCAAGCAGTTTACACACAATTTACTGTTTAAAAAAAGTCTTTCTTCAACAGTACATGAATTTGAATGTTAGGAACACCACACTGGTTTGTCCAGGTAATTTCAGGGTCATATAGTTAAAAGCCACAATATAAAAACTGCTGGGCCAAAGTTCATTGATCAGCTCTTTACTGGGCAAAGTAACTTATCTACTGTACCTTAATTAACAAGAGTAGAGGTCCTCCCATTTTGTTCTGGTCCACTCTATTCTTTTAGTGATAATACACTCTAGCTTTGAAAGAACTTTGACAATTTCTTAGAGTCACCAAATTTTCTCATTATCACCCTACCAGTACAGTTTTATTATATGAAAAAAATATTCCTTATTCAAATTAATTTTGCTTTTATTTAATTGCAGTAAAAGTTTATCTCACCCTAACAGTACCATTTTCATCTTATACCCCAAAAAGCTTTCTGTTCAGTGTGGTTAAACCATTTATTTTGTGCAAGATCAACCTCCTGCCTGAAACCCATCACACTTCACCATTCATTCACATTGGTTTACACTTCCTATGGCATGTTTTCTCTCTAGAGAATACAAAGGGGCTTCTTGACTTAACAGCTGCATCAAGTCTAAAATATCTGAAGCCTCACCATACTTCTCATGATCCATTTTATGATACCATAACTCTTTTTTAAAAATTAATTGTGCTCTCACAACAGAAGAGCACAATACATTCCAAAATATTAATCTCTGTGGCTTTGTACAGAGAACATAATTTATGCATTAAACAACAGAAAATAACATATATTATCCCTGAGGTATTCCACTTACACAACATTAATCTGTGGTCTAAACAAAGACCACATGATTCCTTTCTGCCACGTCCTTCTATGATCAACTGTGTCACATCACAAGAGAAAACCTTTTCACTGGTACACAGAGGAGGAAAAAACCCAAATACAGAGGGCTCAGCTCTTGAATCAGAAGGTAAATTATAATCACCTGAAGCTACATCAGTAGTTTTGAACCTAATCATACAGGATCCAAACATTCAAAATGAAACCCACTTGCCATGCTCAGATGCTGGCAGAGAGAACTCCAGGCCTGCTTATCAGCATTATCTTTCTCCTCCTACTTTCTTCTTGTAGGACCATCGAACTCTATATACAACAGACTCAGGAAATAAGCAGATGACAGATCACCTAGACAGAAAGCACACTTGAAAAATAAGAACTTGGAAGTGTAGCCAAACTGTCCAGATGACTCCAACAAGGTTTCATAATCCCAGCTATCAATCATCCCTTAAGTGTCAAGAGTCCAGAAAAATTCTTCCAATGCATTTTACATGTAAGTTTCTTTTTGTTTCTTTTAAATTTTTACCCCTAAGAAGGCAGGAAAAATATTTTTTTCAACATTTACCTACTTTCATTTGTATGTTCTTTTAGAGATTTAGAAACTGAGTTCCCAGTACTCACACTGAAACAGAAAGTAACAACATAAATCTAATCAGAGAACTTGAACTTACCTTTATTTTTACTAATCATGAAGCATATTTTTCAAGCCAGAAGAAATCAAGCAGTACTTGATGTACTGTGAAAGGTACAGTCATTTGCTACACTGGTAGCTCACCTCTGCAAGACATTTAACCTTTTTTAAGAAGGGAGAAGAAAGGAAATAGGACTAAGAAGCCTCCTAGAACCCATACTGTATGTCTAAGAATACTAAAGCTCTCATCTAGGTGCACAGACGCAAAACTTTTCATAAAAATCAAAGGTAAGAGGTAGTGGCACCACTAGTAACAACTTGTTTGCCTTGATGAAAAAAAAATCCTGAAAAAACATTAATATATCAAGATAATATTATTTATAATACTTACAATAATATTTTTTATTACAATACAGTGGGGGGTTTTAATCCACAATTACCTCTAACACTACAAAAAACAAAGAAGGGAAAGAAATTTAACGAAAGGTGGTTTTACTATTCTTCTTTGTACATCTGACAGCTTTTTACACAGACAGTGTCACTGCTGTTTTTCATTTGCCATTAATCAATGTTCAGATTTGTCATGTGACAAATACGAAAAGCAAAGAGCATATAAAAGTTACTGAAAATACATTCACTACAGAAATTAGAAACAGAATTCAAGCCAAGGTGCAATATAACATTTGGTTTCTAATTTATAAAGGGACATCAGTGAAATCATGAACTCAGCTTATGATTAAATTACATCCTAGCTCAAATCTAAGTGTTTTCTCACATACACAGAAGACTACACTAATTTGATTGTTAAATCACTTCAAGTTTCACATCACTAGGCATTACAAAAATACTGAGTCTTTTGTTACTGTTTTTATGACTTCAATATACATCTGAAGTTCTCAATGAATTTTTTTCTGTCAATTCCATCCATTAGCCACCACCCATCGACAATTACAAGATGAAAAAAATAGTTTTTGATAGTTTAGATGTTTCAAGACTTGGGAGATTTCATCACAGAATGTCTCTGCAAAGAGAATTAGCACGGCCTCCCTAAACACAGAATTTTAAGGACAAAAATCTAATTATAATTAGCCTATAATTAGGCTATTTAATGAGAGGAAACAGTGCTGGTTTAAGGTAAATTATTATTTAGATTTTATACTGCTGCATGCAACTTTACCTCAAAATCCTTAACTGTTGTCACTACAGAAATATTAATATACTAACCAAAATATTATCTCTATACTCCATCTACTTTGTATTTTCACAAAGTCCATGTAAAAAATACACATAACTAGAGCTGAAAAAAATTAATCAAAACCTTCTAACCTATCTATGTATACCAACTATCTATCCCTTAAACCAAATGCTATGACTTTAAATATCAAGACCATATTATTTATAATACTTACAATAATATTTTTATTACAATACAGTGGGGGTTTTTAATCCACAATTTCCTCTAACACTACAAAAGACAAAGAAGGGAAAGAAATTTAACAAAAGGTGGTTTTACTATTCTTCTTCGTACATCTGACAGCTTTTTACACAGACAGTGTCACTGTTGGTTTTCATTTGCCATTAATCAATTTATTAATATTCAAGATATTAAAAATACATAAAAGGTAGAAGTGATAATTTACCCATATGTAGTAAACTGAGCAATTGAAATGTCCGAGAATGATCAGCCCTGGCCACCTAAAAAGTCACAGCCTTATGCAGTTCCCAACTTATGCAGCAATGGGCAGTGCACCTCATGGATATGTACAAATCTTAAGGGAATTAACTTGAAACAACCAACCAAACTCATATAGTCAATTTTCCACTTGAGCACTGACCAAGGAAGAAGAGGAAGGGGTAGACTTACAAATAAAAGTAAATCAGAGTTAAAACACCAACTATCTGCACGACAGTCTCGAGTCAAGCAAGACCCTCCAGTTCAACCAGCACACAATGCTAATCCAGTTGTAACTTCAAGTCAGTTGGAATGTAAAAGCAATCTACAGCACTAAGCCCAAAACAAAACTCTGAACTTGTATTTGCTCCCAGTAGAAAATTCATAGTACTATGAGTCCAGGCTGGCTCCAGAGTTACAAAGGATCACTCCAAAATTAATTTCCCATCTCAACAGGGTCTTTCAGGCAAGGTGCAAAGAGTTCCAAAATATTACTGCTTTCAGACCTCTGCTGATTTCTGCAGATCTTAGCGTTACTTGCTAATACAAGTCATCTCAGGTAATTAAGACAGATGACCAAAAGGTAGTATTCTGTTTTATTACCACAGCATGCATCTTCTGTGTGTAAGGTGCATTTACTGAGAATGCAACATAAACATTCTCCTCCTCCCTCCCTCTGATTACATCATTTGTGTACACATGTTTTGCAATCATGAGCAAAAGCAATTGTTGTCATGCTTTCCTTCAGATTTACAGGCCAACAATTTTAACCTGTGGTCCTGGGAACCATCCCTGCCCACAAGAAATCCACAGGAACAGATGTAAGGGAAGTTGATACACCTATGCCCTAACACAATCTATACAGGAGAAATTAAGTAAAAATGCACATATCAATAGTTTGTTGGAGTCCACGCACACAGTGTGAAAAGTACTGCCCTGAACTGTCACAGAGCCAACAAACTGAGCCTTCCCACTTGGCTTCCCTTCCTATGTTTTTTTGTTTGTTTATTTAGTTCCTTTTTCATTTTTTATTTAAACTTTTTTTTTTAAATTGGGGGAGGAAAAAGAGAGTAAAACATTAAGATTTTACTAAATAAAACTGTATGTTTTGCTAAACTGCTGCTTTCTATACTGCTCTGAGCATTCATGTCTATACAGTAGTTGGGTTATTTGCAAAAACAGTGATAGAAACTGACATTTTAATGGTATACTCTAAATATCCTTCAAATAGTGAACTACAGGGTGTGTGTATGTGTATATATATCCACGCAGAAGCACACAAATCTGAAAAAAATATGCAGCATACATATAGGTAGCATAAATACATCTATCAAACTAACCAATATATATTCATCGCTGTCCGTTTCTAAGGAGGTAACATCTTTAATCAGACCTAGAAGCAGAATACATGAATAAATGACTAATCTTACCCACAGGAAGTTTTCTCTGTTTCCCCTGACATGCTCCACAACTGTACAGATTTTGCTAAGAGATCAGGATGGATATCCAACTTCCAAATGTTACACCACTGCAGCTGCAGTATGAACTATGCAGGCTTAGAAACAACTTTGAGTCCAAATTCAGATCTTTGCTATTGTTTGCTGCTTTCTATGGTAACAGGTAAGTTAGCAGTTTACTTCTAATTCGTGCTGAGACAAAAAAGAAAGGGGAGTAGGGAAAATAAGACACAGTAAGGACACTCAAATATATAAATTAGGACCTATTAATGACCAACTCCTGCAAATTATACAGAAGAAACAACTTGTTCTAAAAGAAATCTGGTTTCCTATGTATTTTGTAGTTTGTGCCCAAACATTCCCACTGGCCTAATATTCTCTGTATACCTCTCACAGCAGTTATCTTCCTCCTCACAATATTAACTGCTTCGAGCCTCACTCACAAGGCCCTCAATAACCTCCCATGCTCTCACAGCAACCTACACAGTCAGCAATCACACATCCATCTAACTTCCTTCTCAAGTGCCCTGTCAGACAGCCAAAAAACCCAAAAAAATACTGGCTATGTGCTGGTTTGAAATTACACACATGACAGATAATGGGTAAAATCATTAGGTTTCCTCTCCCAACTTCTCCCAGGACACTGCTCATAGCTGCCCCCATCCCCTTTTGGATTTTCATTAAGCTTCAGGCTGCTCCATGGTACTAAGTTCCTAACCCTATCAAATTTCTGTTTTATTACATTACTGGTTGTACTGACACAGACCTAGTGATCATCAGACCAACCTGTTTTAAGAAACATTGCTACTAAAACCAACCACAAGGTAGGACTCCTCCTCCAACTTTGCTTTTGAAACAGTGCCAATACAGAGTAAGAGCAAGCACAGTGAATTAATGAGTTCATTAGCACAGAATCACAGAACAGCTTGGGTTAGGATGTATCTGAAAGATCCATCCCGTTCCAACCTCATTGCCATGGGCAGGGACACCTTCCACATCAGGTTGCTCAGGGCCCCATCCAACCTGGCCTTCAACACTTCCTGGGATGAGGCATCCACAACTTCTCTGGGCAACTTGTTTTGGCCTACATATGAACATCATGAGACAAATGCAGGACCTTAAATTCAAAGACTGTCACGTTTGCAATGACAGCCAAACTTCATGAATTGGTCCTGAGTTTGGGATCTAGAACAAAGAGACAAAAACCCCTGCCTCCTCCACGGTACCCAAGATTCACACATAAAAGCCTTGAGTACCGATTCTTCAGTACACAGGTCATGCATTACACAGACTCCAGTCTATGAAGAGCAAGCCACCCTTTCAAGTATGAACCTAGACTCAGTCTGCCAGTTTAGCCAAGTTTCTGCCATACAGAAAAGCTGGTTTCTGCTGGAGGTAGGCTACTTTCCCTGTACTATCTGATCCAGCAGTGCTGCTCTTGTGCATTCCGATGATGGAAAGCGGTATCTCTTCCTCAAATATTTATGCCAGTCCCTTAAAACACAGAAGACTTGCCCTTACCTCTTCTCTCTCTTCACTCCTTTTCTTCTCTCAGTGGAAGTTAGACAAAATATGGGACTAGGAAGAGAAAAAGAATGAGTGATAGAAGGGAAATAAAGGTAAAAGCAGTTAGAGAAAGTAAGGATTAGTTTACTGAACAGAAATCAAAGAAGCAGTAATCAGAGATACACAGACCAATACCATGCTTAGAGATTTTAGACATCGTATTTACAGAGCTCAATGCCCAAGACTGAAAATTACCAGCCCACTGCTTGATGTCTTTAAGTTTACTAAAGACCTGCAGTACTTTGTAAAATAAATCACACACACAAAGGCCCTTCCACTCAAAAATCATCAGTTATTTGAGCTGGAGAGTCAAGGAATTGCAAAATACAAAACAAGTACCACACATGAGAAGAGAAAAAAAAAAAACTTTTTGATAGCAATATTGCTTATTGCTTAGAGAACTATGTATTAGCTACCTAACATTAGCATGCTATAGTATATCACCGAGAAATGTAAAATTCCTTTAAAGAAAAATTCTAAAGGTAAGAAAACAAGTAGTTTTCCAGTAAAAAGACCTTGGTTTTAAATCATTCTTTGTGTTAGCTATTTTACTCCAAACATTTATTTCACCCTCTACCACAAAATGATAAAAAGCTGTTGATTAAACTTATACAAAATGCCTCTATGTGACTTACCAACTACTCACCAAGAAAACATTTACAGCTATTACCCTAAACTATTATTCTTGACAAACATCCGAATATATAACGCATTTATGCAAGTATATACAGTCCACATTCTTTAAGAATATAAGTCATGACTACAACTGCAATGGCTAAGTAAACTTATTTTTTATTAAATATAACAGTATACCTCATGTGAGTCAATCACTGGAAGCATTTAGTCACCGATATTCCCTCAAGAACCAAGGCTTTTGGGGTGGAAAAACACATGGCTAAAAATACATATTTGTATTACCTTCAACAATCTAAATATTTTGCCAGCTTCATATCATCAAATAAACTAATTAATTTGTTTTGTCTATGCAGCTTAGTAAGATGTGGGAGTCTGCTGTAATTATTAGCTACCTACTACAGAAAAAGTAAATTATTTCAAGTCTGACATTTCAGCTGAGCATGTTTCTGTTTTGACATGTTTTCATCTAAGTAGATTCCAAAAAACAGTTCCCCTGTTTTATCAGTAGCATTTGATTTACATGAACAACTCAACAGTGCTTCTACTTTTATTTGGGGAAGCAATTTGTAGACATTCACCTAATTGCTACACTTACGCCTAGGAATCTAAACATAAGCAAGTCGGAAAGTCACACTCTTTCAAACAAAAACTTTTAATTTTTTCTAGCAATTAGAACTCTTTTGTGTTAATTTAACCAGAGTTCAACCTGGATTGTATTTTTTGATAACAACTTGGCAGTATTTCAATGTTCTTCACAAAAATTTGGGGAGGAAACTGGCAAGTAGTAGTGAGAGAACAGATTGGGGGGAACTAGAACATGTTCAAGGACAGATAAAAAAATACAGAAGGGTAAGATCAAAAGATCTTTCCTATTTTCAAGAAAACAAAACCCAACTTATTTCCAATTGCGAATATCTTGCAAAATTAAATTATTTGGGCTAAGAAATTTAGATTCCATGCATTTTAACTTTATAACTTTGTGTTGTCAATGGAGATTTCAGTATGTTTTTAATTGTAGTTACAGAGACTTAAATACATAATCTTTGAACAAGCACAAAGAAATTCTGCCCAGCAATGGAAGACCAATGCACAGCTTTTAATTTTCAATACTACTGCCACACAGAAGGGGACAAAAAGATACAGCATTTGGCTTTTATTTGTCTTTCAGCACAGTAGATGTGATTGGAAAGTAAGACAGTAGAGAATATGAAAAAAACCAACATCACAGTCATTCATAAAAATCCTGCATAATGATATTACACATTCACATCAAGCATTCCTACCCAAAGCAAAAGAGAAAAAAAATGAAAATAATTAGCTGAATTACTTGGTAAAGCATCTGAGAGAGAAACCGTACCCTTATAACCAGTAAAATAACTACTCTATTGTTTATTGGCTGTATATAAGGTATTCACATTTCTTTCACTGTTCTAGAATTATAGGTTTGGAAATCTCTAAATGAGAGGTGTAATCTCTCTGTACCTTCCTCAAAAGCTATATATAAGTTGTAATTCTTAAGTCTTCACCTTCAGTTTAAGCACAAGCAATTGAAAACATTCCTTATTGGAAAAGTTTCTTTAAAACAACAGTTAAAACAGGATTAACTGTCTAGACAAGGAATATCATCTGTCTTGTGATATGGTTTTAAACAAACCCCATTACAACCATTCTAATTAGGAGTTAGGTTCCTTTGTCTACTCAAGGCGAGCCAAGAGCATCACCGACTGTTAAAAAGTATCTTTAGCCCTCCTCAAATTAGAAGAGTTAAAGTGTATAGAACACCAGATCAATTTTAGTATTCAGAACTGCACAGAGTAAAAAATCCAAACCTACCATCCTGTACACCATTTGAAATTCTCAACTGGTCAATACAGGCTGTTTCATCAGTTTCTATGACTGATACATAACACTGATCCACACAACATCCTTGCCTCTGAATTTGAGAGACATGAATGTGACAGATGGACCCTTTGGTGGACAAGGAACTGGCTGGATGGTTTCATTCTTAAGAGCTGCGAGCTGTCAACAGCTCGATGTCCAAGTGGAGACCAGTGATGAGTGGCATTCTGGCATTCCTCAGGAATCGGTACCGTTGCTCTGTTGGCAATATGGACTGAGTGCACCCTCACAAGAAGTTCTTTGATGTGGTCAACATGCACAAGTGAAGAAATGTCATCCAGAGAGACCTTGACAGGCTTGAGAGGTAGGCCTGTGTGAACCTCATGAAGTTCAGCACAGCCAAGTGCAAGGTGCTGCACCAGTGTCAGGGCAATCTCAAATACTAATACAGGTCAGGCAGAAAATAGATCAAGTGCGCTTCTGAGGACAAAGACTTAGGGGATGTTGGTTGACAAGAAGCACAACATGACCCAGCAATGTGCACTTGGAGCCCAGAAAGCCAAGTGTCCTAGGCTGCATCAAAAGCAGTGTGGCAGTAGGTCCAGGGAGGTGATTTTGTCCCTCTACTCTACTGGAGCACTGTGTTCAGCTCTGGAGTCCACAACACAAGAAAGATGTGGACCTGTTAGAGTAGATCCAGAAGAGGCCGCAAAGATGATCCAGAGGCCTAGGCATAAATCCTATTAAGACAGGCTGAGAGAAGAGGGTTTGTTCAATCGGGAGAAGGCTCTGGGAACACCTCAGTGAAGCCCTTCAGTACCTAAAGGAGGCTTATGAAAAAAGATGGAGAGTGACTTTTCACACGAGTAGACAGTGATAGATAGGACAAGGGAGAACAGCTTTTAACTAAAAGATGAGAGATTTAGATGAGACGTCAGGAAGAAATTCCTTACTGTGAGTGTGCTGAGACACTCAAACAGGTTGCCCAAAGAAATTGCGGATGTCCCATTTTTGGAAGTGTTCAAGGCCAGGTTGAATGAGGCTTTGAGAAACCTGATCTAGTGAGAGGTGTCCCTGCCCATGGTATGGGGGCTGGAACAAGATGATTTTGAACGTCCCTTCCCACTCACACCATTCTACGATAAGGGGACCAACAACAGATTATAGACCTTCCCTTTTAAGTACAATAATGTCATTAAAATCTAGTCTTATCCTCTCGTCTTTGAACTTGATGGGAATTTATTTTTGTGATGAAGATATAAAAGTAAATGATTACCTAGATTATGATGCCATAAAGTACACAAAATGCAACTGCAAACGAGAATAAAATAAAAAAACTTTCCTTAACCTGAGCCTGCAATATGAAATTTTAATATCTCCGCTACTAAAAGTGTTAGCTTAAAACTAAATTCTAAAACTAGGAACAATACTATTTTGGCAAGTGCCTGATTTGCAAAACTGCTGGGCCCTTCCAAGTCTCACCTCGGTTTTACAACACTGCATCACCATCTCAGCAATGTATGAACTATCACAAGAAATGAGATAGCACTCTTGCAATACAATATGCAACCAATACATTCCACTTGCACAAAATGCAATCTGTGTGCTACTACAATATATTCTTCACTTGCACTTTTGAAACACGTAACTTGAATGGACATTGTGATTTACCATTGTTCTTACCATGTTCTAATTTTAAAAAATAAGATAACCAAACACTTAAGTCAGGCATGTTAAAAAACATACATTTTGTTCAAGAAAATTGTCTTCAAAGGCTTACAGATAACCTTAATTATTAAAATTTTCTAACCACCAGCAGAGCTTAAAATCTTGCCTGTTTCATTAATACATTAATATCTGCAAAAGGAAATAAAAATAATCTCAATATCTCCTAGCAAGTATATGAAATCTTGAAAAGGTTCCTTTTAAATAATTTGTTTGTTATGCCTTAAAGGTAACAACAGTTTTTCTTTGAACACAACTGTAGAAGGTTTTTTCTGTAGTATGAAGGTCATGAGCAGAATTTTGGATCTCCAAAGACATTAGGTTAACTTTTGTGGGCACAATTCTTTGGTTACTAAGAAAACGTGAACACTGAAGTAGACAGAAAAATCCATCTTACACCATTGAAAAGCCCACTACAATTACTATTTTAAATAATCCAGAATTTGGAAGAATTTAAAAGTTGGTGTTTTTTTCTTAATCCACATTCTACATCTGCTAAAACTTTTTTTCCCCACAGATATGTCTTAAGTTTCATTCTTAACAATAAATCAATACTACTATTTGCACAGTAGAAACATTTAAACACTGTACCTGTCCAAAAAACACTGTCCAACAAAATTTGCTTTTGAGAGATTCACAAATGCTCATCTGGATGGAAGTCTCGAGGCCAATAACATAGATGCAGTTCTTTAGGATCACTCCAGAAATCTAAATTGGGTTCTATTTTATATCTTCACTCATCTACATCTCTCCCACCAGATTTTATTAAAACGTCACATGACAACAGCAAAATACTTTCATTAAACCTTCACTTACATTAATCTAGTTAGAACAATACCAAGATTCCACAATTACATACACCACTCCTTAAATCAGTCCCACAAATAGTCCTTACTAAAATTAGTATTAGCATGCATGCAAAATTAAGACTGTCCTTAAATCAAACCGAGATCAGACCTGGAGAAACACTACAACCTTAAGTGACACACCGATTTCTGTATTTTTGTTGCTTTCCAACAGAATATTAACAGTGGTCTGTGCTGAAATTGCCCAAGAGGAAATTAGGAGCTGCATTACCTCAAAGTAACCTAAAGAGGTTACTTAGTCCTAAGAGAAACTTTCCCCAGATTTAGTCTAAAGAGTCAGTATTATTTCTCCTCTGGAATTTCCCAGATGGCAAAAAAATCTCACCCAAAAGGCTAAGTGACAGATAAGCAAACTTTTCCTTCAGATATGAAAAGCTTCAAGATACATAAATGGTTTGATAACTCCAGTCCATATAATTCTATTTGTAACACAATGTTTGTGAAACAGAAGCCTGTCTCGAAAAAAAATGAAATTTAGATTTCAAACCTTCCCTCTTTCAAGAAGTTTGCATTAGTTTTGCAGGCAAGGCATGTCATTCTTTATGACTATACACATAAAAACATCAGTGAAGTACAAAATAAAGTAGAATTTGTTTTGAGTGTTGTCTCCTTAAAACAAATCATAGATCTGTTTTTACAAATGGAGAAACTGAGTCACGAAGGCAAACTGACTCATTAAAACTCACACAGGAAAACTCTGAAGATCTCTATAAATTCCCAAGAGGTTTTTTAGTGCATAAAATTTGGCCCTCTATAAAATAAGATGTAAAATTTGAAAATCAGTATTTTTGGTTTATTTCTCCCCCATCACTTTCTGTAAAGTGTACAAAATTCTTTTCTCCTAATTGTGAATCAGATGTCTGCCTGAGAACATGACTGAGGCCATGAAGAGCTGCAGAGCTGTATAGCCCTCTAAGTCATAATATCAGAAAAAAATCAAGAACAGGAGTTTTCAACCTAGGGAGAGGAAAGAAAAAGGCAAAACGTTTCCATAAAGGCCAATACACTCTTTGGACTTTTATATATGTACTCTTAAACAAACAGAGTAAGACATGGTTTATGAAAAAAAAATCATGTCTTTTTAAAGAAAAATGATAGGAGCATGCATTACTAGAGAATTAACAAAATCCCTTAGACTTTGGCCTCAAAACACACTAAAAGCATGCATTAATAACACCCTAGAAGTCCAATTATCTTAGTGTTCAACTTTAGGTACACTTTAAACCACACATCAGTGCTTCTAAATGGTATCTAAATTAAAATTCTTCAGAGATTGAAGACAGTTTTTCCATTTCAATGCCTCACTTTTGATTGCTTAAATCCAGAAGGTTCTAAAGCTATATTGGAATAGGAATTCATATCTCATTAAGTTAAGGATGAGATTAAAGATAAGCATTAAAAAAAAGTGAAAATTTTTTTATTGTTTCGTAAAACATACAGTTGCAGCCTCCATAGTATGTATCAGAGTACACTACACCAACTACCAAATAATAAATCCTTGTGACCTCCCTTCCCCCCACTCAAACATATTTATAGTGGTGATACTAAAAGGTTCATATTTCATTTAGGAAAAAAATTAGAGCTTACGAACTGCACCTTCTCTCAACATTTGGATGTGTATTACCACATACACAATTTATATAGCAATACACAAAATAAATTGAAGAAAAAAACATAATGCCAAGATTACGTGGAAAAAGAAATTTTGCGTCTTAATAAAGTAACAGGTTATAATCCTGCATGCATTATTCCTTTAAGTATTAAGTTCATTTTGTATCCTCACAGTAGGAATACATGGAATTACTACACTGATGTCCACCGAAGGTGTTTCCTGGAAGGTGAACATGACGTTCACGAATGTGCTTCCACAAAGAATTTAGCTTAGTGATCTTAATCCACTACTTGTGTTGATAAATATTACTGATTTTGTGTCGTTAATAGGACGGACAGATGTACAGTGTCTATCACAAACGCAGGAGCTTTTCCAAATTATTAAACTGACACATATTACCTTACAGCAACATATACACACCCCTCGAAGGAGCTGCTTGAGTCTGTTGCCTCTTTCCACCCCCCTTCTCCCCGAACAGAGTGGTCTCGTTCACTTGCCTTTCACACACATAACCAATAAAATTAATCAGCTGGAACACAGCATTTTTAAATCGTAGTAAAGTCAAGAGATGTTTTGTACGTTATTTGAAGGGAACAGCCTTTTCATTTAAACATAGTAAGACTCTAATATGCTGCAGACAAACGCACTGCATGGGGTGTGGAGGACCCGAGCTGATTAGATTACCACAACATCAGCCTGAGGCCGCCATTTTTAGAATCTCTAAAGGACAAAAGAGGGAAATTAAAAAATTTGCTCCACATTTTTTAAAAGTAACTTTAAAAGTATAGTGATGATTATCAATTAATCATGCATTGTAACTAAAGCCATGCATATCTCTTTCTTTTCATCGATCTGAGCCCTGAGTAACAAAAACGCTTCATTATTATTCTTTTAAGGTACTGTAAATAAACAGATTAAAACATTCCTAAATCTAGATGCAGTACTAAACTTCTGCTTTTCACGACACGTAGTATGTACCATTTCAGGGGACCTCAGGGCTTTCAAACACCGCACATTCCCTAATGGCCGAGTATGGGGGAATACAGGACCTTTATAATCAAGCTATATTATGTTTCTCTACCCTATTTAGTACTACACAGTGAACCGTTTGTTTTTCCTCCCCTATGTCTGCAGCAATAGGGCCTAACCCACCAATACTTATCGCTTCAAGAGAGAGACTGAAATATGCCACCCAGGGAACACGAACACCGGCTGCAGAAACTAAAGCAAGAAAGGGATGCACCAGTGTAACTACTTACAGCCCGGAGAAAGGGGGTGGGGAGACTGATCCCCTTTTAAATTGGCACAGAAACTCCTGGGGACTGCTCTCCGTTTGTCCAGGTTACACCACGAAGCGGAGATATTAACAGGGAGGGAGGCAGGGAGGCGGGGGTGTGGAAGGCAGAGAGATTAGGCCTATAACGAGGCATTTTAGTACCACAAAGCAAAAATATACAGGATGGAGGAAAAGAATAGGCTTCCCCAAGCTTCGTAAAACTCAATACGCAGTCCCAATAAGGCACAAACCCGTTCCGAAATCCGCCAGCCCAAGGAAGCCTATGTTGTCACATAATAGCTCCTTTTGGCTCATTTTCCAAGCATAATGCATAAATCTGGCGTAACTGCCAAAAAATTCTCCTCAGCTCCTCCAGTTACAGTAACCCGCCATATTCACAAGATATAGCGACAGCCTGCCATTTTTTAACCAAACCCCCACAAAAGGAAAAGCAAATTCAAGGCAACTTAAACAGAAATTAAACACATTTCATGGTGGGAAGGAGTTACACTCGCACCGAGGGTAATGAGACGTTCCCGTCGCATTTCATTCCCTTTCTACCACCCCCCCCTCCCCCAAAGCACCCACAGCAGAATATGATGATAATAACCAAAGACTCACCTGTAATGGTCGCAGGCCAGGCAGCAGGACCCCTCAGCTGAGCCCCTTCTCTATCCCAACCAAAACAATGCAACAGCCCCACTGCGGATATCCCTACCCTAGACAGGACTCAGCCCTCAGCAGGCTCTAGTAAAAGAAAGAAAAGGGAAAGAGGAGCCCCCCCCTCCCCCCAAACCTAGCTCAGTGCGCAGAACCCTACAGGGACCAGCTCAGAGGCGCCCTTGCCCTGGGACCTGTGTACAAACGCCGCTGCTGCCGCCGCTGCTCCCGTGCCTCCCTCCCTCCAGCCTCCTACGCTCCCTTCTATGTCACTGCCTCTCTCTGGGAAAATGGCGTCCGCTCTCCCCTCCCTCCCCCTGCACGGGGCTCACCCGCCCCGCCTGACAGGGGCAGGGTTACCAAGGCGAAGCCAAACAGCCGCCATTTTACTTACGGGCCCGGACTGCAGCCCGCGCCCGCCGAGACCTCAGTGTCCATTTTGCAACACGGCTGAACGGCTCGGGGGGTCTGGGCGCGGCCGCGGCACCAGACTGCGGCAGGGGCTGGGCAGGGGGGCCGTGAGGAGGGAAGCAGGGCAGCGGAGGAGGGGTGGCTGCAGCGGGGGCTGGCGCCGGGGGCGATCCGCAGCCCCGGCGGCGCAGCCCGCGCGGGAGGGGCGGGGGCTCCGTCCCGGCCTGTTGTGGGGCCGAGCGCGGGCGGGAGCGAGGATGTCTGAGTCAGAGCTGCATCCTCCGATGAACGAATGCCAAAACTCCCTCCTCGGCCGCTCTCCCCCACCCCAACCTCCGGCTTCTTCCTCACGACCGTCGATGCTCTCGGCATGCATGTTCTTTGTGAACCTTAAACTGAGCACATTTTCGCCACAAGCTGCGCGAAAAGCCGGACAGACCCGCCGGATCTCACACACGCAGAGGAACTTACTGAGGGGCGGGGAAGAGGGGGGCGAGCAAAGAGCGGGAGCTTTGGCCGAGACCCGCTCAGGAGGTTTTGACTGAATCTCTCAGTAAGACACTCGAGGCTGAGAATCTTCCCCGAAGCATTTAGGACTCATATATAAGGCAAGTGGGAGAGAGCTTCTTTCCTTAAAGCAAGTGGGACAGCACAACGCGTTCTGCGGGGAACGAGACGAGCAGCGAACGAGCCCCGTTTGCCCTTTAGGGAACGGCGCTCAGGAGCAGGAATAGCGTGCTTCCATCCGGACCAGCGGCGCTGGCAAAGCCAGGAGCTCGCTTAGCGTTTCGGGGCAGATGCAGCTTCTGCCATTTATACCAAGCCCTTCTTCCTGCCACCATATCTCCTCCCAGGTCCCCGCTCTGCCCGCACGCCGCCCTATCTCCCCGGCCCGACTTCAGCCCCTCCAGCGATACGGCTGATTGAGGGAGGGGAGGCGGCGGCTGGGGTTTCATTCGACGCCCACCAGGGGCTGAGCGAGCCTCCTTCAGTGCGCAAACTCGGGGCACCAGATAAAAGCTGGGCTGGCAGCTCTTACCCTGCCTCGATGGAGCCGCAACATTCGGGTGACTGGAGAAGCAGTTAGCAGCAGCGCCATAGACTAGCGTCCCCCCACACCTTGAGCACAGAGAGTTTGGGGCTCTAAACAGCTGCTGCTGCGGCAGGAGGGAGCCGAGGTGAAGGGATCTGCTAGCTGGTTGGACGCAGAGGAGGCGGCTGTAATGGGGCATTAAGTCTAAGGGAGGAGGGGGGGCGATTAAACGTCTTGTGATCATGGCGGAGTCTATGGGTATTTTTTCCTGTCTAACTCTTCTGTGCGTGTGTCTCTTGTTTCTTTCTCTCTCTCTCTCTCCTTAGGGCGCTTGGCTGGGGCTGCTCGCTCGGGTTCTGCCTGTTGTTGCGCGAAATGGCGGCTGGCGTCTTGGTGGGTTTGGTTGTCGGTTTTTTGTGTAGGGTTGCCTTTTTTTTTTTTTTTTTCCTCTTCCCCTCCTCTTCCCCTCCCCGCACTAGTGCCTTGGCTGCGGCTCCGCAGCGAACCGCGGCGGAGCCCGAGTCAGGAGGGGGGCGGGAGCGGCGCGGCAGCCAATGGCTGGGCCGGCTGGGGTGGCCCGGCGCGCCCTGATTGGCTGGCGCTGACATCATCCTGCAGCAGGGGCAGCCGCAGCTGGGCAGGGTCGGGAGTTGCCGGGGGAGGCAAAGGGAGAAAACGGGCGCCATGATCCCAGCGCCAGGGAGGAACTCCGTGGGCAGGGCGTCCGCGAAGAGCTGGTGGAAAAGGAAAGGAAGACCAGGCCTGGGCTTCTTCCCAAAGAGAGCCGGGGCTGTGCGGAGAGGAGCGGGGGAAGAGCGAGAGGGGAGCAACTCGTGTCTGCCTTTGTAACTGCGTCAGTACAAGATGGCGCAGGGTGTCCCTGGAGAGGGAAGGGAGTTGCACGTCCGCCGGAGGTCATGTGACCGCGTTGCATTCCTGTGGGGTTTGGCTGCGGACCAAGCTGGCTTAGGCGGCGGCGGCTGCCCGGGACAGCCCGGGCTTCCCCCCCCCCCTCCTCCCGCACCACGCCGTCGGTCCCGCGCTGGTTCCCTTCCCCCATCAGCCTTGTGCACGAGGGTGTAGCTGCTGCCGAGGAAGGTTCTCGCTTCTCTCCTTACTCTCCACCCACCTCCAGGGTGTAGCTGCTCTTGGGGGAAGCTTTCCATTCCGCCCCCTCTCTGCGCAAGGCTTTACCCACCGCCAGGGAAAGTTCCCCCTGGGCGCCTGCTGGCTCCGCCCGAGCGTGGGAGCCGGGTGCGCTCACGGTGGTGCCCGCCCGGTGCGAGGGCACTCTGCTCCCGGTCAGGCTCCCGGGGTCACGGAGTGGTTCCTACCGAAACAGTCGGTTTAAGCGATGTTTAAATGACCTCATTAAAGCCGCTGAGGAAAACGCACAGGCTATGCGGAGTTGTTCTTCTGAGGAGGAGGTCATGGCTGCTCCAGTGTTGCTCTGCCGGGAGTACTGGGCGGGGGGGCCAAGGGAGAATCTGCGACGTGTTCATGACTTTATTCTGTTTGAACAGGAAAAGTGGATCGCTGTTCTTTTATTTGTGTGTTGTTGGATCCTGTTGTAGGAAGTTGAGCGGCTTTTCTGTGGGGCGATGTGTGTATTCCAAAGTCAGGCCACAGCGGCCTGTTTCTTTAACACAGGAATTGATGTATATACTTAGTGCAGATGAAAACTGTGGTTTGCAAATATTGTGAGGAAGGACTCCACATGTTGTGCTTTCTGAGCTTCATAGGCAAATGAACTCGTTACACAGGTCTGGATAGGTTTGGAAGATTGGCAAATATATTTTCTGAGTCTTCCATTATTTAAATATTTTAAAGCAGGGGAAGTGAAAAATGTATGTTTACCAATCCTAATGCTTTTCTTTAAGGAACGCAACTCTTACTGTTTGGGTGAGGTTCTTGAGCTTTCAAAGCCGTGCAGTGCCAATTCCCATGTCTTGTTCTTTTATGCCATGGTGTAAATTTAGCCACTGCATCTAACCCAATGAATAAATTAACAGTTAAAATTGCTGATGCTTTAAGGTTGGAGGTTTATTCTATTTAAAAATGTTTCACTTTTTCTGTTGTTAGTTTGTCCCCAGATAGATAAGATTTTTTTCTTTTTACTTCCCCAGTAGTAACCTGGTAGGGGATAAATCTTGAATATTTCATGAATGGTGTTTGAGAACTACTGGAATGCAAGTAACAGTGTATGACTAATATAGAAGATTCCTGTATAATAGGTGGTCCTTAATATGTGTTACATAAGTAGTATGGTGAGGTGGAGTCCAGTTATATAAGAACTGACTGGGGCCTTGGGAGCTACTCTAAGTAGTCCATATTGGTTGCTTATACAGCCTGCAGGGCATCCCTGTGTTGTGGGAGGAGGGGTAGAAAAACAGGATTGGAAGCATCTAATAGCACTACATTTTTCCTTTGTAGGTTATATAGAGGATACCAGGAAAGAAAGGGAGAAGGCAGTAATTAAGAATGACACAGTGTGAAGCTTTCAAAAGTCCGGAGTCCAGAGTCTCATTTGAGCTTACCTTTTAGGACATAAGCTCAGTTTCAGCAGCTTCCCCTTTTTTTGAGTGTCTGAAGGTGGCTGTCAGCTGAGCATTGTGCCTAGTTCTGTGCATACTACTCTACTATAAAGACCAGGATTCTTGAGTACCCTAGAGGTTGTGAGGCTTTTTTTTTTTTTTTTTTGAGGGGGGAAAGGTGGCTTCCTGGAAATGGTGTTAGGAGGAGGCAGTTGGTTTGTTGACCACTGGATTACTGATTCTTCTTGTGTAGTCATAGTATGACACAAGGAAAATACCCGCTTTGTAATGGAAGCTTCCAGAGGGGCTTTCAGTGTACAGTGACTCGTTTAATACAGAACAGATCTATGTGTGAATACTCTTTGCAGGTGTGTTAAAGGAAGAATATTAATTTGAACTAAAAGATGAGGAAAACTCCCATATTTTTATTAGTACTTACATTTAGGCTTGTGTTCTATAATTATGAAACAGGGAGTAATTGCCTACCTCACTGTAAGGGGCTTGTTTGAATGCTTATGTTATAGAATACCTGGGAATGAAAAACTTAACAATAGCACCTACAGTTTTAATTCTTAAAGCAGCCTTTTAGGTAGCTCACTTTTGTATCAGATTTTGCTTGAAAACCAAGAAATGAACTACTTTGAGAGTTCTCTGTAACTGGCAGCTTATTGCAGCAGTACTTGAACAGAGGTGTGGCTGTGCTTTCATGAAGCTATAGAAATGAAGACAAGTTTTGATGAAGTGGTAATAATTTCTTGTTTGTTTCTAGGTTGTTTTTATTAGCTGTTCTCAGGGAAGCAGTATTAGTTATCTTGAAAGAAACAGTAGCTCCAGCAGTGTTGCAGTGCAGTCTCAAAACAACGTCTGATATATTCTGAACTACTTCTGCCGAGGGCGATGAGTAAAAACCAAATGCGCATACTTCTCTGAGACGGAAACCTTAGGGGAGGGGATTTGCCCAAAGGCCAGTCTGATGCAAGCTGTGTGTTAATCTGGAAGGAAAGGGGAGGGAAAAGAGCTTGTAGGAGGGGGAGACTGGGTAAAAACGGGCACGTAGTTTACATTTTATGGTCACAGCTTACCAGGGAGAGTAACAGTTTCTACTAAACTACAATTGGTTCCTTTAATGAGGATATTTCAGTTGGCTGGACGTTATCCAGCAGTTACCCAGCAGTTAGAGTTGTGGTTCTGACTTGCCGTGGAAGCCTGTCTGTGCATGTATATGTGGTCTGAGCCTTTGCGAAGACCTGTTATTTAAACATTGTTGTTTACCTTTAGCCTACAAAGGGACTGACAGGATTTCAAGGGTATTTAGGGGAGAAAGGAGAGGGATACTAACAGTGTAATAAATCAGAGTATGCATTAATGTCATAGTTGAAACCGTTGAAGTGGTGCCCATGCTGAAAGATGATCCTACACCTTTTCTCAGCTGTTCATTCTTGCTTCTGTAAGTGGATGGGGGGAAGTAGTAGTGAGGAATGGATCTAACATAAGCCTAATTGTAATGGATGGCTTTCTAATGTGAATGTTCATTGTGTGGATTCACAAATGCTTCTGTTTGAAAAGGAGTAGAAAGAAGCAGCTGCTGGAAAAATGGGGATGTGCAGGTTTTAATTGTTAGTAAAATTAGGTATGCTTCTTCTCAGCAAAGATACAATTATTAGGGAATTTTTAGAGGCATCTCTTAAAGGCTTTTGGCTAGTGTAACTAGAATCACTGCTTAAAGGGGTCGAGCACAATTCTAGATCGACCTGCAATTGTAGGTGGCAAGATCACTTTAGACTGACTGAAATTGTAGCCTACAAAAGTGAAGTGAAATGTTACTTCTTTTGAACTGTAGCCTAGTTAAGTTCAGCTTATTTTGTTGGAACAGGGTAAAACTTGAAATAGGCTTGCTTCTTCCAGAAGTGACTGGTAACCTAATAGCTGGGGTATTCAATGAAGAATTATTCCTACACATTGAGTTCCGAGCTAGTTATAAAATGTGATATTTGTGGGTCACAGTGGTCACTAGTCAAATGAATTTGCATTATTTGCATGTAGTAAAGGAGGTCTTAGTGACTGACAACCGATCAGTTTATCCACCTGCGTATGGAAAGACCGTGTTCAACACTTGAACAGCAGCACAACAGGAACTTCTTTGCACGCCACTTCAGGCTTTGTGTTACAATGAGCCCTTCTGAAAAAGTTGTGACTGGTAAGGTTTTTCTTTAGGAGGAAAACAGGTTATTGGCTGGTCCTACAATTCTTAACAGTTGAGTTCCTCACTTAAAGGAGCAACTTTAAAGCTGTTGTGTGGCCTCCTAATCCTGGGATTAGTGGGAATTTGCACCAGGTTCAGCTCACAGCTATGACCTTTGGGTAGTGAAGTGGGGCAGTGGTTTGTTTTCTCCTTCTAGCCTGACCTTGTTATTTGAAGTAGTCTTTCTGATGAACTTCTGGTTGCTTTGGAGAGCAGTACTAAACTCCATGTAGTTACTTTTATGAGCACTGAGGTAGTGCTCAGACCCAAT
This sequence comes from Neopelma chrysocephalum, assembly GCF_003984885.1. NCBI lineage: Eukaryota > Metazoa > Chordata > Aves > Passeriformes > Pipridae > Neopelma > Neopelma chrysocephalum. The sequence goes on from NW_020897704.1 coordinate 11,089,776, forward strand.
TATAATGCAGGACAAGCCCTATCAATAACAATTTGATGAAGATGCTGAAAATAACCAATGGTTCCTGAGTAATATAAGATTTTTGAGGATCTCTTGGAAGAAAATGGGGAAAAATACTGCCATTTTTGGAGACTTGGACTGTTCCAGAGTTGGGAAGTTACTGAATTGTGGGCTCCAGCACCCCAGAAGTGCAGCTGAAGGTGCTCCTGTCACAGAAGGTGTTTGTGTTCCTTGTAAGCTTAGAAACCAAGCAAATCTTAGCTGCTGTATTTGTGTGCTTATTAAGTGTTGCACAAAAGAGGTCCCTTATCTCTGCTGAAAATTCTTGTTGTGACTGCTCTGTCTGCAAGGTTGTTAATATTGCATGGTCATGCAGTGGATATTACTCAGAAGTAGAAATGCAGCTTGATTGCAGCAGTATATTATGTCTCTTCAAAGGTTTAGCTTTTGAGGACTGCTGTAGTCCTACTCAGTGTGGTCTGTTAGGGCTCAGAGAGTTTCAGAAGTACTCAACAGGATGAGAGAGCTGGGGTTTTTGAACATGGAGAAGAGAAGGCTCTTGGGGAGACCCATTGCAGCCTTCCTGTATTTAAAGGGGGCTTAGGAAAAATAGAGTAACTTTTTACATGGGCAGATAGTGATAGGACAAGGGGAAATGCATTTAAACTAAAAGATGAGATACTTAGATTGGATGTTAAGAAGAGATTCTTAGAGAGTTGTGAGGCACTGGAACAGGTTGTCTGAAGAAGTTGTGGATACCCCATCCCTGAAAGTGTTTAAGGGTAGGTTGGATGGGGCCCTGAACAAGCTGGACTAGTGGAAGATGTCCCTGCCCATGTCGGGGGCATAGGAACTGTATGATCTTGAAGGTCCCTTCCAACCCAAACCATTCTATGATGTCTGACAGTGCACTCAGAATGGGTAACTTTCTGACATGGAATACCACTGGCTATAATAATGGATTTATTTCCAGCAGACTTAAGTAGATTGGCAACTAATAAAGTTTTGTATTGGTGGAGTTTGATTCTTAGTATCTTGTCTAAAGAAAGCAGTATCTGTCTTTCATCCAGTTGGTTGTCATGTGTATGGATTTTTGATAGCTGCTTGATCCAATTTTAGTACAACTGCTATAGATGAACCAAATATGAGTCCAAAACTACCTTATGTGGCAGATATGGGATGTCAGAACTAGTAGGGAGGGCACAGGAAAACTTAAGCTGAAGAGCTAGCTGGGAAACAAGCATTAACATCCAGTTCTTGTGCTAAACTCCCTCCTCCTGTGTTCCTGCCTTTACTTAGCAGGTTAGGGGACGGTAATGAGATTCCCCAAATTTTAGTGAAATAAGGCAAAAAAACTGGAGATGTAGAACTGTGCCTCTTTATTAGTGCAGACAAAGCCATCCATCGAAGAGACTGAAACTATAGCTGGTCATGATACTGAGATAGGAGTTGAATCTGTAGCCTAAGAGATCTTTTACCAGCTTTATTCTGGGGTAAGTGCTCAACTGTGCTGCTTTTGGTTGTGCTGCTTTGTTTTGGGTCACAGTGTTTGTGGCCCAGTGTTGTCAGGCTGGTGATAGATTGTGCAATGTGGTCTTATCTGCTGAGCCAGGGTAAGCTGTCTCAAATTCCATCCAGAACAACTATGGGCCTTCTAATTAGAGAATTTTATAGGAACATGTTACTAAATGTCATTGTCACAAATATCACAAATACGATTTAGAAGACTAGTCTTCATAAAATGAAACTATTTCTTTTATCAGAGTGGTGCTACACTTTGAATTCATCTCCAAAGCTGTGCTCCATTAAATTCATCTCCAAAGCTGTGCTCCATTACCCCAGCATACGTGTGCTGGAACAAGCTCATAAGCTTATAAAGGCATGCTGGGCAGTTGTCAGATCCTATTTTTAAACTGTTTCTGAGAAACACTTCTGTCTCCTATCTCTGTGTGGTCATAGGAAAGGCTATACTTCATGCAGGAGCCACAATGTCTGGGCTCAGCTAACAATAATTTTTGAACTTGAGTATGTCCTCTTGAGAGATAGTAGAATTGAATCTGCACTGACTTCTCTTGGGAAGGAGTGATGACAATAACTAGGAAGTAGCAGTAATGGGCTATTGAGTCCTTGACTGTCAGTACCAATCATAAAAGATACAGGTTTCTTCATTCTTGTGATCAGTGACAGAACTCGAGGAAATGGCATGAACTGTGTCAGGGGAGGTTTAGGTTAAGTATCAGGGACAAGTTTTTCACCCAGAGGGTGGTTGAGCACTGGAACAGGCTCCCCAGGGAAGTGGTGTCAGCACCAAGCTGAGTTCAAGAAGCATTTGGACAACACTCAAGGCACATGTCATTCTTGGGGATGGTCCTGTGCAGGGCTAAGAGTTGATGATCCTGATGGGTCCTTTCCACCTTGGCTTATTCTGTGATTCTAGGTCTATGGTGCTTGACAGTCTAGCCAAACTTTAGCAGGAATCCTGATGGCTAAGTGTGAGAGCACCTGCTTTGCTATTCTCAAGGGAGGACAAGAAGAGTTGAGAGCTGGAACACTTATGGGGTCTCTCCTTGTGAATCTTCAACATATCATGTTTGCTTGATCTGCTGCTGATTTGCAGTAACCAATTTACTATAATTGTGTGACACTACTGTATGCCACCTTTGAATTTTTGCTAATGTTAGAAAATTGTATAAAAATGCAACTGGGTTTCATGGGCAAGCAGAGCTAGTATTTTAAGGCTTTTTCTCCCTGTGTCTAACATTGCCTCCTTTAGACTATTCATATACTTGGGTCCTCTTTCTGTTCAGTGTAATGGCTCTGCCTTACCTAGTCTGATCAGGTCTATAGGCTTCAAATTTCTTCTATGATTAATCCTCACATCCTTCCAATGTATTTTGTAAATATCATATCACAAATAGGCAGGGATTGAGCTGTCTACAAATGCTGCTTCTGTATAGAAGTGGCTTGCTGAAAAGTACTTGTGTGTGTCTGTAGATGCTGCATAAAGGTTGGATTTTTCCCTGTAGCCCACCTATTTATTGAAAAAAGTGTTTTGCTCTGGGTGCTTCTTTTTTTGCTTGAATAGTGTTGAGCAACATTTATGTACTGATTGCACTCAGTAGAAGTAAACTCTACGTTCTGTTTAGAATGCACATATTAATATGTGTAAAATATCTGTTGCATCTTTCTAGAAATAACATGTTACAGTCTTGGATCACATTTCAAATCCAAAGTCTTTAAAGGGATGTCTGAAGTAACAGTTTAAGTAGTGGGTTTTTCTTGCATGATGCAAGAATGGGTATTGTTTTACAATTGGTATTATTTATCCTTCTGCATCATCAGTCCCTACTATAGTAATAGACAAGTAGAGAGGAACAAAACCCCTGAACTGGGTCCAACAAAGCAGGTCCAGTAGACCTCGTTTTTCTTTATGTACATTTTGAGATTCTTGGTTGAATTGGAATTTTGGATGTGCCCAGTTGGCACTGGAGTGAGGGAGAGGTCTTTGCTGCTTAGAAACACTTACTGTAGTTCATAAGCTGAAATCTTGCTCTATATGTCATATGATAAATAAAGATGAGATGTTTCATTAAACTCATTTGCTTTTCCCTTATGTGAGGCTAAAGTAAGCATTTATTTTAATATGTATAGAGTCCCATTAAGCAGGAGCATGTCTGACATGATACCTTTTTGAAACTCCCTTAGTATCAAATACCTGATGCTCAACTGGAAATGTTCCAAGGGGACTCCTGGACTTTCTGACTGTTAAAGGGAAAAATAAGAATTGAATATATTCTTCTGAAAACAGAATACACATACACAGTAAATACCCATTTAGCCTATTTAAAGTAGCTGTTTTTCAGCACATGTAAGCTAAAACAGTGAAAGCACAAAATACCAATGTATGTGAATGACTGTGGTTATGATTACAGATGACCAAAGGGAGGATGATGGAGCCTCTACAGGTAACTGCAGCTCTTTAAAGGGACGGGTTAAACCAAAGGATGTATTCCTGATGTTAACCAGAGAGCAGATGGTGGAAAAGTATTCTCATCAACATTTGTGGGTTTTCTAAGCTATTGTTTACTTGATGTTTAAAAAAACGGAACTGAAGAAGCCTGAATTTGAGTACATCATCAATAGAGCTAGCTGCAGCAAAAGGGTGGGCTGTAAGAAGGAAACCTGACTGAAATCTGGCTGTCTTGGTTAGAAAATAAGCAGGCCTAACCTGTAGTTCTTGAACATTGTACAACTTTTAAGTAGCTCAGGGCTATGTATGTCTATGATCTACTGATCATAGAAATTATGAAAAGAGGCATTGTCTGCAACTATGGAATTCTGAAAGACTGGTTTAGATGGGATCTGCATGTGAGTAACATCCCTATTTCAAGCAGTTATGCTGCATCCTACATCACATGATTCCTAGCTGTTGTGCAACAGGAAAGCCTAGCTTTTTTCCATTCATCTTCTGGAGCTCGTGGAGGGAAACACAGATTGGACTTGTATTTAACTATAACTTCCTTCCTATGGGGAACTCACGTCTGAACTGTTACGGATTTCTGGCCATGTGGTATACTTTGGTTTCCTGCCCATATGTGAAATTTGAGTAAGCTTCGGAGTCTCAGGATGGGGAGGGTGACTGGGAGACATCTTTATGTGCAAGTAAAGTAATTCCATGATTGTCTCCTTCCCCAGCTTTCTGCATGGGTACAACTAGGTATACTTTATGGTATATCATGCTCAGCTGGTAGTCTGTATGAGCTAACAATCTAGCATGTAAGATTTATTTAAGCTTTCTTATTCTCAAACTTAAGGACTCTTTCTTTAAAAACTTAAGGTAGTTTTGCTATATCCAAATAAGATTCTGAATTAATTCCAAACATTAAAAGAAAATGACTGGACTGGAGGCTAACTCAAAAAATTGCAGTTTTATGCCTGAATTTTCACCTGCCAAATGGACTGCCAGAATCAGCTTGTAGGTTTTCTATGTGGTAGATAGATTGTGAGAAGTACACAAAGAAGTCATGCAAACTGGCTGAAGAACAAGGAAGATTGCTGAAGAATCAGCACTACACAACAGGAAGGTGCTTATCTTTAATTAGATATACCTTTTGCTTTGAATCCTGTTTTGGAACTGTGTGTTCATGCCCAATCTCCTTTTGTAGCTTTCTGAAAGGGAAGTTCTAGCCAGAAAATCAGTAGTCTTTTAAATGCAGGAGAAGCTGGAGTAAGGAAGCCTGTGAGCATGCATGCCTCCAAAGTTCTGCTAGTGCTCTGCATCACTTAAATTTGTCTGAGTAGCATGATCAGTCATGTGTTTTACAACTCTCGATTACTAGGAATTTAACTTCAATGTTTATAGATGGAAGTAGAAAGAACATGATTTAGTGCAGTCTGATTTTTCCATATATAGTGTCATGGAAAATCCATTTGGTAGCAGCTGACTATATGTAATAATTTCTATTTTGTAATGTATGTGATTTTCCCTCCCCCCAGCTGTTTGCTCACTGTTTAACTTCAGGTTTTTTCCAGAATATTGTTACAGAGGTGTTTGTTTCCTTTGTTTTCTAATGTGAGAGACTCTGCTAAATCTGCAGATTTTTCAAGAGAGAGCAAGAGGTGCTCAAAGCGGGGAAGCTGGTGCTCAAGCTCTCGAGTCAGAATAGGCTTGTAGCTTGTAGTTACAGCTTAACTAACTGGCAGGAAAAGAACTATAGTTTAAGAACACAATTGGCAATAGGCACATGTCTGCCCTCAGAAAAGTAAACTTTCCTGCCACATTCTCCTGATCTGTTTGGATAATGATAAAAAAATACTGGGCAAAACCCAAGAGTTCTGTGACTGCTTGGCCAGAGTATAAATATTTCAGGCTTTATGGAGTGCTTGTGTGGCTTAAATGTTGCAGCAAGACTGTCTCAGTTATTTTTAGGTTGGGGGAGCAGGAAGAGTGCTCGTTTCCTGTCTTCCCCTCCCCCAGGAACGTGGGGTACCTTAGATGAGAAGAAAAGTAACAACCCCTGAGCTGGTTTATCAGTTCCAATTGAACAATGTCAGTACGTTTCCTGACCCCGTTTGTGGAAGAGAGAGAACAGCCACAGCAGTTACATTGCAGCACTTTGACGATATTATTCCTTTTGAAACAACGCAAAGGCATCGAGCCTCTCAACTGAAACAAGCTGCATCTTACTTGATAATTGGGTATGAATAGTCCCCAAAACATGGCCACTAAAGCTTGTAACTAGAATTAATCTCCAGAAACTCCAGTTGCTGTTATGGGAACTTTGATGCTGTACACAGCTGTGACTAACATGAGAAATCGGTGAAACTGAATATAACAGTCATTAGAACATTGATACATTTAAGTAACAACCATTAATGTCTTCACATCAGCTGCTACTTCTTGTCTCGTACATAGCTACAAATTACTCCTAATTGTACATATTGATACATATCCACACTATAAAACAAAGGAATACGATAACTTGGTAACAGTACCTGTCTAGTTTGAGCAATACCGACCTACTTCGCTTGGCAGTTCAGGGGTTTTTGTTACCTTAATCCATAGAGGCATAAAGAAATTCATAGTAGTGCCTTCGATTTTCTCCTAAGGGGCAGAGGCAAAAAATGCATATGGTCCTGGTTACTGGTACTGTAAAAATTGTGTAAGACAACACAATTATTTCTTTTCTTGTTGCATGAGTATTGGCAGCAGTACACAGGTGTTAACTTTGGGAGGAAAAGTGTCTGGGGCTGTTGTGTGTATTTCATTATGTTTGTAATCAATGTGCACATACCCTTAGTAAAAATAATCACTCTTCCTGACGAAAATCAATCTGCAGCAATCCCCCTAGAAGTATGAAGCTTCTTGGCACTGTGAAGCATGTGAAGAACAGGCCTAGAATCACTCAGGCAAGAAGCAGTTAAATACTAGCTTTGGCATGCAGAAGTGTCCCCATGTATGGAGACAGGATAGAAACAGCAGACTTGTCCTAACATGCTCCTCCAGCAGCTACACAGCAATGTCACTACTGTGTAGAACTGTGCTTTTTCTCCAGTCTTCTGCATATTTTCCATTTACTTAGTGATGGTGTTTATACTCTCTTTAGGGATATTGATTTGCAGATTGATCTGGGGTTTTGATTCGTTTAAAATCAAGATTTTAGAAAACTGAACAGATCTCGCTTCTTACTGTGATTCATCCTGCTGAAGCAAAATTTCGTGCTGGTATTAACTGCCATGGAAAACCAGCTATGTCTGAGAGGATACCAACCGAGAAAACAATTTTTTAAAATCTTGAACTCTGGAAAAAAATGAGTGTCTGCTTACAGAAAGACTTGCAACCTCTTGCATTGCTACTTAGGCACAGGCAGTCAAACCTTAATTCCCTGATGTCTGAATCATGCTCATTCAGTTAAAAAGACATAGTGTTGTCACTTGACTAGTGAGAAAGTTAAGCAATTCCATTTGGCCTCAAATATATTTTTTACTTGCAGATGAAAATCAAGTTTTTGCTGCTAGTTAAACTTTTTCATCAGCAGTTCTATGGACTTGTGCAGTTTGCACTGCAGCTCCATCCAGGGGATTCTCATTTTCTTAGTTAAGTAATAAACTAAACTGTGTGAACACTAAGCTAGTTGAATATTGATAGGAGTACCCCTATCAAATGATAAAAAGGAGGCCTTGTTATTAAGGACTATGTAAACATAAGCTGAAGTGGTGAATCACATGAAGGACAGGGGCTTAAGTCAACATACTTTCCCTTCAGACCACAGAGTCTGCAAACTGCAGACTAGTCCTTTGTGGGTATGGAAAGGTCCAAACATAAGCAGGGCACCTCCTGTTGTTCTTGATAGAGTTGTAGGTGGTAGAATTGGGGCTTCACGGGGATTCATGCTCCAGTTCTTGGCTTTACGCTTCAAAATAAAGTCTTTTACTGCTTTTTTGGGAACTCACAAAAAAACTTGTCCGACTTATGAACCTTTCATGGGAAGAGTATATCCATGTGGTGGGTGGGGGTTTTTGATGGGTGTGGTGTAAGAAGTTTGTGTTTCACAATGAGCCTTTCACAATTCCTGATGCTGGTCTGATTATATATGCCTTAGACATGTGAAACAGATGTCATTTAGCCATATATAATGTAGCCTGTTCACACATCCCTTGCAGACTGAGAATAACATGAGCTAAATTTAGAAGACTTGGTTAAATTCTTCATATAATGGTCACCCTGGACTGCTCTGAGCTGTGTATGACCATGTATTACTCGTAATTACTTATAATTACACCAACATCTGAATAGAAAGGAAGAAACCACTTTGTTAAAGCTTTTTATTGTTGTTTGAAGATCAAAATAACAGGATGCAAGTAGTAGATTGATATATGTGTAGATTGATATACGTATACCCACACACACATAATAAGGCTAAAGGGAGTGCATTAAGATGAAATTAAGGACTTCCACGTATGAAGGCAGCACTGAAAGCTAAAGAAAGGGGAAGGAGGAGTTGTTGAGGTAAGAGGATATCAAGCAAAAAGGGAAGGGAGCCATCTTTAGCAACAGCAAAAGAACAGGAAGCCTTACGTGAGAACCTGCTGAAACTTAATGTCTGTTAGGTAATGACACCTGTCATCAAGGAGTCAGTGGAGAAGTCTGCTGGATCTGGAATCATGGGATGGGCAGAAAGTACTGAGACAGCTGGTGGAGCTGTTAACTTGGACCTTGGGATGGAGGAGTTATGGGGGTGTTTGGGCTGGTTGGAAGAAAGAATATAACTAGTTGGGTAGTAACCCAACTCAGTAAAAAGTGATTAGTGGTAGGGCCATGTTGATCAAGGTGACTGAACGAGTTCAACTCAATGTTGAAACACTGCCAGCTTCATAATGTGCCCAAACTAGGAATTGGTATGTGGGGGTCCATTGTGGGGGTGCTCTTCACCAGTCCTAAGGGTTATTGTTCTGACACCATAGCGTAGTGCTCCATTGCTTCAGCTGTTGATCATTTGTGGGAATATGCTGTGAACAAGGGAGTGATTTGTTTGACAAGGAGATCACTTTTTTCTACCCTTGAATATAATTTTTGAATTGGGGCTCAGAGTGGATCTAAGATTAGTCAGTGTAGAGGCAGAGATTTGTATGGTGTGAAACAGAGTCCCTCCAGACCTATACTGCTGCAGAAACACCTCTTCCTTGTTTTTTTTCACTACTCTTTAAAAGCATGTAAATGAATTTTCCAAAGCACATCACACATTTAGAAACTCTTGGCTTGAGGACTTCTGTCACATAGGAAGTCTAAGGCAGAGACAGGGCAAAGTCTTGTTAAAGGAATTAAATATTACCATGAGATGCTCTTAGCTGTAGTCTCAGTTTGTCACAGTTTAACAAAACTATTCCTGCAAGAAATGAAGCAGGGATCTTTTACTGATAACATGACAAGAAATAAATTAGGCAACAGTATACAGCATGTTAATGATAAGCTTTGTAAAACAAGGGAATCCAGTGGCCCAGGCAGGCTGTTCTGGCATTTCTTAACTTTCTCCTGCTTGATTTCATGGCGTTACAAAACATAAAGATGAGTAGAACTGGATTTTCTACAAGTGTGTGTGTTCTGAGCATCAAACACTTTTCACTTTCATTTCATGGATTAAAATAATGCAATAAAACCAGTGAGCTTAATGACAGAGCAAGTCCTGCTTTCATAGACCTTTTTCTGCCACCCCCCTTGCCTTACCATGGTAACTTCAGTACCTCATGAGTTACTAGTAATGCTGGCAGAGACCAATGTTTACAACTCAAGTCTATTTTTTGGATACAGGCTTCAATCCTCTCTAGCAAATTAAAGCCAGATGGGAACGGCAGGGAGCAGAATGGAATTTAATTCTGTTATGTGGCTTGTGATGTTAACAAAACTCTTTGGTAATTTTCATTGTTATTTTGCCTAGAAACTGGCTTGTACCTTCCTTCTGTGCAGTCACTGTAATTTGCAGTCTTCTTACAGCAGTTCACCCCAGCACACTGCAAGCCTTCTCTGAGATATGTTGCTTTACTTCCACTGCAGTGACAGACAATGGTATAATCATATTATATTTTTGTGGAGTGGTTTGGGTTTTTTTTCTAAGTGAAAGGATCAAAACTGGTTAATCCAGACAGAAAAGCTTTTCCTCTGTTCTTGCGCAGCTGGTGGAGGTGAAGTGCAGTTGTTTTGCAACATTTAACAAGTCTTCCTCTCTTCTCCCTTAAACTACCCTAGGTGAAAGTACAGTAAAGGAATACTCCTTGAAATCTGAGGAGGGAGGCAGGCTCAGTCACCCAAAACTTCAGTGGTTCCAGGATCTGTATTGCAAACAGGATAAGGATTTTTTTTCAGTGCAGTTAATGCTGGTTTTTACACTGGTTTCTCAGAGGAAAAAACTCAACATGTTGAATCACAGAGACGTTGCTTCCTGCTGGGGTTTGGGATTTCCTTGCATGGCTGCAGGAGCTGTTTTTGCATAGTGCATCCTCTCAGGGAGGAACTTGCTGGAGATGAAGACAGAAGCCAAACAGTTCTGTGCAGAATGTAATAGTTTCTGACTCAAATTCTGTGGTAATTGTCAAAATGTCATAGGGTGTGGTAGGAACTGCTGTGTCTAACATTACTGAGGATTTCTTCCTTCATAATTTGCCTAGATGAATATAATATGCTAATGTCAATTAACATATGAAAGTGGGGGAGAGATTTCTTGATGTTTTCTAGCCACTTGAAACCTGATAGTGTGCAAAAATAAATTTCAGTGTGCTGGAGTATTCATGTTCTGGTTTTTTTTCCCCAGTTGCTCAGTCTTAATTCCCATTCTTTCTGATTTCCCACAGAAAGAAAGAAAAGCTACTTGCTGTAGCTTCAAAAATATGAACTCAGTAAACTGTGAGCATTGGAAATATGATAGAGCTTCTAATTACTGTTTAGTTTCACTAGGAATTAAAAAAATGTAATCCTGGAAGTTACTGTAGTAAATTGATACAGAGTATTTTGACATACCTATCTGCTTCATACAGCTGTTTTTTTCCTAGAAAGAAAGTATTCCTAACAGTTTGTTACAGTACTGAGTTTTAGTGTCAAATATAAGGTGGGCACATTTACTATGAAGACAAACTTCAAGAGAATTCATATGAACTCTAGTTCTTCAGTAATTGTTCTTTATAAGCCAGGTCTTGCAGCTTCAAGAGGCAAACAGGAAAGGGATTGGGGGGAAGGGGTGGTAGTCAAATTTTCAGGAAGGTCAACTCCAATTGAGAGTTAAGCTTTTTGAGTGTGGAATAGTGTGAAACAGTGCATTACTCCTGTATGCTCTTTTTTCACGTTATTTCAGATTTGCTGTCTTTTTACCCTGCAGTGCTAAAGGAGAGCTCTGGAGGACAGCATTTCTCTCTCAGGTTTTAACCTCTGCTATTCTTGGTCTAGGCCTTGTACAGCAAACAGTTTCTTTTAGTGGACCTTCCTGTGGTGCTGTTTGGAAGAAAGGGACAGAGTTGATCTTAGCAGAGTGTCTGAAATAAGGGACTTCAAAGGGCTGCCTGAAGTTGTTAAACCTAATGTCTTAGAGTATCTAGAAAAGCCACTTCATAGGATAATCCCTCCCAGAACATTCAATTAAAATGTTTCCAGTGCCTTTGCATTTTCTTCTCTGGGGTCTAGTGATTCTAGGACATGAACTAGCACCTAAAGCAGTATCAGAGGTGCAACTTCTCACTTCATTTTAAATGAGTGAATCTTCCATCCCTAAATATGGTTCTTACTGGGTTAAAAAAGGCTATCTATTTTAGTTAGATAGAGTCTGTGCATGAAATTTGGCATAATATGATTTTTTCAAGCATTTTTTAATGAAAATTTTACTTAATGGTGAATGACAGATGTGTAAACTAGTGTTAGACTCTGTGTGTGTGTGACTGTTTGTTAAAGGAAAAGCATGTTTTTGTAGTGTGGTTTTTGGACTTCCAGACAGATTACACAAGCTCAAGAAGGCCCACCCCACATCCTGTGTAGAAAACTAGCTCACAGAAATGCCCATTGTTCTTAGGGATTATAAGTCACTGTATTTTCTGCATGCTTTCTGTTTCAAAGTACTGTATGGAAAATCCTAATGCAAAGGAACCACAGCAGCTTAACAAGTGCTTGGTCCTGCCAGGTACTGAGCACTGGGCTCTTACCAAAAGACTGGGGGGCTGGGATTAAAACATTAGGCTCCCTGGATAGAGAACAAAGGTTTTGTGTTGGTAAAAGTAGCTGAGAATGTTTTATTAGCTATGTGAATCAATTGATAATTGACATACTTTCAGCCTGAAAGTTGTTTCTACGCAGCCATGCCAGTATTTACTGTCTTGGGGGAGGAGTCACAGAGTAAGGATTTTGCTTCAGGCGTGGTGAATTCTCCTCGACATTGCTTCACCACTGCTCAGTCATGAACTGCAAAGGAGAGAATGTGGGGTATCTAGATCTAATACCCCTCCAAAGAGATAGTGATTGGTGTTTCTGAATCTCCATGTTTATAGCTCAGTTATGTGTTATTCCATTTGCAAGTTAATGGACCTATCCATAAAGAAAGGAGTTATCAAGCCAAAAATGGTAAAATCTGTTCACTCTTCCCTTTTTTTTGTGTGTGTGTTTAACCTCCATTACCATCTTGGAGCTTATTTTTTAAAAACTGACGTGCTATATTTAATTTTTAATTTTCAAACAGGAGAAGTGTTTCAATGTGAATTTTAAAATCCTCATATTATGGTTTTCTTACTTTAGAAAAAGCAACAACTTGTATTTCTTCCTAGAGTTCAGTACCCATTTAAGACCAAAACATTTGTTATGATAATACAGATGTAGCTAAGCAGAAGGGTGCCATGAGAGTGTTTGAGGCTGTGTCCTGCTTTTCTGCAGTCCTCTGAAAGGAATCACCTCCCTTTAGTCTCTGACTGTGCAGCATTCCCAAAACATGTGGCCCATAAAATGGGATTATAGGGAAGGCATTCAAGTAAACAGAAGTTCCCTCTGGACGAGATTTGCTTTTTCATGCAGAGCTCCTGTGTGCTGTAGCCTGGCACTGCAGCCTCATTCCCTCACCAGGAACAAATTCTCCTCTTTGTGACCCCAAGAGTGAGAGAGCATTTAGGGCACCTCCATATTTTGGAGGTAGTCTCCTCCTGGCTGGCACAATGAAGCCCCCCTTTGCAGTGTTTTCAGAAGGGACACACCCAATTACAAGTTAAGGGAAAATAATCCTTTCTGTGTCTCTTCAGTGTCTGTATATAATAATAAATGACCAGTCTCATGATGTGGCTGTAGCTGCCAAAAATCTGCAGTGAATGTACGGTTGTATCAGTCATTAATTGTACAGTATTGCTAAAGTGGCCCAGTGCTTTTGTGAACTGTGTTAAGGGTAAGTAGCTCCTTGAAGGTAAAAACCTGTGTGCTTCTATGAGTACACAGGTATACTGGTGGATAATAGTGTATTTCTGTGATTTCATGGTCCTGTTCAGCCTGTTCTGTTGAAAGTACACAACCTGGGATAGGTTCAGTCTTCATTTTGAGTACTTTCAAGTTCTTTGTTGAGACTAATTGTATTGGTCTCAGCAGGGAACATTTCCAGACCTGCTTCCTGCACCCAGTCCTGGCCTCAATAACTCAAACTGTCATTGCTACTCCACAGGATTACGCTGTGTGGGATATCAGGGCACAAAGCCTTCTGACTTGGGTTCCTTTCACTGTAGCTCTTTGTCGTAGTTTTAAAAAACTTGTCTCAAATGGATGTTGTCCTTCTACCTTTCCAGTGGATGCTAGTCACCAGGGGAATGGTTCAGTCAGTAGTGTTCCCCTTATCATAGAATGGTTTGGGTTTGAAGGGACCTTAAAGATCATCTAGTTCCGTGGTCAGGGATACCTTTCACTAGACCAGGTTGCTCAGGACCTTATCTAACCTGGGCTTGAACACTTCCCAGTGTGGAATATCCAGGAAGGGATATCTGCAGCGTCCCTGGGTAACCTGTTCCAATGTCTCACCACCCTCACAGTAAAAAATTTCTTTCTAATAGGTGATCGAAACCTACCCTCTTTCAGTTTAAAGCCATTCCCCCTTGTCCTGTCACTATGTGCCCTTGTAGCAAGTCCTTCTCCAGTTTTCCTGTAGGCTGCCTTTACATTCTGGAAGGCTCCTTACACCTGAGGCTTCAGGAGCCAATGGCCTTGTCTTGGCTTCGTGGAGGTGCTGCTGTGTACCACAGCATGGAGGCTTTCATTCCAGGACAAAAGCAGCTATTGTGAATATTGTCCTTAAAATAACAGGAATTCATAAATTCACTTGAGTGACTCTGTTCCAGACATGCCCTGTGTTTGGTCACGTTGTTGATGTGCTACTGAGGATTGGTGAGGAATGTGATAAGAGATCCCTACAGAATGGAAGACTGCCCTCTGCCTTTGGACAGCACAGCCTTACACTTACTGACTTTACCTGTTTTAAGGGTGACTCTGAACAGAAACAGCTAAACTTCTTGTAATTGTGGAGCTTTGACCCAATAGCAGCACTGAGAATTTTCAGTTATCTGAAAAAATGTACGTCAGAAATTCTTGTTTTTTGTTTCTGCACCTGCTGCAAAGAAGTAGAACAGCCCTGGGAACAGGCAAGACAACCCAGTTCCTGCCACTGTCAAAAACAGCAAATTCATTCATTCGTGTACTCCCCATTGTAACCAAAGCAAAGAATTATTTGCTATGGGTTCTAAATCAGGAGTTGCTATTCTTTCTCTTGTTGTTTGGTTTCTTTTGAAAGCCTTTACAATGGGGAGCACACTTATAGAATTAAGGGAGGTAGATTTGGGGCCTGTAGCTCACACCACAGGTGACTGCACTCAGTAATGTCTTTGTCACAGCTGTACACAGCTTTTGTTTCTAGAGGGTCAGATTCTCTGCCCTCATCTATAGGAGGGTATAAATGAGAGAAAGCAGGCTGACTTAATTTGATGGCACACTGCTGATAGGACTAGTGGTTTTTTGAAGGCTGCTTAATCCTGTTTAAGGTTGGGATTTTTTTGGAAGGTCTCTGATTTCTGGGTTTATTTTGTACAGAAGCCATGTAAAAGCTGGGGCTGAATTAATCTATCATTTGCTACATATCCATTGATATTTTCATCGTATTCCAACTGTATGATAGTTAAACAGGATTGTAAATAAAATTTTCAGAAGGTTAAGGAGATTAATTATATTTTCATACCTTCAGGTTTGTAAGATCTGATGCTGAATTATGAGGAGAAGTAACGACATATTTACTGTATTTTCCAAATGTTAGGTAGATGTTACAGATACAACAGCAGGGAACTGAAAATGTCATGTGAGTAACAGTATTTCATTTAGTAATTTCTGCGTGGGATGGTTTATGTTTGTACAAACTGGCAGTTTATGAACAAGCTTTTGAGGGGAATGATACATTGCTAAGGCTGCAATATTTTGTATCATGCTGTACAGATTCAGTATCATAATTTAAAGGATTTGTGAGCTTACTTCCCTCTCCAGTCGGTCCACCTGCATACCAGCACTGTCAGGCAGGTGAACTTGCAGTGAGCCGAGTCAGCAGAAGAAACCTCACTTTTCTTGCAGTGGGCGATTGATGTGAGTGTAGCTCTGTGGATGGCTGGTTACAGAGTCAAATAAGTGCCAGTGCAAGGGAAGCAGGAGGGGAAACCTTCTGTTTTGGCAGCAGTCAGCAATTAGATTGGCTTTGTGGTTTCATGAAGTCCTATCTGTAAGTTATGTGCACATTTGTAACCGTGGAAAGCTGTGGTTGTTGATGGTTTTGCTTCCCCGCTGCCAAGTGTCAACCCTGTCCTGGGTGCTGCCACTCTGTCAGCAGGCAGGTAGGGGACGCAAACTTGGCTGGCTATGAGCTTCTAGGATCTGTTTAGAAATCTTTAGGACTAATGGAAAGAAGTCTTACAGATCAAGTGCAGCTCAGGTGACCCTGTATGTTTACATTAATACAAGATTAAATATGTGACTTGGGTGACAACAAAGAAGCCTTGGCTCAGGCTTGAGGAGCTGCAATTAGGCAAGTGAGCCATGCTGAAGGAGACTGTAGACCTCAGTGCAATTTTCTGGAAAACAAAGGAATCTACATAGTAAGAAGACAAATGCAAGAATGGCTTACCAAGATCATTGGTAATGCACTAGTATAATTAAAAAAAAAAAAAAAAGGCAGAGGGAGATTTAAAAATCCCAGCCAGTTCATCTGATTCATTAGGCTGGTGTCAAAGTACTGAATTTAATTTGAGGACTGGGATAAGACAATAGAGGGTCACCATCACCTGGAGAAAAAAAACGGCCCTTATCAGTGTCTTTCCAAGGACCTATTTTTTTACCATCTACTGTTACTGTTACAAGCGACAGAGATGACTAAAGCTGGAAGAAGTTAGATGAACCAAACCTCTTTTCTCGTTTTCTGTTTAGTGCCATCGTTTGCATTCTTGGCAGCACTTCACAGAATCTTTCAGTAGTTTTTCTGCTTGGTTGCACTTCCTGTCTCATGTATTGGTGTAATGATGTCATTCTTGCACACTGCTGTAGGGGGGTGCATGGCGTAGTCTGCCCAGTACCCCCTGCAAGAAAGGGTTTCTCGTGCCCTACAAGAAGACTTTGCTTCTGCTCTGATGGCTGAAATCCAAATGGAAAGTCCCTTTTTTGAGCCTCCCCTGTATGGAGTGGGAAGCAGAGCAGGAGGAAGAGGCAACCTTCATCGTGCCATCTTTGGTAGGAAGCTACTTACAGGATTGTCTGTCTTGACCTAATGTGGGTGAGCCCCTGGAGCCAGCATAACTCTGTGTGCCTCCATAGCCCTGTCTGGAGCTGTAGAGAAAGCAAAGGTAGGGAAGATGCTTATCCCTAAAGCAAACAGAGCAGTGGAAAACAGGAATGGGAGCTTCAAACATATCCTTGCTCCTTTGGCCAGGCAGTGCTGGTCATGGGAGGAGAGCACTGAGAAAGTCTTATCTGCCCAGTGTTCCTTTCATGGACCAGGAGAGCAACAGGGTTTGTTTCTCTGTTTCTGCCTGTCCCAAGAAGGCAGCATGGATGGAGCAGTTTCTCCTTGGGGATGTTACTGCAGGAGAAGGAGGAGTGTGGCTGCCAGGAGGGAGCAGGCGACCCCTCACCCCTGGGGAGCAGCCTCGTCCTGCTGCTTCGTGAGGTCTGTCCCTGTGCACCAGGCCAGGCTCTGCTGTGCAAGCAACTATTATGTGGGGAACTTTAAAGTGATAGAACTCAGTGTGTTAAAACGAACTTGGGAAAACTTCTGAAATCTGGCTCAAAGGGGCTCTTCCAGCATGAGTCATCTGCAGCTGTAGAGGAGCCATGGGCAGAGCCTTCTTCCCCTCTACTCAATGGAGCTGTCAGAGCGCCCGGAGCCAGGGCAGGGAGAAAAATATCCCGATTCAGTTCCTAACAAGATATGCATGGGAGAATTCCCCACCGGTCGGGGTTTGTGGCTTTGTGTTTTTCAATCAATCGACTCCACATAAGAACATTGCGCAGCTTGGACCTTCCACCCACAGGACTGAAACACCCCAAGTCCATCCCCAGGAAGCAGACAATGGTGTTGATATGCCTGTTGCTGCAGAGGAAGTGGCTTCTGTTATAACCAACAAGCAATCTGCCAAAGTCCATGGTTTGGGTGATTGCCAGACTAAATTTGACATAAAATTATTTAACCTTTTTGGCTTTTGTCTTACTGTTTCTGGATCTGTTTCTCCTGCTTCCTACCATTTAGAGCTCACATATGGCAGGATTTTTCCCCCCACAGAAACCAGTACAGACTTTTATTTAAAAAAGGTGAAATTGTTAACAGAGAATCCAGTCTTTATGTAGTAGATTATGAAAATATTCTTAAATGCTTTCAGTAGGGTAACAAAACTGATGCTAAACCATATGCGGCTATGGTATTGCTCAGGGCTTTGCCCCTTGCTGCAATCATTAGGAAATATAACATACTATTGCAGAAAAGACAGTATGTGGAAGTCAAGACTTCAAATGTTGGAGGCATCAGACGCCCTCTTGTGCCGTTTCTCCGGTAGCATCACAAGGCAAGCAGCTTCCCAGGAGCAGAGGCAGAGCCGAACTTCAGCCTCTGTTTTAGTCTGGGGGAGACTAGTGTGTGCTTGGGCACCTACATCATGATCCAGTGCAGTTCTGATGTGTAGGAGTTATTTGCTGATGGGTCCACAAACTTCACTCCAGCTGTACAGTATGACCATTCAAAATGAAGCTTTGAGTGGAAAAAAATAGACATCTTCCAAAAGGCAAAAATAAAATCTTTAGATTCACACAAAAGTAGCAGTGTTCACTAAATACTAAATTTCTGTGATGGGCCAGATTTTAAGTTGAATTTCAGACTTCAATGACTGTTAATAATATGCAAGTTTAGATTTTTTTTTTGTTTAGATTATACTGTGCATTTAAAATTGTTCACCTCCTTGGGCTGCAATAATATCAGGAAAACATGCTGTGTCTCCGTGGAAGTCAACTCTGGGTCTAGTCAAATACTTTTCTTCAGATTGCTCACTGCAAACATCAGAAAATACTCATTTCTCCAGATATAGACCATAAGCAGAAGTGCAAACTCCAGAGTAAAAGAGGTACATTGATTTACGAAATTAACTAAATAGCTATGACACATCTGAAAACACAAGTCTTCCATGGCTTGCTGCTTAAAGAAATAAATTTCATCTTTTTTTGATATGTGGAACTCAGAGTTGTTCAAAGGACGCAAATGTTACTGTTTTCCTGGCCTGATGCAAAGTCCTGAACTTACTGATATCACTAAGATGCAAACACAACATAACGTGCCTTGGCAGCACTCTTCTGTCTTCCTGACTCTTCAAGGATTAAAATTGTTGCTTATTTCAGGCTTGTTGACCCAGAGTGGTTTTAGACTGGGCTACCTGTCATTCTGTGACATTTCTAGCAAAATAGCAGTTTCTGTCAAGGTACCTCTCTGCCCAAAAAGTCGTGAGGATTACTACTACAGAGCAGTAGCTAGAGTATAAAAGAAGAATGGCCATGCTGGGCCTGGCTGATATCGATCCTGACTCCAGCAGACACTGTAAGTGGATGCCTTGATAAAAGCCTAAGAAGAAAGTAGGTATAAATGCTTCTTCCTTTGCTGCTGTCCAGCCTCCAACAATTTTCACATACTAAGCTGAATATGGGGTTTGTGCATTTAACAAACCTTGACAGATTTAATTTCTAAGATTTTTCCAGTTCTCCATTGAGCTAGTATTAAACTTTTGCATTCTCAGCATCCTTTTTTCACTGATGCATTTGGTCCATGGTGAGCACTGACCATCTTGTCTCCTGTCTGTTATTTTTAACAACTATTTGCCCCGGAAGGACCCTTCCCTCCTGAGCAATGGCTGTTTGGTTGTCTTAAAAGTCTTGTTGAGGAGCACGGTTGAAAGCAGAGCCCTTCTGAGAAGTCTTATAGTACTTGATACAGATTTTCCATTTACCAAAAAAAACCCCACAAACAAACCCAACAAACATCTGGGTTCTTCCAAAGTGTATCATGTTGATCTGTTTATTAATTCTATTCCTTATTATAGTTTCTAGTACTTGCTTATCAGTGAAGCTTTGTACAGATTTATTACTCTGCCAATAATGGTATGAATTTGGCAATGTGACTACATTTTTTAGTACTTTTTTTTGTGTTCTCTCTAGCAGGTCACAGAAATGCCACAGTGTGATGTGTCTGTAGAGGGCAAGTAATGGCTGGGAAGTGTTTTCAAGCAAAAACAAAATGCTGTGGAAATGCACAGGATTAATGTTGCTATGTAAATTTAATGGGAGTTACCACCCATCACAGCAACAGTGTGGATACAACAAAATGGATTAAATAAAGGGTTTGTACATATTTTGAAGTTACTAAAAGTTATTTGCTTGTACCTGATGGCATACTTGAATTTGATCCAGTAAAGACTAGAAATTCCTTTAGTCCACAAGTAGAATTTTTCAGGGTCTGGGGCTGAAAACACACTTGAGCATGAGCAGTTTTGGGGGATCAGATGGTAAGGATTGTTTCCAGCAGAGCAGGTCCAGTCTTAGAAGTTTTCAGTCTGCTCTGGGGGCCATCTACCATGAGTGTTTAACTGCTTTGTTCAGTATGAGGGACCATCTCATGATACCTGATGCTGTGTGAAAAATAGTCCAAACTGCCATTTGGGAATCTGCAGAGTACTGGGGGGAGGGGGGAAGGAAGAACCTTTCCTTTGCTCAGGGAAGTCTTTGTCCTTCCTTTTTCTTTTCCTGAAGAGGATGGGGAAGGGCTCCAGGCAGAGATAAAGAAGGAAAGTTTTCTGAGTAGTTGAGTATTCTGCAAAGTACTGGATGAAGCCATTCAAAAGGCACAGGACTTCACTTGAGTGGTTTGCATAGCTGAAATAGCTAATGTAAATGAATTCAGAGACAAATCTCCTTAGCAAAATCAGCCATTCCTTAGCACAGAATGTTGTCATTAATAATTTGAGCAAAGTGTGTGGTCGTTGTTGTTCTTTCATGAACCCTACCTACCTTAAAATATCAACAAAAGGCTCCTTGTGGCTGCGCAGCTTAACCTCAGTGTTTGAAAATCTGACAGTGCCACGTCTGATGTAGCTGCTGGTGAGAGATGATTTGCAGATTTACTCCTAAACACATTGTAAGAGGCTGAATCCAAATTGATGGTTTACATCCTGTTCATCTGGTGTTTCACAGTAGGTGTGTGTGTATGCTTTTCCCTAAAATACACAATAGTAAGTATGACATAACTGAAAAGTAGCATCTTGTGTTTACAGGAAGAAGGGAGGGGGCAGGTAAGAGGGTGTATGTAGCAGAGCTGCTGGCTTGCAGCAGTCCTTACTCAGTATTGCAGCAAGTAACTCCTGTCTTTTCAAAAATGAATTGTTTAAATTCCATTTAAAATGCTTTCCTAGACGTGCTAGGAGCCAACTCTGAGATCTGACTATTGCCACATTCTGTCCTTGCATGCAAGATTATCTTTACAGATAAGCATGAATAGAGTTCAAATGAATCTATCAATAATCAGTGGAAAGGATGTCATAATGTGAAGTCTGATACTGTATAAAAATATACAAGTCCTTGAAAACATGTGTTTGGAAAGGAACTCCTTTATTCTTAACAAAGCTGCAGGTCTGGCAGCAACAGCTCATGAAGAGGTGTGGGAATTAGCTGAACAGACTCCCTGCTGGCAAGGAGGGCTTGGGAGGCTCTGTGCTACCAATAGGAGACTGACTCCTCATTTTTAAGTCCCTTTGGGTAAAGGATCGTAAATTATTTTTCTTTGCTGATGAAACACATTGTGAGGCAAAGCCACAATCGAGAAGAAAAAAAATAAGTGTTTACTGGAAATAAGATCTTAAATAAATAAAGTCAAAGGAAATATGGTATGTAAGATTTCGATTTCTTTTAGTTTGTCATAATCTCTTAGATTTATCACAATGGGTTCAACTAAAAGAAGAAGATATATGAGGAAGGTGGGGAGAGGAAGAGATGGCTGAAGATGAAACGCACATTTTTAATTACTCCATTGCTAATTCTCTGATTTGGATCTGCTTATAATTAAGTTAAACTATTTTCAGTGGAATTTTTCTTTGAAGTATTTGCAGCAATGCAGAGTATGTGTGGTACCGTGCTGAGTCTAAAGAAAGAGCAAACAGAAATACTCCCTTGTCCTGTGAATGGCACATTCTCTATAAGGACTCCCATGACTATTAGCAGGCACTTTTTCCAAAATCTACTTTTTTACAGCATCAGTTATGTGAAAATTATAAAGCTCTCTGTAATGATGCCCTCTGGTGACTCTGAGAATTTTTGCACTAGAATGAAATAAAAAGCAAGATGGAATTTGGCCTGCTACTGTGAAAGTACTCTGGCAAGTTGGACTATTCATTAAAGATTAATGAGCAAATTAGAGCTCTTCGAGTTCAACCGTGCAATATACACGAGACATACACATACAGAAGTCCAGGACACACTCCAAGTGTTGTAGGAGCAGAGCTGAAATGTGTAAGATAGTCTCTCCCCCTGCCATGCAAGTAATCTCTTGTACATTCATGATAAAAAGAAACCTGCCTTTTGGCACTGTACACTGATAATTTATTTTCTACTGCTTAGAGAAAAGAAAATTAAAAGATTAAAAAAAAATTCTCAAGCTTTTCTTGATGCAGAGATTGTGGAGGATGTTAATTAATTATATGAAATCTTAGAAATAAACCAGCTGTGCAAAAGAATGCCTTTTGTATATTTTACACTTAGTGTGGCTGCTACACAGTCTCTGGAAAGCTGATTTCTACCATGCACTCTTTCCTCTCCTGGATATTGTTTTTTATACACACAGTCTGTAGCCTCTAATGTTTCTACATTTCTGCCCATCATTTCCCATCATACAGACATACATGACTAGTATTGCACTGACTCTGGAGCTCATGTGGTCCTTTCTCTGTTCTGCTTGAAAAGGATTCTTTATTTGCAGTGTTATGTTATTTTACAGCCAGATCCATGATCATATAGTGTCTGCAAGGAAACAAGTATGTGTGGCTGGGCATGAGCGGAGTAGGTGTGGGCACCCCCTTCAGTATCACTTCTGTCCTAAGCAATATGGATGCAACACTGGCAAGGCGAGTAACCCAACAGAAAGCCATCCACAAGCAGATACAAGCAAGGTAATTAATAGGGGATAAACAGAAAACCCCCCAAAACAATCCCTCCTCCGCCCCCAAACCTGTTGTAATAAATTTTTATGAGGTGTGAACTATTATCTTTCACCTTTATTAACTGAATTCCCAAATTAGGCACATACTTCTAATAACTGTATCAAGCTAAGTAACTCCTCTGCTTTTAAGCAGTGTTCCCCCATGCCATGCTTGAAAGAGAATGCATCTCCTCCCATTCATGTCCTTTGCCAAACAGCCCCTTAGGCACAGTGTAGATCAACTGGCTTTAATGGATATTTTCTCTAAGAATAAAGGAGTAAACAAAATATTTGTTTTGACAAGATATCTACTTTGATCAAAATGTTAAGATCAGGAGGTACAAGTATGATTTTATCCTCACTTCCCAAATAATCTGTAGAATCTTCACTAACTTCTTCATTAAGTCAGTTATTTACCTTTCAACTGCAGTCTGTATTATAGGAAAATAACTTGTGTTGATTTTGCAGGCCATTTAGTATCTGTAGAGGAGTTCGTGCTATTGTTTTGAGGCCCGATAATGCGTCAGGAAAGGATTGTTTTTCTCTACTAACATTTGCAATGTTTCACTGTATGTGTCTTGCAGTCAGACAGTGCTTCCTCCTGGCCCAGACAGTCCCAGGTTCTTCTAGGAGGAGAATAAACCCATTGATAAATCCATACACCTTTGGTGCAGTATCTCTGAATGTAGCAGGAACACACAAAAATTAGTACTTTTCCTAGTGACCATGCCCAACTTTCCATTTTTAGCTAAACTGATGTTTCAAAGAGCCTCTGCTTCCTTCCTGATCAAGACTGGAGCTGCTTACTCTGTCTGCTGGCCTGCTCATTCTTTCACAAACGCTCCTCTAGCTCAATCAGTTGTCTCCAAGCACCTCCATCCATTGCAAATTCATGTCCCACCTGGTGTGCTTGGGCAGTGATTCCTGCTGTGTCCAACCATCTTCCTCTGTAAAGGAACTTAATCGCTGTTACATTTAGCCTGAGTGAAGGGTAGCTGTCAGGCCCACTGCCCTGTCTTCATCAGCCTGGGATTGATCAGAGACCTGTGTGATGTCTCGTGCTTCCCACAGTCTGACAGCCTTTGGGATTATAAAAACGGCAGTGGAAGGAGGCGTGGTTTTTGTTATGGTTGCATAACTGGTTGTAGAATATTGTTATGGTAGGTATAGGAATTTTGAACAGAAAGGTATTGGCTACAAGAGAGGGGTTCTATATATACAGAGAGCCATGCAGAACTACAGAGAAATTTCACTTCCGAGGTAGGTGGAGTATTATCCTTAGATCTCATCAAGGAGTGGGAGTTTCCAGTCAGACGGCTCCTCCACTGACATGTTGGGGCAAGTGACTCAGCTCCGCAGTAGAGAAGAATGTCCCCAGTGCTGCTTTCCTGGAAGCACCTTCACCTGGAGATTTCTTGCTCAGGAATTAATTTGCTTATGAAAACTCATCAGTTCACAGAGCCTGGGGTGGCAGAGCTGTGGGCAGATGGCTGTTGCGGGGATGAGGATGCACAGCTGTAAGAAGCCTAATTAAGACCTCTGACGAACTTTCCAGTGTAACTGCACCAGTAATTGTCAGGATCTATGAAGTAAATAGAGGTTAGTTGTTCTCTCAGCCCTGAGAGTAGCAGAAGTTTGTAATCATCCTATCTCATCAGGGATGAAATACGTGAGGCCTATTCAAGGAGGCAGTGGTTGCTATTCACTGGTGATTTGTTACAAAGAAAAGCTTTCAGAAATAACACAAGGTGAGTTGGGCAGCAGTCAACTGACCTGTAATTTCAAGATTACGAAAATTATTAGAAAAAAAGAAGCAGAGTGTTGCAGAACTCACAGCCTGGTAATTTTCATGAGCTTATCTGGAGCTTGAGGTGCTATCACAAATGAGACCCTGAGTGTCCAAATCTCCTGAACTGTACAGGTTTGTACTGAAAGTTACCCTTCTGGGAGAAAAAAAGATATGCATGTTTCTGCCAGAATAGTTTTGTGAGCTGCTTTTTTCCTTCCAAGATATCGGCCTTATAAATAGCACTGATACCTCGGTCTACTTACTCTCGTAGACCTTATATCCTAGCTTTTTATTTTGTGTAAGAGTAACTTGGTTGGAGAAATTGATCATTGCAGGGAGTGGCTCAGTTATGAAGATACTGAAGCCAAATCCTTAACTCCTGTAAGTTTTGCCCGATTCTGACTGCACAAGCTATTTTTAAGCCTGGTTTGAAAAGGCTGGTACTCCTATAAGTCCTCTGCATATGGCAATGGACAAAAAAAAAGTTACCATCCCAACAGGGACCTGCTAGCAGGAACCCAGCTGGCAAGCGCTATGTAGGAGAAGCTGTCTGGAGTCAACACCTGGAAGCTGACTTTTCGTGTGGAACAGGAAATTGTTGAATGTCTGGCGTATCTGCTTTATCTGCTGTCAGCTTTTCAATCTCCTAAACAAGATAGATACAGTGACACATGGAGTTTGTGGGTCCCTGGGCTGGCGTTGTGCACACTCTTCTGCATAGGAGAGGGTGGAGAAGCAGAGTAATTAAGGGCATCCCACTCTGTAGCCAGATGTGTGAGTATATGTCTTCATGTGTTAGCCCCTCACCAAGCAAGGTGAAAGAGGTCTTTCGGGATTAAGTCCAAGGAAGCCAGGTGGTATGTTAATCTCTTTCCTCCAGGTTGGGGTTAACTGCATAAATGGAAGTGCCTTGGCCTTGTTCACCTGATAGATTACTCCGATCTAGCAAACCTTTGAACACTTCAGCCTGGATTCGTTCAAACTCTTATGCAGATATAAAATGAGTCTGTTGCCATGTACCCTGTTATGGTTTGGAGCTGGCTCCCTGCCAAGTCTCCAAACCTCACCACAAGGAGTCCCCCCCACCCCAAACCAAGGGAGAAAAGGGGGAAAAAAACCGAAAGAACCGAAAACGAGAGAGAGACAAAGTAATGTATATAAATATATTTACACTTATATTTACAGTTATATACAGTTGAAATATATAAATATATATAATTTCACAGGGAAAGGGGAAAGGAAGAACAAAAACCAAAATAATATATATATATATATTATATTATCCCGCTCAGTAGCCCAAGGTCTATCACCTAAAAGAATTAACAAAGAAGATCTTACTACTCTCCTTGGGACAACGCAGAATCACGCTGGGGTGACTGGTGGCTGCCGGCGGCCTCCGCCTCCCAAGGTCAACAAGGCCTTACCAGGCCTCACTCTCCAAGCCGGCAGACTCAACACAGGGAGATCTGCACCTCCAAAGCCGCCGGAAGGAAAGAGAGCGAAGGTCTTTCCTCCCTTCTTCTTATACCCCAGTTTACGTAAAAATCGTAGGGAATACCGGGTAAATCTGGGCACTTCCTTGGTTACAAGCTGGTCACCAAGGAAGGCCCAGGCCAAACTACCACAACCCTTGGGATGCAACTTTACTTCCCAGGATTGTCTGTCTTACAGTAATACTTTCAACATGCGCTTCAGAGTGAGGCACAAACCCAAAGTGATTTGCTGGTTGTGTGACTTTACTCTTTCCTGTTTCTGACATATATACTTTGTAGAGTATCTGGTTGATGCATATAGTAAGATAGCAGCATGCATTGATCAAGTATATTCAAAACAGGGAGTTCATTTTCTATTGCATAAGGAAAAAATTCAGCTTGTCCCTTTGAAATACCCTGGCACTGTGCGGACACAAGAATTATTTATTAGGGAGACTTTAAAGTAGGATGAAAGTAAGAAATCCTATGAGAAAAATTTGTTTGTTTCTTACATTTTCTCCACCCTTCCCTCACCCCGGACTGTTCAATATGGTTAGAAGGAAAATCTTTTCCAAATCCTTTCAATCTAAAATACCATCAGATGGAGCAGAAGGAAAGCTGAACTTGCCCCACAAGCATTCCCACACTGAATTGTTAGATGCTCCAGCCTCAGAGCTTTGGGTACAGGGAAAATGTAAGTAGCAAGATGTCCATGCTGTTTGTGGAGGGGTGGATCACAGAGTGTCTCTTGCCTTAGGTGCTTCAGGGAACTGTCTGGCAGAGCTGAAATCATCCTGCAATGTGATGATGTGGCAATTTTGGTGGCAATACCAGCCTACAGACTTCTGTCTTGTTCTCTGTTCCTCCTTTCCTGATTTCCATGCCATGGGGCACCATACTTGTGGCTGGATTAAAGCAGCTTGCTATAAACAGCACTGAAGACCAGAACACTTGTGAGGCAGGCTGGTGATGTTCTTTAAAGCCAGGAAGCCCAACACTGATCTGATTCACAGCATGAATCCACAAGGGGCTGCACGCAGGTGATGTCCTCTCCCATCCATGGTGTGGTAAGTGATGCTTTTGCCCACTGTGCTGAAAAGGTTCTCCCTCTAAGGTTTGCTCTAGAAGGCTCTGCTCCAACTTCGTCAAATCATGAACCATGAGACTGAATGAAATGACCTCTGGTGTATTGTTTGCTCTGATTACTAAAAACTGCAGGGCCCCCAGGCAAAACCAGGAGAGGAGTGCCTGGTTGTAAAGTGTGTTGGATCTTACCTGCATTCAGTGCTATCAACTCCAAGGGGATTGTGTTAGGATTCCTGGGAAAATGTAGTATCATAAAATGTAGTGTCTCTGTGCTTCAGAGCAACTGAGGAGGCTTAGGGGAACTTCAGATGTAGGTAACAATTTGCTATCTGAGCTCCACCAAAGCTGCTCAACGCTGTGTCACCTCTTCTATTGGAATAGCACTGTTACAACGCTGTGTTCAGTAAGGAGACTTTGAGGAGAGTTTAAATTCAAAAGAATGGAAATACAGTCAACTAAACAGCTATAACTTTCTCTTGTCATAATGGACAGGAGAGGAGACAGAAACCATTTCAGGTACTGAAATACTAGGTGAGATAGAACTACTTCAAGTTTTGTAACACAAAACTGCTTTTTTAACAGCTTACAAAAAAAAAATAAGTTAGGCTCTTTTTCTTACTCTAGTCAACTGTGAGTAAAAGCAATTACCTAAAAGCTTATTTTTCTATGCCAGTTATCATTAAAAAGAAAATAAGAGAAACTACATACCAACATTTGTTATAATTTCATTAGTATCCAGGTAGATCTAATTTATGTGGAGGTTCTGTTTCCAAGCTGAGGATCAAATTAATCTCATCTGACAGACAATTGAGTTACAAAGGCTTTACATGAGAACGTTCCTCCAACAGAATGTAAACAAGGCACATGGATTAATAAGGTCAGACATACAATAGGGAGCCAAGTTATGGCAGAACTCATCAGCCAGCAACACATATAGCTGGACCTTCTCAAATGATGTGAGTTAGCATGCAATAAAACAAAAGTTTTAAATTAACCCAGTGTTTTACCCTCTGGGCAGTAGAACAAGCAGTTAGAGGAAATAAGTTTATAAACCATAGAAGTAATATGACTGTGCAGCAAGTTGTAAAGACTTGAATTTCTCCCAAAGACTTACAGATTTTTACAGTGTTAAATATCACTGTAATTATTAAATCCCTCACAAAAAAACCCAGAGAAACAAACTGTAGCATAAATGTAACATCTGAGACTTTAAATTTATGGTCTGGGCACTGGCTGAAGCCACAAAAGCAGAAGAGTCATGTAGCAAAATGGTGAAAGGGCATCCCTGCTAAAATTCTTGTGGAAAGTGCTAAGCAAACTGGAATAGTTCCAAAATATGTAGGTGGGATTGCTTTTCACAATGCTGGGATTTACTCCATTATTGTCCAAGTGACTCATCTGAAATTGCCCACAATCTACTAGACATATTTTATTGTCAATACATTTTGCCCTGGCCTTTTGTCTATGTGGCTACATGACCTTAATTCACCTAAATTTCTAAAATGGTGGCACCAGAGGGTCCTGATAACAGCACAGCACTTTCCATATCCAAATATTATGTAGACTCATCTGCATGTTTAGGAGGACAGTGTGTCATTGCCTTTTATCAACATTTTCTTGGTTAATCTACTGCCAAGAGAAAGATACTGCCTTCCCTGCTATAGGACTGAGCTCTTCTGTGACACTGCCAGTTGCCAAATGACCTTGAAACTGATTCCCAAACATAGAAAAGCACCTATTTGAAGCCATGATGCTTAATTACATCAATCAATCCATGAATCCTGTTTGCACCTACTGTGGCAGAGCAAATAGGCCTTCTTTCATTCAACAGTGGATTATGGCTAGATGGGCTTTGTGCAGATAAAAACACAAGGTTTCCAGATTTGTATCTGGCATCTGTAACTAACAGGATGATATCCCCTGATGCTGTAGTCCACCACTCTTTTTGACAGAAAAAGGGCTGTTCTTCCTGCCTTTTTATCTAGAATATTGTTTAACTTAAATATTGGGTCAGGATTTGTTCAGTCAATTCACAGGAGTTCTTGTAATCTCAAATACAACCCAAGGCATTGGATTGCAGTATTTTGGTTTTAGAGCAGCCAGTGCCAGCTGCTTCAACAGATTTAAGAAGCTCCTTAGTGGACAAATATAAAATAATCTTGAATTCTACCTTTAAGCATTTAGTGAGAAACTGGGCTCCGAAGGATAGTGGTTTATGTCTCCAGCATTTTTTCAATCCTGTCTAAAAATTGTCAAACATCCCCATTACCTGCTTAATCATCTAGTGATGTTTTGGATCCTAAATCTCAACAATACCTATTGACAGGGATTTTGTAGGTTAGCTTAAGGTGTCACCCTTCTCTGCTCTTCCAAATCTGCCATTTGCAATTGTCTTGTTTTCCATTTCACTGTTTTTTCCCTTATTTGCCTGCCATACCAAGATATATGCTGGAGCTCCTAAGCACTTTCTCTCTTCTAGTTTTTTACTCACAAGAGTATGCACTCCCTCTCTCCTGGCTCCCCAGGGAAGGAAACCCAGGCATGTTGGCCAAAAGGGAGATGCTTTACCAGGTACCATCCAGGTCAGAGCATCCAGTTCCCCTAAATCTTGGCACAGCTCTGATGCCCTTTCTCTGTATTCTGTTTAGATACAATTCTCTGTATAATATTGTACTTTAACATATAATTCCCTGTGTTTATCTCTGTTTTAATCAATGAAGTAATTCTCATATAAATACCTTACTATGCTCTTCAAGATGAAGCTAAACATTCCATTGCTCTTTATTGTCTCCTTAAGAACATAGGATATCCTATAATGCCAAACCAGCTGCTCTTTAATGTTACATGAGGGCCACAGAGCCTAGAAACTGTGTAAGCACCTAATTCCTTAAAAAAAATTAGTCACAAAAATAGCTCCTGAACTACATGACCACTTTTATAAATGCAGGCCAAAGCTTTTCTTTCCAAACACAGTGTTCTGAAGCTTGGTTCTTGGGTTGTGAGTTTGCAAGACAAAACAGGACAATCTCTGTGTCTCGCAAGGGTTCTTGTTCCCAAGCAGCATAAGGAAGAGGCCCTTTCTGGGCCAAGCAGCCAGAAAGAGACAGGACTCAACAGCTAACAGGGAAAGAAACCTGTAAATTGAACTCCACTAGTGCTAGCAAGCCAAATTACAGTGATTATAGATGACTGCAGGAGGAAAACTGGTGGCTGAATTTTGAGTTATGGAAGGAAATTTTAAAAAGCATGTTTTATAGGACACCGAATAGCACGAAAGAACTATTGGACCCCAGGCTAACACTTTTCAAACCACTTTACTGACACCATGTCATAACCACACCAGAACACAACTATAAATAACAGTAGGAAACCTACCTACTGGAGGTAGGTATGCCAAGACAGTGAGTCAGTGTTAGTAATTTGGTACTTTTTTTAATAATTGAGGGTTTTACCCAAATCCTACTGAAAATCACTCCTCCGTCTGTAGTACCAGGGGGTATTTTGTGTGTATATATGTGTATGTATTTTTTTTTCTCAGATTTCATGCCATCACTTTGCCTGCCCACAGCATTTAACAAACTTTTTAGCATCCTTATTAAAAATTAAACTTGTTTATTAAAATAAGTTCCCTCAGAAGTTTCTCAGCAAAGTGTCTCAGCCCTATGCAAAGCACAATTAGCACATGGGACAGAAAGTTGTGTGGAGATAACTTGTACTTTTTTGGTGACCTTAATTCCCTTCATCTTTGGCTTGGTATTCCCTCTTCCAAAAAAGAAGTCACATGTGTGGGGAGCTGCCTAAAGAATGGAGCAGAGCCCAGGAGGAGCACAGGCACCATGGGCTATTCTCGGATCTGCTGTGGCAGGTCTGCATTCCCAGAGACTGGTTTCTGGAGAACCAAAACAAGGTGTAAGTTAATAACATACTTTATAGGTCAGCTGCAAACCTCTTTTGTCCCAAATATGAAGAGCACCAGATGGTGCAGTATTATGGGAAAGTCAGGTTTGGTCACACTGTTTGATTAAATTGGATTTTTTAAGACCCAGGTTGATCTGAGAAATCCACAAATAACATACATCCACAGAAGTGTTTTCTCTTTGTTAAGGACAGTGAACTAACAGGGCCACTGAATTCAGAGTCAGACCTCATCTTTGTAGGCATCACAAGTCCAGTAAAGGGAGGTAAATTTGGGTGAGACTAACATTCTGTGTCAAACTAGATACCATCAGGGAGCTTTTTTTGGGGAGTGGAGCTAAGCCATCTATACCAGCACAGTGTTTCCTAGCCTGGCTTTGGTCTGAGGCAAAGAGCGTGGTCCAGATGAGTTTGAGCTAAGATTTGAGAATTAACATGTGCCAGGCTGCCTTCCCAGTGGGCAGCCCAGGTGAGGCCATGCTGCTTTGGAGGCTGCGACTTCAATAGTAAGGGTGTGGGCCTTTCTCTGCCAGAGAATGGTTTCAGACAAATTTAATTTACTTTAATAAGTTAATTTTAATTTGTGTACATGGAGCTGTGGAGTGTAGGTGAAACTTTGGAGAGACGGGCACTGCAGCTGCCTTGGCTTTCCTCCTGCCCCAGGGGATTCAGATTTCCTTCATGTTCATGGATGCTCTGCTGCTGCACAGGAGGAGCGTGTCTCCTGCTCCCAGCTTCCACATAGTGTGGTAGCAAAGGGGGAGGTGTGAGGAAGCAGAGTGGCCATTGCAGGAGTGGTATCAACACCCAAACACATTAGCGTTACCCTGCACTGCTGGCTTCCTGCCAGAGGCCCCAGCTACACATCAGCTTCTGGGAGGGAAGGAAACCTTTCCCAAAGGAGTAGGACCTCTTGTAGAGACTTGCTGTCCTATCTCCATGCTGGTGGGGACAACCTGTGAACCAGGTGTCAATGACTGATGAAAATCACTTGTTAGGCATATTTCAGCTTTACTCTGTGTCGATAAACCCATCACTACTGACCCACATGGGTTGGCAGGATAGGAAAGATCGCGGTACCTATGGCTGCGTATGTGCATGTAAGCATACGAACTGTTTGCCAGGTACAATCCCCCATCTGCCTCCTGCTGCTGTACCTTTGCAGTGGCTGTTTTGAGTCAGGACTAAGAAATCTACTGCGGACCAGCATCTCTCGTGTAAACAAACATGCTTGCAGGCAGGCACTGGGGCCCTATCAGAAAACAAGGTGATTGGAATGATAAAGTACCAGTATGGTCTTGAAAGGGCTGGATTTGCTCAGAATGTGCAGCTTCATTAAGGAGGTTTTGTGGGTTAAAGCATGTTTGAGCTAGTAAAAATAAATGAGGGGTAGGCCCTGATGCCCAGGCTACACTCCTAAGCCAAAATCTTGGAGCCAACAGAGTTCTTACAAGGTGAAGCTGCTGAGCAGAAATTTCTAAAATGCTTTAATTAAACCACAGAGGGGAGCAGGAGAAGGCAGGTATTTCTCGAGAAGAAGAGCATCTTGTGGTGTTCTCTCATGGAACTTGACTGCAATGGATTGGAGAGCGATGCTCGCTTCAGACAGGACCTCTCACCCAAATGTTGGCCATTGGCACCTTCCTGCAAAGGAGAGTAAGTATGCAGAGGTATTACAGAAAAGACTACCCAGAGGAACGGTGCTGGGGGGCTGGGTACTGCTCCCTTGCCATATCAGCCCTCACTCTTGGTGTGGCAGGAGCCCAGTTGGAGGGGTGTCCCCAGCACCTCCAGCCCCTGCTCTCTTGAATATTTTTTACATGCTTAATTTTTTTGGAAGTGTTAAGTTGATTTAAAGTGTGCATCGAGGTGGCACAAAAAGCAAACAAGTTCTCCTCAGAAATCATGTGAGTTCCTGCTCAACCATCCCCTGTTGCAGGCAAGAGGCACCAGGAGATGCAAAAAGGGGATTTTCAAAGCTAATTATTTACTGTTTTATAGACTTTCAGCTACTTCAACCTGGCAGGTTTGATAAGGATGGCTGGAGCTTCAGCAAAAACAATTAGCATGACTTCTGTGAGATACTACTGGGTAATTGGGCCATTGTTTATTTCCTGTAAAGGGATAGATTACTAGAGAGGGATTTGTTTGCTATTTGCAGATTATTTTTGTCAGGGTGGATGCATTCACCAGGAGAATGGCAAGTAGGACTGATAATACTACAAAGACTCTCCCTGTGACAGTACAAGAACGTGCAGTTCTCCCCATCTTGTCCACTGTCTGGTACATCTTCCCTTCCTTTTATTCTGGAGTGTTAATAATGGTGACGATCCTCAGAGCCAGGTTTGTACTGGTATTATTCTGGGAAGACCCCAGGAGGGGAACAAGGGTGACCTGAGTTAATGCCATGCTGGGTTGGAAAGGGACAGACCATGGGGCAGATTTGTGCATCAGCCCCAGAAGACTGACAAGAGGATGGAGGTGTCTGTGTTGATCAGTATTGAAGAAGATAGTGGAAGAAGTAGCAAATGTTGTATTTCCCTCTACTTTCAAGTAGTTTTCCAGTTTATATTGTGTCCTGCCACACATGAAATCGAACCCCTTTGTATGCAGGAATAATTCAGTTCACCTCAAACCAATTCATGTCAGCTCTAAAATTGAAACGTGAGAACTACTAAAAATAATCAGTAACAGGGCAAGAAATAAATAATCCACTGCTTTGTCCAGGGAGAAATACTTTCTGACTTGGTCATCAGCAAGTAATTATCCTTGCTGGAACTGGCTAAGAGGCTAACATATCTGATGTGCATAGCTGACCCTGTCTTGGGGACAATGGTGGCTTGGGATACTTTTTGAGGTCCTTTTCAGGTATGATTTTAAGAATAATGCTATAGAAGTTATTTAGAAAACCTTTCTTTTCAGCAGGGAATGGCTTATAATTTGGCTTTTTTCTAGAACTCCTAAATGTTTGAACACTTCAGAAGTTCTCAAGGCCAATATTCAACTGTTACAACTCTTGGAAGCACTGTGAAAGATAAAGACCAATGATACGAAGATGGATGGGAAACGTACTTTCTAAAATGCTTTAGTCTAAACAAATTCTTAAAACCTGTAGGTACCAGTGCATCCCACGGATGGGATGCAAGGCAAAAATAAGAAGTAGGGCCTCTCAGGGCACTTTTGAAGTGATGCAAATCTGCACCAGGGAAATCGAGATTTCCACAGGCGGCACTGACCCTACAGTCAATTTCAACACTTGTACTTAGGGCTTTTAATTCCAGAGTTTCTTAAAGGTTGAGTGGACTGTATGGCAAAAAAAGAAGTATTTTCTGCACTCCTTCCCTGTGTGCGTGTGTGCTGAACCTCAGCTGGGCTAATTCTTTGCAGCTGCCTAGGCAGAGAGCCAGACCCTTCAGGTAGTGGATTATGGACAAAATGGGAGGAGGAGTTCTGGCATCCTCACAAACAGGATGCGCTTGTACAGGGGAAAGCCCAGAAAATACCAAAGTGCCCAATACTGCTCCCTCACATGGGCTTTGTAAGAGCCAAGATAAAGAGCATCCAGTGAAGCAGTATAATGTAACAATTGGACTCCAAAAGCTAGACCATGGAGAAGGAGAAGGGATGTAGCTCAACTCTGCTCTCTTCACTCAGGACACATGATACATATCTTACATAGGGACTTTGATGTCTGTGCTCAGTAAAATTAGTGTAAGTGTTAAAAACCTCTTTTGCGCTATAATCCTGTCACTATGTCATCCCCCTGTCTTCCCTCCCTCATGCTGAATAAACCTCTAATCCACTGCAGTTTGAGTTCTCCTCTCAGTAATTTTTTTTCTGTTTTCAAATAGTTGGTATCCTTCCGATTTAATTGCTTTATTATTATATTTCTCTTCTCAGTTGGACTCAATTTTGGCACAGCACATTCGCTTCCCCTAACAGATGCTGTCTCAGAATCATAGAATGGTTTGGGTTGAAAGGGACCTTAAAGGTCGTCTAGTTCCAACCCCCCTGCTTGGGCAGGGACACCTTCCGCTAGACCAGGTTGCTCAGAGACCCACCAACCTGGCCTTGAACACTTCCAGGGATGGGGCATCCACACCTTCTCTGGACAATCTATTTCAGTGTTTCACCACCCTCATTGTAAAAAATTTCTTACTTATATCTAGTCTAAATCTACGCTCTTTTAGTTTAAAACCATCATCCATTGTCCTATCGCAACAGGCCCTGCTAAAAAGTCTGCCCCATCTTTCTTATAAGCCCCCTTTAGGTACTGGAAGGCCACAATAAGGTCTTCCTGGAGCCTTCTCTCCTCCAGGCTGAAAAACCCTAACTCTCTCAGCTGCTCCAGGCCTCCAGTCTTCTTTATGGCCCTCCTCTGGACCTGCTCCAATGGATCCATGTCTTTCCTGTGCTGAGAGGCCCAGCTGGACCCAGAGGGTGTCTCACCAGAGCGCACTAGAGGGGAAAATCACCTCCCTTGACCTGCTGGACATGCTGCTTTTGATGCAGCTGAGGACACAATTGGCTTTCTGGGCTGCAAGTGCACATTGCTGGCTCATGTCCAGCTTTTGTCCCACCAGTCCCCCCAAGTCCTTCTGCACAGGGCTGCTCTCAATCCCTTCACCCCAGGCTGTATTGGTATAGGGGGTTACCCCAACCCAGATGAAGGACCCTGCACTTGTCTTTGTTGAACCTCATGAGATTCCCATGGGCCCATTTCTTGAGCCTGTCCAGGTCCCTCTGGATGCCATCCCATCCCTCAGGCATATCAACAGCACGACTCAGCTTGGTGTCATTTGCAAACTTGCTCAGTGCACTCGATCTCACTATGTCATTAATGAAGATATTAATTAGCTCTGGTCCCAGTACAGACCCCTGAAGGACACCACTTGTCACCAATCTCCATCTGGACACTCTTCTGTCATGTGTCACATACAATGTCTAGAAATTCTGAACACAGGTGAAATGTAGAGAATTTAGAAATGATTGAACAAAAAAGCATTATATGTCTTGTCTGCCACAGAGCTAGTGCTCTGCTGCCGTTTACTGGGATTCAGCGTGGATAATCTGTCTCCCAGTCTTTTACTTAGGTTTAATGGCAACAGGAGAGTGACAGTAGGTTGGACTAGATGACCTTTAAAGGCCCCTGCCAACGCGCACTATTGTATGATTCTGTGATTCAGACAGGGATGCTGGTCAGCACTGGCCCTTACCCAAGCCCAGCCCCAGAGCAGGCAAGCTTCCTGCTGGATGGGGCTGCGCAGCAGGAAGGAGCTGTTGTTTCCTGCTTACTTTGCTGGCTGTTGTTCTGCTTAAAATGTGAGGCCAAAAAGAGAGAGATTGGGAAAGCAAAGTCTAGTTGGAAAGTTTCAAGTGTTCTGGAGCTTATGAAGGATTAAGCTTGCCCTTGTCAAGCAAATTACCAGGAGATTTGTGTTTGAACCATCAGGACTGACTGTCACCAGTTGAGGTCTAAGTGTTATTTCTTAAATGAAAAAAGTCTGTCCTCCTGCATGGAGAGTTGGCAGTCCCTCCTGTCTCCCTCAGCAGGACTGAATTTGCCCATCAGTTGGGCCAGGCTGTGCTGGATTTTGAGAGGTGAGGTCTGCAGACTCTGGCTGAAGGCTGCAGGGTGACGAGGACCTCCCTGAAAACTGGTCTGCCAAAATCTGGCTCTGATAAAACAGCCCAACCCATCCTGTAAAGACTTTAACTGAAAAAATCTTGAAATAATCACAGAGGAAATGACAGGAACTCAGGCCTTCCTTCCCACCCTGGCCAGACACTCCCTGGCTCTTTTTCCATCCAGCTCGCTTGACACGCCGGTGTCCCTGGGGAAGGGCCAGGGCTGGAGCTCAGCACGGCAAGGGCAGGCTGGGGCAGGAGGGAGGAGGGATTGCAGCAACGTGCTTGGTGCTATACTCCAGTCCTGTAGGAGCATGGAAATATAGGGGCAAGTTCAGGGATTGCAGCAGCAGGAGAGGGAGGAACAGAGCAATTCCTCTGGCCTTAGTGACATTTTGCTTATTTATGCCAGCTGCAAATCTTATCTGGAGTCTTGAGAGACTTATGTGTGGCTTTCCTCGTTTGCATTTAAGAAGGAGTTCAATTAACGTAAGTGCTGAATGCTGAAATGCCTGCTTTATGAGGGGGCAGGGCTGAACAGGTTAAAAATACATAGGACTTTGGATTATATTACTTTCTATGAAACAGTTTCCACCTCTGCTGTCCCAGACCATGTATCTCTTTCCTTATCAGTGATTAGATATAAAGAAACCACTCTCACTGTTTTTATCAAGAAGGTGAGGCCCTTGTGTTTGATTTTTTAGCTTGTGGTTTGTAACGTGTCAGTTCCTGGTGAGACAGTCTGAGTCTGGCATTGGTTTGGTATCTTTGTAAATTGCTGAACATCACAAGAGCGTAATAAGGAATATGCTGTACATGCTCTACCTGCCCTCCATCCTGTCCATCTTTCTTGGATGACCCCAAATATTATTTTGTGTGCAACATTCCTCTATTACACACTTCTTCTTCAGTGCTGGGTTTTTTTTCTGTTGTGCACTAATGTACTCCTGTCCCACAGCAGTTACAGAAGAGCAAGGTGTCAGTGGGCTGGCATGTGCCTGCATGTGCACATAGAGTGGTCGTTGGTCTGCAGGTACAGTCCTGGGCTGGGAAAATGATGCCCTTGGGAGCCGTGTTCCTAATTCCCCAAAATTCACCTGAAAAAAACCTCCAACTTTTAGTTTGTGGATTGTACAGACCAGTGACAGCACGACACAAACAGGAAACCTGAGAAAACAAGGTGTCCTCAGCAAAGATGCTGTAAGGTTTGGTGGCGAGTAGGTTTCCCCCTTCCCAAGGCCTCCTTCTGGATGTTGCCACCACTACCTCCCACTTGGTTGGTTTCACACCTCTCGTCCTGGGTGGTAGCAGCAGCCAGCAGGACATTTCCTGTACCTATGCACACCTATGAGGTTTGTAAAGCTGCTCCAGACTCCAGAGGAAGCATGTGAAGCCTGTGAAGCTGGTACGGAGAAGCTGATGTTGCCTCAAGGCAGGGAAGGGATGCAGAAGCCACCAAATGATCTGGCCAGCTGTGGGAAGAGTCAGAGAAAGAAAGAAGCGAGCAGGCTTCGCCGTGGTCTTTGGGCATCTGCAGTCGCTCTGGGACTGTAAACCACTCGTGGCAGCAGCTGTCATCTCCTGTGAGGCACAGCGGGTAGTGCAGGCCACGTGAAATGCATATGAATCCCAGTCCAGTCCAGACTGTAAAACTGGTTTAAAATGAAAACAGATATGGACACTTCAGGGATGTTGCAGCTCCCTCAGGGCCTCTGTCGGCAGGTTGTCCTTGCTTGGACTTCCTCCCATCCCATGACACAGCTCCCTGGTTTTTGTTCATTGGTGGGCAGCCTGAGAAGCGAGCGGCAGCACCGTGGTGCCCTCAGGCAGGGCAGTGACAGCTGGGGCCGGAATGGAAACCTCCAGCTGGCACCGCTCCCCACAGAGTGCCGTCCTGTCTGCCACGTTTTTGGTTGGTGCCTGATGAAGACGTGACCCCTTCTCAGCTGTTCGCTGCAGCTGCGATGCCAGGGATGCCCTCATATCTGCTGTCAGGTCAGGGGAGGCACTGCAGGGACTCGCTAATCCCCTCCAGGAAAGTTCCTGCGGCTTATTTCAAATACCCGGTTTGAACTGGTTAATCCGAGCGGGTCGGTCGGTCTGGCGGGGCCGGCTGACACATGCGCTGCTCTGGGTGAAGGTCGGCTGTCGCTCCAGGGCAGTGACAAAGCGGCTGGTTCTGCCGCTCCCCAGCCAGACCTCCGCCTGCAGCTCTGAAAGCCTTTCCTCCAAATCCTGTACAGTTCTGGGCCATTTCCCGCGCAGTTTTTAGTGCTTTTTGTCCTTCCTTAGTTCAAAACAAGACTTCTGTTTTTCCCTGTTGAGACTAGTAAAAGCTAGAAGGACATTCATCTTAAATTTCCCCTTTACACCTTATTATACACCTGGGTTACAAAGTAATTTATCGTAAAGAAGCAGATGGTGTGAAAATGTGAGTGTTCCCAAATTCCACAGCATACTAGCAGATGCCATTTTAACCTTGACCTGTGTTTTGCTGTAGCCTGGTTTATCTGGCTCAGGAGAAATTTCAGGAAGTTGTGCAGAGCAAAAGGGTGCAGCTTGGCTTTTCATTGTTTTCACTGCTCCTGCTTGTATACGACACAGGAAAACAAGGGGAAAATATCCTTTTGCTGGGACTCACTCCCATGTTTCTCATGAATCCTGAGTTCAATCAAGCTTCAATAAAATGGAAACTGAGGGAAAGCAGAACACACTGAGGGAAGGATGGTGCTTAGTGCAATGCACGTGCTTCACATTCGGCCAAAGGTTGTTTGCTTCTCCTGCCTTCTTTGGGTAATTCCACTAGCATCTATACATAAATAACTTGCCATGGCAAACAACATCAACCATGAATCCACAACTCTTTATTGCTCAGGGATGTTCATCTAAAATTGGGTTTGTGTTCATATAAGCTTACTGAAACTCGGAAATACTTTTTCAGCCATATAGCATTAATTATACTACATTCATATAACATATCTTATGTCAACTGAAAGCCAGGCTGCTTTATGAGCTGTTTGGAGGGTGTTGGTAAATTAACTCCAATTAATCCCCTTCCTTCAGTTTAAGTTGCTTCTCCCAAGTCATGGCTCCTCTCTTCCCTCCTAACTCTGTCTGTGACTCTTCCCCTCCTTCCTAACTCCTCTGCTGATGTTAATGCTCTCAGAGGAGTCACTAGATGACCCTGTATACTCATCCTAATTGCCAGTTTCTAACAATCACATGACTTTTTATATGTAAGTGGCAAACTCCCTCCTGTGAGCCCCGTGATGGGCTCAGGAACCCCTGGCAGGGAGGTGGAGGGAAGAGCTAGGGGCAAGCCCTTCTTGAATAACAGCAGGAAGATTTCCTAAAGCCTGTCTGTCAGGGCTGTCTGGGTTTTACGTGCAGTGATACACATCTCCATACACATACCACTGTACTCAGAAATACCCTGATCAAGGACAAATGTTGCTTTGCTGAAAATCTTGAGTCAAAACTTGAAATGGAGGCAGCTTGCTATGTACTAAGAATGAATGACCCTCCTACTTACACATTTTTGTCATATTTATCTGAGTAGCTTTAACTTCCAAGTGTATGGAAGGCTTTGTTGTCAGATTAAAACCCTCTCTAGTCTCTTCCCTGTCTTGGGTAGCATTTACAGCTGACTAAGTGTCTGACTCACCTGATGCCACAGTCCATTGCTTTCAGGACAGTCCTGAGAATAGACAGTGTGTTTTGGACCTCCCATGCAGGTGCTGGGTGAGTTGTTCAGACTGTGCACAGTAACTAAGTGTCATCATGGAATCAGGATGCACCAGACTTACTCTTCAATATGTTAAGCCTTTCAGTCCCCATGTTGGTGCTCCTCAATGCATTTTGGCACTGATTGTCACGCAGCCACAGACTGGGTTGAACCAGTGGTACAGCTGAGTGTGCAGATAGACAAGCACCAGTACTGACACCTGGAGAGGTGATGGGAGCAGGCAGGGGAGGGTAGGCCTGCTCCTCTTGACAACAGCTCATGCTTAGACTGACATAAGCCAGCCATGACACCGCATTCTCAGTGATTCATCTGGGATTTTGGCAAAAATATGGCTGGGGCTCATGCTTTGATGAAGCTGATGAAGACCTGAGACCGGGAGACAAATTTCTCTGTTTCTGTCTGGTAAAGAGAACCCCAAAATCTTTACAAAACTGCAGCATATCAGTGTCTTTGACTGGGCCTTCACTTGACATTGATGGGATTTGGGAGGTATCACCGGTCTTCTCATCTAGCTAACACAATCTGCAAAATATTAATCTTGGTCTGGGCTGTACAGGGGCTCTGGAATACTCTGTCTTCATAAATACTTCTCCTCCCTTGACCTTTTGGAAAGTCATTTCCCTTCACTTCCTGTTGTATTCAATAAATCCCTTTGCTTAAAAAGGTCTCTTGTTGATCCTAACCATCTGGCATCTGGGGGAGAGGAGAACACAAAGGAAAGACAACAGGTTGAGTGCTGGACTGAGGGTCAAAAGCCTCATCTGTAAAATCCTAACGTAGAAACATGCTGAAAAAAGGAGGGAACAGAAGTGAGAACTGGGAAAACTTCTGCTTCAGGCTGTTGTTTTCTGGCACAGTGCCCAGCAGGCACTGCACCAGGCAGCTCAGACCCAGAGCCTGTTTTCCCTGCTGTGTGCTGCCTCATTTTCTGGCCTGGGACGACCTCTGGCTGGCATGTTCTTTTCCACACGCCTGGATGAGTGCTCTTTTTAGCTAGTTACTGCAGTACTTGGCATTAAATATAGTGAATCAGACTACAAAGTAGCATGATACAGGCTTAAAAATAATGAGGTTTAAGTGCAGTTGAGCTTTGAGTACTTAGAAAACTTTAGAATATGTGATGTCCATGTTTTTCTGCATTTCATCATGACTGTGAGTGCTCAGAAGTCAATTTAAGAATTGAAAAAAAGCCCTTCCCCAACATTGCCAAGAAATGCAACAAACCAAACATAATACATCCATATCTTTTTATTGATAAGTCCAGAATAAATTACTTGGGCTTTCAGAATAACACTAGTTATTGGAAACTCTCAATTAAAAAAGTAGAATAATTGGCAATATTCTTGCTTAGGAAGTAGAAGGGAGATAGTGGAAAGAGAAAATCAGAGAAATGGGAAAGTAAACTGATTACCCTCAGGAGACTTGCTTAAGTCCTGGAAGAAACAGGGGCTGTGATGATGTAACACCCACACAATTGTCTCCAGATTTTGAGTATTTTCCCAGTGTCTGGAAAGACTTTCCCCAGTAGCAGAGAAGGGTCCTAGATGAACAGAATTCACGGTCTGAAAACAGACACTGAGTGTAACACTGACTTCTACATCACCAAACCAGCATGTGTGCTCTTATATCCACCAAATTACATAAGCACAAGGAACTTGTGCTTGGCTTCTTTCACTTCATTCTGGGTTTCAACAGCAGCTTTGCATAACAATGTGTTTCAGTTTTCACTGATAAGTGTTGCAAATCTTCCAATCTACCCCTGCAAAACAGAACAGGTTTCACAAAACCTGGTGTTTCTTCACAACATGAAATAGAGGTACTGCTTGCTGGCAGAGTTGTTTAATTTACTGCTGCAGGCACAGGTCTGGTAGCCACGTTAGCTCAACCTTACTTTTCCTGGCTGGGGAACTCTGCACAAAGCACAGATACAATTGTGAGGGCTACAGACCAATAATTCCTCTGTTGGTCTATTACTCTATTATTTCCTAACACAGTAATAAAGCTTTCTGTCTTTAGTTCTTACAGGTAGGATGGACAAGCTCAGGTGAAATACATGCCTTCCAACCACAGCAAGAATACAATTCAGTACCAATGACAAGTTAGCAATAGAAATACATTAAAATCTGATCTCCGTGCACATGCCTAAGAATTAAAAACATTCTGTAAGAAGATTGGAATTGTTTCCCTTCTGACTATAGCCGCACACATAGCAGCTGCTGTGATATCATGTATCAGCATCTCCTGGTTGATATTTACTTAATTATTGACTTATTTGTGACATTAATTAAGCATTGGAGCAGTCTGCCCAGAAACACTGTGTACCCTTCACCACTGATGTCTATAAGACCAGAATGGATAGTGCCCTGACCCCATGGAGCAGGAGGTTGCATTAAAGGCCTCCCAAAGCCCCTCCAACAGGAATGTTCCTGCAATGCTGTGACCAGGCCTCTCAGGCATGGGTCTCAGCTTTTGAGATTCTTCCCTGCGTTTTCCAGTCTGTAAAAGTTTACCCCAGCCTCTTCATCCTCCACAATTCTTGTAAAAAGAAAAAAAACCCACCCTGCTACTGAAAAATAGTAAATTGTGCTGTGTTTGTGAGTTTTTTATGGGTTCTGAATACAGATATTATTAATATTTTGCTTTTATACCTTGAAGGAACCTGAAAGGGTAGAGAAGCAGCAAAAAGGGGAAAGAATACATAAGTGTGAATTTTATTTGGTGACACCTTGAGGTGTGGTCTCCCTGTGAGAACAGAAGCGCAGTCCAAGAACAATTGACTGGCAAACTGAAATATCACTTGGCATGGCAGTTCCTCAGAGCTCAACACCAAACAGTGACTCCTGTCCTGCAAAAGCAGCAGGCAGAGTCATAATTTAAGTTGGCTCACATGCATGCAACGTCATGTTATTTTATAAACTCATTCTGGAGGCCCATTGTCTAAAGCCTCTGAGAAGACTATCAGGTGCCTGCCTTGATATGAAATGCGTGGGACATACGTGTGTGCTGATAAATCTTATTGTTTTGGGAGCTTCTCTGCTAGAAATCCTGTCCAAACCTCAGTGTTGGCTTTGGACTTTTTCCAGTTTACTTCTCCAGGCTTTGCCATATCCTCAGCCTTTTCCTTCCTCAGGCGATGCCTGAGCAGGATGGCTCTGCTGCTGGTTCCTGTTCTCCAGACTCCCTTGGGGTCACCAGGGAGTGGTATGGGCCTGGGACATCACTTAGGAACAGTGAGAGGCTGCACAGCCTCACCAGGGAGTAAGGGCTCATTGTTACTGGTGTGCTCACCACAGCCTGGTCTCACTGCACCCTCACAGCACACTTTTTCTCATGGTCAATGTATTAATGGCTTCTAAAGTCTCTGCATTCTTACTCTGGGATTAGGGGTTTTAGTCACTCCCAGCATTCAGCCTGGTAATCCATAATCAGATTTTAGCATTTTAGCATTTCTCAGAGCAAAAACTATCTAGGACAGCCTAAATCTGATGTCCTGTTCCTAAAGGGACCATCAATTTTCCGTGTTCTGTCACCTTTTAAGATGCTCGTGAGTCTACTATTGCATGACCATAGCTCATCAATCTGATATTTAATATCCTCTCAGTCATTATTTCAGTAACCTCATTAACCTCTGCTTTTGAACAAGAGCAATTTGGAGGGATGCTGACCAGTTATGGTTGTCTTCTGGTGTAGAGCTTTGACTTAAGCTGCCTAACTTTTCCATTCTTTCTGATGCCTCCTACTTCTGCTGTTCTATCCCTCCATTTCATGTTCCCAAACACCACTCAGAGCTTTGGTAAGAGTTGGCCTGCCCAGCTTATGCTGGAGCTGAGAGTGGGTCTGCAGACGGCATCAAGCTGAGTGGTGCAGTTGACACATCTGAGGGATGCGGTGTCATCAGGAGGGATAAGGACAAGCTCAAGAAATGGGCCCATGGGAAAGTCATGAATTTCAATAAGGACAACTGCAGGGTCTTGCACTTGAGCCAGGGCAACCCCCCATATCAATACAGGCTGAGGGATGAAGGGATTGAGAGCAGTCCCGTGCAGAAGGACTTGGGGGAACTGGTGGGAGAAGAGCTGGACATGAGCCGGAAATGTGCACTTGTAGCCTAGAAAGGCAAACATACCCTGGGCTGCATCAAAAGCAGCATGGCCAGCAGGTCAAGGGAGGTGATTCTGCCCCTCTGCCCCACTCTGGGGATACCCAACCCAGAGTGCTGCATCCAGCTTTGCAGTCTTCAGCACTGAAAAGACATGGACCTGTTGGAATGAGTCCAGAGGAGGACCATAAAGATGATCAGAGAGGGATGGAGCACCTCTCCTATGAAGACAGACTGAGGGAGTTGGGGCTGTTCAGCCTGGAGAGAACAAGACTCCAGGACAAGACTTTGAGCACCTTCCAGTACCTAAAGGAGACGGACAAGAGAGCTGGAGATGGACATGGTACAAGGGCATGTAGTGACAGGACAAGGGGGAATGGTT
This sequence comes from Neopelma chrysocephalum, assembly GCF_003984885.1. NCBI lineage: Eukaryota > Metazoa > Chordata > Aves > Passeriformes > Pipridae > Neopelma > Neopelma chrysocephalum. Next base: position 11,134,637 of record NW_020897704.1, read on the forward strand.
TCAAACTGACAGTAGGTTTAGATTAGATATTAGGAATAAATTCTTTACTTTGAGGGTCATGAAACACTGGAACAGGTTGTTCAAAGAAGCTGTGGATGTCCCATCCCTGAAAGTGTTCAATGCCAGATTGGATGGAGCTTTGGGCAGCCTGATCTAATGGAAGGTGTCCCTGCCCCTGGCAGGGGGGTTGAAACTAGATGATATTTAAGGTCGCTTTGAACCTAAACCATTCTGTGATTCTATGATTCCTTGAGGGGGTAAATAGAGATTAGTGTCTGTCCTATCTGGGAAATGCAGCAGCCTGCCCCTAGGAAGTGTTGGGCTCCATAGCTCTAAAAAATGCTTTTAAAACGTTAAAGTTCTTATCCACACTTACAGAGATGAAGCTTATTCTCTTCAGTCTTCAGAAATTCAAAAAAAAATGTAGAAGTTCTCAAACTTTGTCCAGTGTGGGTTAATACACTGATGGTTTCACCTCTTGGGTTTTGCCCTGTTTCTGGGAGGCACAGGAGGTTATGTGTGCACTGGTTTTGTTACCTTGATCTGTATGAATGCAAATGCAAAGCTGCCTGTAGCTCCCGAGCACCGACTCCCGAACAGGCTGTCTAGCCATTAGATGGCAGCACAGATATGTACAATATCCATCGTGCCTGGTGATGTTCTAGGAAAGCCCCTCCGTTTCTTTCAGCATCCTCAAGGTATCTTGTGGCTGAAAGAATGTTCACATCAGTTAAAGCAAAGTTAATTAAAACGTGTAAATGGTGAATTTCATGTATAATTGAAGCAGATAAAATAAAAATTAAAAAAAAACCTCAAACCACCCTCAAACAGTATTAAGCAGGAAGTTCTTTCAGAATTCCTGAATTATTTTATTCCTTATCCTTCTCAAGCATACATAAAATTCAGCTAGACTGACTAAACCAGCTCCTTTCTTGATGACACATATAGCAGCTTATAGCCTAAAAGCTCTTCTAGAAAACTCCCTCACTTTGTTGCCACCAACCATCTTAGCTCATTGCCTGAGGAGCATAATATCTTACATTACCTTCAACTGCCATTTGAGAAACTCAAAAAATACATCAGGCACTTAATTGAGCCTCAGAATATTCCAGTGACACTTTAACTAATTTCATTTTATTAATGGAAAAAAAAATTGAAGCAAATAGAGAGGAGACCTAATTTTCTTTTTCAGACTTAAATATCTCCCACCTAGCTCATTACTAATTTTGTATTGTGTTGGCATAAAGTCAGATAAAGGAGAATCAAAGTGCTAATTGCATAGCTATAAGCCTGACACTTGTGCTGACATCCCAGAGTTTTGCCTGGTGTCTTGTGAGAAGGCTATGTTTGAGAGTTGTCAAAGTGATGCAATGCAAAGTCTTTGCTATGGCAGAGCAAAACTTCTACCTTTTTTTGCTAAGACCCAACAGGGAAATCCTGAGTCTGTGCAACTGGTGATGTAACTGATAATCTAGAGCATCTTCTGTTGTTAAACTGTAGAAATATTTTTTAAAATATGGGTAATCGTATCAAAGAGACTTCAGTCTAGCACGAAGGATTTTGAAAATCTTTATTTCATTTTTTCCGTGAAGAAATTATTAACAAAATATTAACATAAATAGTTTTCCTTATTCATCATTACAGCTATGTTAGGCTCATATAAAGCTAACTTGCACATGACAAAATCAGGAGTAATAATCCACACTGTTATACTAATTTAAAGCCTGTTTGTAGAGGTAAATTCAGCCCCAGCTCCTAGCTTTTTGGACCATCTTTACTCCCAGACTCTTTTCCCAGGTAACTGAGCTGATTTTCAAACTTTGAGCCTGGTCTTACACTGGTGATCTCAAGAAGTGCTTTGCAGCAACTTTTGGAACGATTTCAAAAGGAGAGGAGTTTTGTAGTGTCTTGTAGGCAATTAGGGGCCACAACTCCTCTTGGGTGTTGATGAGCATGATGTGTCTGCTGATACTTCTCCCCCAGAAATGTGTCTCTTGCACAGAGAATACCTCCCTCCTCACTTTGTGAAGTGGAAAGCTGTGTAACTGCCCACTGTGGGGCTATGAGACTTTCTGGAAGAAAGGAAGGATGTATCACTTTACTTTTTAAAATGCAAAAGGCATTTCAGAAGGCAGTATAAAGTATAACTAAGCAAAAATTTAAGAGAGACAGATGGGTAACAGAAAGCGTCACAGCAGTATGTGATCCTTGCAAGCCTTGGCTTTGTGTACGTGGCACCGCAACACAAATGTTACTTGGTGTAACGGGAAGAGCTTGGATTTTTAAACTACACATTATACTTTCTGCAGAATTCGGGATTTTCTGTGAAAACCTCTTGTCAAAATATTAATGTAAGCCAGTGAAGATCACAGATCAAGGTGGAGTGGCTGCAAGCATCGCTAATGTGTGCAGGTACTGCCAGCTACTCCAACAGCAGGCAAAGCCATTCCCTTCTGCGCTGAACTCTTTGGAAAGGAGGAATGTGTAAACGTCTAGACTTTAGCACATGGGGAAAAAAATGTAGCTTTCTGGCACTACCTCAGAACCTATTCAGCATATGGCTGTCTTTTCAGTGTGTAAACTAGTCAGGACAAATCTGAGGTGGTTTTTAAAAATTATTTTAAATTTTCTAGATCTTATTCCATTTCAAATCCTCAGCGAATCAGTCGAAACTGCTAAAATTTTTAAATGCTTGAAGGACATTGGACTAGCATAGTGAAAATAGACAGAAAGCTGCTGGGCCCAGCATTTTATCTTCCTACCTAGAACAGGGGAAGATGGATGGTGTGAGGGAAGCTGATCTATTACTCCGATCGAAATGTGTCAGAGCCTGGGTGTTTGGACATAATTAGACCCCAGTAACAATAATTTCTAGATCATCTCCAAATGCAGATACTGCTGCATCAGCAGCATGGAGGCAAATCCAGCATCTCTGACAAGAAAGTACTTACCTCCTCTTGGTGCAAGCTCTGAGATTATGTACATTTGTGATAGCCCTTGATGGCTCCAGTGTACTTTCATGTAGTGAAATTAGGGGGGGACCAATTTCTGAGCTTTACTGTGTCCTCCAAATCACTTGTTTGGGATTTCCAATCTATTTAGAAAAAAGAGAAATGCATTGCCTATAAAAATGAACAGGACTTCAGCATCCTACAAACCTGGCATTTCTCTATTTAACCATAATTAACTCATAAATAATTTATGCTCTCCTTTCTCTTACTCTAAACTTGGTTTTATACCAAATAAAGTAATCAGGAACTTCATATTGTTGCCCTTATATATATGTAATCAGGTACCAGAGGGTGGAGATGACTTACCAACAAGGTTCTTATACTATGAATTTGACCCACGCATACAAATTCCTGCACTCACTAAGGGATCTGATTTTGGTTGGACTTTACATACCTGAGGGATCTGTGTAGGTACAGATGTGTAGGAGGTGGCCAGGCTTGTGTTTAGGAGGAGGACAGTAATTCCAACAACAGCAGTTGTTACCACAGATGAGCTGGAGAAAAGCACTATCACACTTTATTTTAGTATGCTACAAAATTCATTGTTGAACTTTATTAGGTAATTTAATACCAAGCATACTTTAAAGTAACAAAAATTATTGTCATTATTTTTTACAGAAAATCAGGTATTTCAACAGTTTTCTTTACAATTTGTTGACTTAAAAAAAAATTACAATTGACAAGTTACAATAGTGGTATGGGAAAGTGGTAACATTTAAAAGGATAAAACATACTATTCTTACTGAATCAACATTTAATGATGTACATCCTGGTATGTCTCTCCTTCTGACTGTGTACAAATGGTACATATTCACTGAGCTGCCCTGACAGGGTTGTGATGTATTGTGATGACACTTTTTTTGAAATGTTTGTGTATATTTAGAAAGGTTTTTACATTACACCGTCACCATGATGCAAAACAAAATAATATAATACAGAGAAACCCTGTTTCAGTGATTTCTGTCACAGCAAAAGTGCCGTGACTGCAATAATGTGGGGTAGAGGTAAACTCAAGGAGCAAATGAAGATAGTGATACAATAGCACATCCAGATAGCAAACCCTTTCACAGGCTTTGAGGTGTGAGTGTGATTGTGAGCCAACAAGAGCAGAGAATGAGGATGGGCTTCACTGAGACACCATTTAACAGGGACTCCTGAATGCACCCTGCTCTTAAGGATGTGCGTTTTCCAGCTGACAGTGGTTGGACTAATCACAGATTTAAAAACCTGTCTGAAGTGGGCCCTTAATGCATTTATGCAGCCTCATGTGTAAACTACTTGATTTTTACCTTCCATTCCCTTTGGGTCAGTAGCAGGTACTGAGAATATGTTTATGGTGGTTGACTGATTTGGGTGGGGGTTTTGACCAGCTCAAATGCTGGTCCTGTAGAATTCAGGAGAGTTTTCTACCCACAGTTACAGGAGCAGTTTTGGATTTAAAAAAGTGGTAGGGTTTTTGTTTGTTTGTTTGGTTGGTTGGTTTTTAATGCTGCCCAGATTCACACAAATTTACTTGGCTAACATCCACATCAGCATTCAGTTTCCAAGACAAGCAGCACCACATTGGTACCTTGGTAGTTAGACAGAAGAGTTATCTAATTCCCTGTATTTGTTTATTGGCAGTTTGCTTAAAGATAAATTTTCATTCAAAAGTAAAATACATTTTCTGAGATTCATGCACTAAATTCCAGAATAATTTGTGTTGTGCAGCCAATAGTTAAAAAGCAGTTTTAACTCATGTTTACCTCATGTTTACCTCATGTTTTCAGTGTATTGCATTACTGGGGATCAACATTAGCAATTAATTATTATTTTAACCGTTTCCCCTGAAAGCCAAAGAATGAAGAAACAGGCTTAAAAAAACCTGAAGAAACTAGCATTGCAGTGTTCATTTTGGGCTGGATTCATCTGTGATACACAGGAGAGGGCAGAAGACATGCCCAGTCCTGAGCCAGGATAGATGTGTGCCTTGCTGGGATGTGCTGGAGAGGAGCAGAGGAGAGGGGCTCCCTGGTTCCCTCTGTTGCTCTGTGCCTGGCACTTGGCATTTTGCTATGAGGTCTTTCCTCGTACTCTGTGCCTACTCCTGTTTTACTTCTCAGTGGCTTCTGGAAGTGAGAGTGTCCTTTGGGACCCGCTGAGCCCCTGTGGAGGGAATCATTAGATCATCTCATCCGATTGGAGTGAGCACAGGCCAGAGAGCATCACTCAGCAGCTACATGGCAGAACAAAGAGAACAACAGAAATGCCCCTGGAATGAACAGCTGTTTGTTACATTTAAGGGGTAAATTATTTTTTCCTATTAAAAAGGAAATCAAGGGCCTTTATTTTGTCACTTCAAATACAAACAATTCTATGCATCTTGGGAAATTATAATATTATGATATTCAGTCAGACATACCTTATAGTATATATGCTTCATAGAACTAGAATATAGGTCAGAAATAATTTTTGAGTCTTAAGTTTGTTACAGACAGATTAATTGGAACACATATGCAGTAAAAATTGAGAAGCTTTACAGTTTTAGTCAACTTATTATACAGTGAAGTAAATGAAGTGCAGCAATGTAGCAGTAAAAGTTATACTTTTTTCCACTAGGTGATGGAAACATTCAGAGTCTATAAATGCTAATTAAAGAGAGATGTCTTATCAGCTTCTTGGCTACTGGGATAGGAATAGTCTGGAGTTAACTGCCTCTCTACTGTGAAAGGTTTTAAAGCTTTTTGCTTTCTGTCCGAATAAAAAAAATGACATTTACAAATCTCTTCAATGCATATATATTACATATGTTTATCTAGCAACAACTACACCCCTTTTTAATTTATTCCCCAAATGTGACTTTTCATGCATGTCTTCTGGATGCTGTATTCAGCAACAGTTTCTAATGAGCTGGTGTGTAATCCATGATTGCATTTCTCTTCTGAAAATCACTTCCACGTCTGGCTGATCTATGTTTAGAAGGTGGTGCTTATCCATCAGGCGTTTTTGCACTCATCAGCATTCTTCTCTGTCAGAGGCTTTCCCAAGCTTCTTCCCATTTTAATGTTGATGTATAAAAGCTGTTATTCGTTTTGTTTTGTGCTCATTCTAGTGAGGATTGGCTTAGTAGGACTGTGCAAAACAGAGAGAAGAGAGAAGCTGGTTTACTGCCAGCAAACATAAAGATGTTCACACTGCGCTTAGCTCAGAGCAAGCCTCTGACCAATATTCTAATGCACTTCATTATATGCATTTCCATTTATCATGAAAAGTGAAAAAATTAATCTACAGATAGGATTTGTAATCTGAAATTCTTAAAAATCATTTTTCACCAGCTAATCAACACAGGGAGTCAAGATAATGAGATTGTTTCATCTAAAGTTTGAGCAATATGAAAACAAAGATACAACGCATATGGGACAAGAATGACATTTACTAGATGAATACCGTGAATTGAGTTAAAATCCTGACATTTCTGCTCGGTATCAATAACTTCTTTCACTCCCCTGAGGACACAATCTACATTTGCAAACATGATAAAATAATACCTTGTGTTAAATTTCAAATGAGGACAGAGGTGCAGAGGTGTTTTCAACCCAATCTCTCCCTTAAAAATTAATTCTCATCCATCCATTTTCCGTATGCTGCAAACAGAGCTGCAGTCGGGGAGAGCGGACACCAGCTGCGGTGGCACCGGGAGCAGGGTGAGGAAGGCTCCCCCTCCTCACTGGAAGTGACTGCGCCAGAGGGGGCAGTGCGGGGGAACAGGGCCTGATTGAGAAAGTCTATTTGCAAGTACTCACGTACAAGCAAATGCCTGGCTGCTCCAGCACCTGGCATTGAACAGAAGGTTCTTGCACCAAATGAGCACTGCAAATTCACCATTGGCTAAACTGTCCTGGATCACCGAGACCAAACCATGAAGTCATTTGGCAGACAATCCCCCCCAGTGCCTCTTGGGAAAGGGTCACTGGTCAGGGGTCCTACAAGGCCACAGGTCATCGCAGTCCCATTCCCCTGTCGTAGCACAGGGGCCTCTGCAGGAGGCTCTTTGAATGCAGAACTAGGGGGAAATCACTCTTTTTGTGAAAACAAAAGAAAAAGAAGGAATTTCATTGTGAAATGACAGTGAACAAAGAATTTCAGAACTAGAAACTCTTAAAAATGTTACTGTAAGGGGACTGAAATATTTAATTTCCCCCCCTGTGTTACACAGAACAACCACCTTCTCCCATTCCCACAAATTCCCCACACCCCTTGACTCTCATGATCACCTTGGCCTGCAGCTAATTCACCCACAGACCCAAGGAGCATGATGCCCCGGAGCAGGATGCCCAGACCCAAGAGCTTGTGATAGTAGAACCACAAACTAGTGAGTGTGGTGGTGGCAAACCCTTTTGCTATGGACTCTGGATGCCTGCTTCCCCATCAGCTTCCAAACAATTGATATTTTTCAAGCAAAGTTTGTTTCGGAGGAAAATTTCTGACTTGTTACAGCCCCCATGTGTTCAGAATGTATCTATAGTCCAGATTTATTTTACAAGACACTTTTAATTGATGTTGCTGAGACTAGAAAGTAAAAAATAAATATGACAGAAGCATAAGGTAAATTAAGGAGGGCCTTGAAAAAGAAAAACGGAACAGTTCTGCTTGTGTCAAAAAATGAATATGAAATATAATATGGTAAGAACATTTTTATGATACAGGTATGTAATGGGGATTGTAGTTTCCAACTGTAAAAGAAGACTTGCCATTGATAGCTCCATGAGCTTCCTTTCACCCTTTAAAACGTAGCAAAAATGAAGAATAAAGAATTGATGAGAAATGGACATACTTGTTATAAATGAAAATTATTAAAAAATAGTCTGAGTCCAGAATTTTGGTGTATTTTATTAATATGGTTACCAATGTAATTAATATGGTTATATAAGTAAGCAGCACTACTAAATAAAATAAAAGAATGAAAAATTGCCTGAGCCTCCAATCTGTTTATTTGCTAAGTGAGATATGGGCGTTTGTGAGCCTCTTAAACAATCCATAGCTGGGTGAGGAGCATATGCCCTGACACTCCTAGGAACACTCTAAACTTAATAGAACTGAATGAGCCATTTCTTTCAGTTATTTTTAATCAGAATTTAATGTAGCTGTGTTATTCAAACCCCTAACATTGTTTCCTGGATTTCCAGCAATAGTCAGTGTTTCAGCTGTAACATACTAAGACCTTTATTAGTTCTTTTGACAAATTTTGCACACAGGTGTTATACACATGGAAATGAAATTTAATAAATACCAGAAGCACCTAGCTGACAAGGTAGAAATAAGTCATTCACACCCAACATCCCTCAGTCTGTTTTGTATCACATTATAGGCTTTTGACTCCTTGAAGTTTCTTAGAGATACTTACAACCTGTTTCTAGTGCTGTTGCTTAGAAATCATTTAATGAAAGCAGTCTTCATGAAAGCTGTATTACCCAAGCACCCAGGTGCTCTGCTGTTAAATTCCCTTTTTAAAGTCTTTAAAGGCTGCCTGTTAGGCTGACATCACCACAACACAGTTACTATTCATGTTTGACCAATTCAATTAGGGCAGTCACTTCTGTTGACTGCAGAGCTGGGGTACAGTCAGCCTGGAGCATTTTAGTGTTTATGTACATTTTCAGAGAGAGGCCACTGATATTCCTTTGTGGTAAAGATGAATCATGGGGAAAGTTCCAGGTTGCTCCCTGACAAGGTATAAAGGATGTACTGAATGGTCCCTTACATGCTGTTACTGTAAAGTCAGTCAAATGAATAGTAATTATAGAGAGAAAGGCAGACCTTCTAAGTCTGACTATATATTATCTCAGACAATCTTACCACTTTATAGCATTAATTGTCACCAGCCATATTTATATGATCTTCTTTGCCATGTATTTGACTGGCATCTAGAAAACAACACCTTTCCAAGTCTTAATCTTTTTTTGCTGACTCCAAACACACACAATTACTGTGCTAAAGACCAACTGGCTTTCATGGTCACACCAAAATTGGTACTGTTACAAAACCACATCAGCTGGCAGAAGCCCATGGGTTAATGAAGCACCAGAGATTTCTTCCAAGCACCTCCACAGTACTCCTCCAGCCTAAGGAGCAACATCATCTCTGTTGAATGCTGGCACTGTGTTTAGTGTATGGAGGAGATGAAGGCTGAAACATTGATGCTGAAGGTCTGCAATTGAAAATAGACATGCTAAGGCACCTTGGATAACACTTCTGCCTGGGCTGTAGGCCAAAAAAAATTGGACAAGTTCAGTCTTAATGAGGTGCTTGGAGTTCTCACTTTTCTGCTTATAGAATAACAGAATCGTTAAGGTTGGAAAAGACTTCTAAGATCATTGATTCTAACCCTTAACATTGTACTGCCATGTTCACTGCTAAACCATAACCCCAAGCACCAGATGCCTTTTGAACACCTCCAGGGGTGGTGAATCCAAGACTTCCCTGGGCAGCATGTTCCAACCCTTGTGGTGAAGAAATTTTTCCTAATATCCAATCTAAACATCCCCTGGTGCAACTTGAGGCCATTTGCTCTCATCCTCTCACTTGTTATTTGGGAGAAGAGACCAACCCTCACCTGGCTACAACCTCCTTTCAGGTAGTTGCAGAGAGCAATAAGGTCACCCCTGACCCCAGCTACTTCAGCTGCTCCTCACAGGACCTGTAGTCCAGACCCTTCACCAACTTTGTTGCCCTTCTTTGGACACACTGATCTGACTCAGCTCTTCACAGCCAGAGGTAGATTGTTTTGCTGGGTTTTTTACTGTTTTTGTTGTTGATGTTTTTGTTTGATGCAATGTTGTGTTAAAATTCCACTTGTATCCACTGGACCCCAAAATTCAAAGAGCTACATGCATTCAGGGCCTGGACAACATCCAGATGTGTCATTAAAAGGCATGAAAGGCAGATAGATGCCTGCACAGGGCATCCAATGTCCCATCTTATTTCCTTGAAGATATTCTCTTCAAAACACATAACAAATCCTATTTGAGTGGCCTGAGAGAATGATTTTGTTTTCTGTGTGATGAGAGAGGAATGATGTGTATTGCCATTTGCCTACCTGCTGTGGGTGCCTTTCCTCCGAAGAACTGAGCATCCTTTGCCCTGGCCTCATGGGGGGTTGCTCATGCATCACCCTGGGGCAAATCTGTCCCTCAATAAACAGTCAGGCACCAACGCAGGCCCTCTCCAGACTCGTAAGAGTCCTAGTGATCCAGTCTGGAACTCTAATGTGTTTTGGAGAAGCCACCCACAGATCATCCTGGAAATAGCTGTGTGGCCAGGAGGTGACTGAGTTGTGCTCTCTGCTGCCTCCCCTGCATCGCAATTGAGCCACAGTAAAGAGGGTACAAGGCTACCCTATGGAAATGGAAAGAAGAACGGACAGAAATTCCCCAGCTGTTTTGCTAGCAGCGCTCTTTCAGTGTTTCACTGTTCAGCATCTTCTCAACAAAACACGATAAATGACCTGTCCACACCAGAGCTGCCCAAGCGTGTTTCCTCCTCCTCCTGCCAAACGGAGTCTGGCAACTGCCTGCTCTGCTGTCACTCACAGCTACCGAAGACTACCTGAGAGGGCAGGGGTTAAAGAGAATACACAGTAAACCTTGAGGAGTTACTAAAACTTTCACAAAATTTTGGGATTGAAATTGCGTGATGTCTTTGTCCATATGGCATTAGAGGAGAAGCTCATCTGAGCAGAAGGGTGTCTGAGCTCACTCTTCTACTGCAGCACTTCCTTGCAATAAAATAGAATTGAATCACATAAAAAATGACAAGGTTTTTACCAATTCGGTTTGCAAGCCCTGTGAAACCAGAGCTGGGGGGAACAGTGGGACTTATTCAATCTGCTGCCCTGTTAACGGCAGCAGCTGAACTCCTGGGCATGGGCTGTAGGGAGTGTTTCTAGGGCTGTAGGAAATCATTTCAGGAGCATTCAAGAATTTTCTAAATGTCTGGCTCAGACAGGCATCATCAATTAAAGTTTTGCCATGAGAAGGCTCAGTTCATGGCTGCACACGGACATTTCTAGCATCTGAGAGGATGATGTGGCAGTGTTCTCCCCTTCTCCACTTGAGCCATAACCACCAGTGGGGCTGTGATGGCTGCATCCAGCTTCCTCTGGACTTTGGGGGGTTGGATGGCAGTATGGTAGCCAAGGGCTGTCTGGAATGGTGACCCAGACGTCTTGGTGGTATGCAAATATGGCCACAGTCACTCTTCTTACTCTATAAATAGTGGTCAGCCCAGGGCCCACTGAGCTCTCCTGCACGGCAGCAGGCTGCATGCCAGGATGTCCCCTTGAGTGGGGACACCTCTCAAGGTTACTCCTTGAGGCTGAGAGATTCCTTGCTGCAACAGATCCTCGCTAAGTGATTAATAGCATGCTATTTGAAATCTTAGCTAAGTGATATAAAGGATTGATTGTGCACATATAATCTTTTAGACATAAACCATTGACCAAGTCTTGGATCCAGCCACACTTACACTCCTCTCTGAGAAGGGGTTTTGAATGCAAGGGGATAATTTCTGAACCTCATGACTCAACTGGAGGGTCCCCCTGGCAGTTTTGTCTGACCTTGTCCTTTACACAGTAAGTAATCAAGTGTACCTTTGAAACAGGAGCCAGGCCTAAAAGAGTTAACTGAGATATCTTGGCCTGCTAAGAAACCTCAATACCTGTTTTGCTAGAAGAACATTTTAGGAGCACTGGTTAATATCATGTTCTGTTCTGCTCACTGGACCAAAGGCCTTATTATAGAAAGAATAGGAGTAGTACACACACAGTAATAAATTAGGTAAACTAGACGTTTGAATAAGATCTAGAAGGCCCAGAGCCAGGATTTTGCAAGCTTGAAGAATTCAGGTCACCTAATTGAAGAGGTCAAATTGAGGAAGACATCCATGGTGACCACCAGAGGGATGAAGGCTTGAGCAGAAGACCCCCACAGTAGAGGACTGCGCATGTCTGGAAAGACTCCACCCAGAGACTAGCCTACTTATTAATATGTATAATAAATGATGTAACCATGTATCTAAAGTGTATAAAATGGCTTAGTTTTGCACTTGAAGTCGAGCAAGTTTGTCCAGCGCAAGCTGGCTTGCTCCCAACGTTGAATAAACAAATACCTTGCTGCTTAAAGATAAAAAGTCTCTGAGCAGTTTTTACGGGCTGATTTTTCGGATTCACCTTGCCACTGAATCTTGTTAAACCACTATAGTATTTACCACTGAAATTTGTTAAATCACTATTTTATATCACTAAAGTACATTGTTGCTTCTCTCTTACAAGTGAAGTGCATTGCTTTCATCCATGACAGAGCCACAGGTGCGATGATGGTCAGAGTTAACCACGGCACAGACAAAATGCTCTTTTATTAGACATCCTTTTTCAAGAAACAGAAAAATGGCTGAAGGATCCAGTCAAATCAATTTTTCTAGGTTTCCAGTATCTGTGTACAACACACAGCTAGACAGAACTTCGCCATCAACTCACATACTGGCATTCAGAAGAAAAAAACTGTGTATTGTCAGACCTAGAGCTGCACTCCTTGAACACTTCATGCACCCAGAGACTGTCCTGCCCTCCCCTGACAGACTCTGGCCAACTCCTGCAGTTTTAACATCCAATTGTATCTTATATTGTTTTTTCCCCTTTTTCTGTTGTTTGTGGAGGCTAAAACATGACAGGAGGAAATGGCAGTTTGGCTGTGGGCAGTGTGCTATGGGGGGAGAATTGTGAATCATTGAATGGTTTGGGTTGGAAGGGACCTTAAAGATCATAGTTCCAACCCCCCTGCCACAGGCAGGAACACCTTTCACTAGACCAGATTACTCAGAGCTCCATCCAACTTAGCCTTGAACACTTACAGGGATGGGGCATCCACAACCTCACTCGACAACCTGTTCCACTGCCTCACCGGCCTCACAGCAAAGAAGAAAAGTGACATGGTAGGGAAACATTATTTTCTACACTGTTTATTTCTTGAGACAGAATCTTTTTTGAAGCTGTTACAACAGTAAGCAAAAATCTAGAGAAAAAAAATGTGGTTGTCAAGACAAATATACTAAAAAAAAAAGAAAGCATTGAATAATTAAGTCTGACCACCTTGTGCCAAGGTATGAAAGGAGACACGTATTTGGAAATTAAGTCTGGAGCCCAGGGTGGCTCAGGGTAGTCTATCCATTTGTGGTCTTGGCTTCTTTAATTTCCTGTTTTCTTCCAGATGGAAATTTTGAGAAAGGTGAGGGGATCCTTTGGGAGGAGAGAGAAGATGGAGGTTAGGCTCAGAGATGCCCAACCTCACGTAACATTAGCTCTCACAGTCAGACACTGGGTGTGAGGCTCTGGGAAGTCCCTGAAGAGGGACAGGGCCCTGCTGGGGTGACTCATTTAATCTCGAGATGGTTCCCAGGATGGATGAGTGCTGTTGGCTCCCGCAGGACTGTAGACCTGGATGAGATGGGAGACCTAAGTCTGAGATGGACAAGGCAAGGTATGTGAATCCTGTAGTTGTAACTATCCTGCACAAAATAGTTAACAGCATGCATTAAAGAGAGAAGATACTGCCCATGCATGGGAGGTTTTCAGTCTGATATACCAAATTATTAGGCAGTTTTGGATTAGTTGTTTATAAAAGGCTGTCAGAGATCTTATCTGAGCAGAGCTTGAGGATGGGTATTTTTAGTCCTTTTGGGGTGTGTAGTTTTCTCCATGACTACCCTCATTGGGGAGCAAATGGCTTTGCAGAAGGTATGTCTAATATTTCAACCCCAGCTCAGGAAGGCTCACTAAGATCAGCTAAACAGCTTAAGGGCTGACTGGCCTAGGTGTAGGGATACAAGGAGCAGGCCAGCCTGATGTGAAGGCATAAGCCAAGCTACACATGGCAGTCAGCTTAGTTGCTCTTGTCAGTGAGACCGTGCCTGGAGGAGCAGGTGAATTTTGACTGCAAATCCTGTGAACTGCGGTTAGAGCAGCTTAAAGAAGGCATCTTTTTAGAGCCTGACGGTTTTCTTATTTCTGAAAGGAGCTCCTTCAAGTACTTCTAAATATAATCCAGTGGCAGTGACAGGCTCCAAAATCCTGGATACGGGCACACTTCAAGTTTCCCTGCCACCCTTCCTAATCCTTGGCTCGGGTGGCTTTCCTCTGGTTTGAATGCAGCTCCAAGAATATGACATATGCGTATATGTTGGTGAGAAGGACAGGAGGAGAGTGACAGGCAGAGGGAAGAGAGACCTATCCAAGGATGGAGCAAGTTGTAGCTGTCACCCCTGTCATCTGCCAGCACCATTCTGGGCTAATGGAAACAGGGCTCCCTTGGGTGATGGCTCTACTACCCATGGCTTGCTGCCAACAGCTTTGGGTCTCTCAACTGGACAGCTTGGTGCTGCACTGTTGTACCATTCCCCTGCTACCATCACACACAGCACAGTGTGCCCTGGACAAGGGAGGAGGTTGTGTGTCTGCTTGAGGTGGGTACTGAAACACTGAGATGTAGTGATCAGATCCTGCTAAACAGTGGGCAGCATTTTCTTCCATTTCAATATTTGCTCTGTGCCTGTCAAGAAAAGGACGATTTTTATCATAATGAATAAACATAGCAAAAGCCTCCTATTCTTTCTCCGAAAGAGTTTTCTTTTACTGTGGAACATCACAGAGATGCTCCTTCCTCTGGTGGTCCCTTTCCAGAAGGTTCATCAATTTGTCTTTTGTACTTGGTAATGTTTCGTTCAAGTTTGAGATGGGAGTCACGTCTCAAGACAGGTTGGCTGGCTTGAGAGATCTACTATGTTGTTGGAAGGACTGGCAAGAGGCTGAAATGCCTTCATCAATAATGTCTTTCACATGAAGTCGCTTCCTGCTCTGTAGAGTTGTAGCAAAATTGGTCACTTGTTGTTCATCTATTTTTATTTCCTCCATGTGGTTTGCTGCAGTCTTTCTTTGCCCAGATGGTCAAATAAATTGCTGTCACTAAACAGGAGTCCCCTAACAGTGATTCCTAAACTCTTCCTGTTCTTTAACTGCTTAATGAGAAAATGTTTCACTTTCTTTACATTCTGCCCATTTACTGTAGTTGTTTCTCAGTTTCTCCCCTGGAACCCAGAGGACCCATAGGTATTTTTGTTTGTTTCTCCAGCCTTTAAGCTGCGTGATCAGACTGCTCAGAAAGCTCTGCATCATCTGTATTTAAAAACTGTTACAAACTTTGATGTGTACTTGTTCACTGAGAGCTTCTCTGAGGATCCAGATGTCTCACTGAGGTACCTTGATAAGGTCCTGGGTAGATTGGCCACAAAATATTTGGATTGTCATTGTACAATCTTATGGGGTTTTTTATTTTGTTAATAACAGTTTATATCTAGCTTTATTAGCTTTATATCTTCCAAGAGTTTTCTTGTGCTAGGCAATGTCAGAAGTTGATGTTGGCACGTTTTTGGTTTGGGAAAACAAATCTTATTGCCATTGATACAAAGCTCTACTTGTCTGGGCTTGGCCACCAGGGTGGGCAGAAGGCAATGCCCAGAGTGGGGGGCTGGGAAGAGCCAGTCACTGACTGCAGTGTGGTGCTCACTTCAGGTTGGTTCGAGCCTGCTTTTCTGTGCAGCAGAGAGAGAGTGGGAGTTCAGCCCTGGGAAGAAGCCAAGATACTGAAGCAGATTGTTGAAGGTGCCAGCCAGGATCTCTGTGTAAGGAAACTGCTACGATGAGGCTTATTTTAGTGCTGTGACAGAAACGGAGCTCTGCTCTTTTTTCAACAGACTGGATTTCTCCAGACGATTTCCCAATTCATAAATGAATGTTTCCTCTTAACAGAAAGGAAGTTCTCTGTCCATTCTGGCATGTTAAAATGACATTTTTGTGAAAGAAATTTCCTGAAAAAAAATTGCTGATTTTTTGTTATACCATAATAACTAAAACATTGCAAGAAGTTCAGTTTAAATGTCTCAGAAAACATAGTAAAAATATCAGTGCTGATGAACCTTAAATGCTGCAGAATAATAAAAACTTTTAAACTCTCTTTTCTGTGTATGAAATGAATCTCCCTGTTCTTCAGCCAGTGCCAAAGCTGTGTGACCTGGGAGCACGGCACAAATCCCACCTGCTTCCACACTGTGCAAAGGCACAGCCAAGGATCTCCAAAAGTTTTCCAAACTTTCTCTTTGTAGGGACTCGTACTGGTAGGAAGAGAAAATTTATTGAGTTGGGCCAGGGCTCCCAGCAGGGCTCTGACTGGGGCTCTGCTGGGGCTCACTGCGGAGGGGAAGGGTCCTGGAGCAGGAGGATTTTGTTCAGAGCACCTTTGGGGCAAGGGCTCATCAAAGCAAGGCTGTGGGTCCTTCACCCTGAGCACACAGTCCTCTCAGACTGGTTGGCTGCTGTAATGTTGTTTCTCAACCAAAACCTGTTAATGAGCTGCAAACATTGATCCCATTTCTGCCTTTGAGAAAGATACAGGTGCCAAGTTACATGTTTATGAGCAACAGAAAGATACAGATCTGGATCAGCTTTGGTCTGAGATTTCAAAACTGCTGCTTAATGATTAGCTTACCTGAGCACAGGAATGTTAATTAGCTGCCTATACGCTCTCTAGGCACGTAGAAAGTATTTGGAACTGGGCATAAGGCCCACGATCATTTCCAAAGGTATGAGATTACATGTTAAACTACTGAAAAAATCTCTGTGGGGTTAGATGATACTCAGCTAGCAAAGAGGTTGGATTTGGGAGTTGGCAAAGCCAGGGTCTAAGGAGAGAGTGAGCTTTTTGGTGAATACCATCTGTCATGGAAGTCTGTCTGATGTGCACCAAGGAGAGTGTTGGATGCTCACGGTCCTGAAGGCATCGTTTCTGTCGTCTTCCTTTTCTTGCTCCAAAACCAATTTATGCAGTCTTTGGACAATGTGTAAGGATTTCTTATTGCTGTTAATTTATATTATTCCCTTTAACATTTTTTGAGTTGATGTAGAGGTGTTAAGAGCACTCTTGCAAAAGAAAAAGAGGACATTCCTTCCCTGAAGAGCTTTCAGTACAGAAGCCAAACTGCGTTTAGCAGTCTGGAGGGAAAAAACCTTTCTCAGAGGAGGAAGGGGAGGGCTGTGTTAGGAAATTGCCATCTGAAAAGCATGAAGACCGCAGGCTGGTTTGCAGCAGCCCTGAATGACAGGTGTGGTACTGTGTCCTGGTTGTTGCTCCTCCTCTGGCTCAGAACAAGAAGGTAACATCCCAGTGTATCCAGCAAGCCCTGTAGTCTTAGGCATGTGGTGCTGTAAATAGCCCACCTTATTCCCTCCTCTGGAAGGATCACACCTCACACAGCAAAAGCTCAGCTCCGCAGCTTAGAATCCTTGGTGGCTTCTTTCCCCCTTCCTCCCTGTGCTTGATTCACACTGACAAATGGACAATTTTCCAGTTGTTTGACTGTTCCCACCAATGACCATAAGACAAGTTTTGTGTGCAAATCCACCTTTCAATGTAAGGATGCCATTGTAACAGCATGAGACAGCAGGGCAGTCTCGAGCAGCAACCAGGCTAGTAGAAAACACTAACAGGGAGGGGGAAAAGCTCCAGCCCACCATCTCAAACCAAACCCCAGTTTCACCAGGATTCCTCAAAGCTCAGTCACCCCTTTCTCAGACACAGCAGTAGTTCAGAACAACCCATTAGATAAAGAAGATGCTGATATAGATGTGCTCAGAAATGCAGTTCATCTGTAAAAAAATGGGGGCAGCTTCGACAAAGGGGAAACAAGTCAGGTCCAGTTACATCTGCACAGTTACATCTGCAGCAGCACTCCCTGAGGAGCCTTTCCCCCCACCTGCAGTCTTTAGTAGGGGGGGTTCATGCACTATCCTGCTGTGTAGCTCTAGCAAAGCTCCAATAAAGGCTTCCACTCTCCCCCCGCAAACAAGTAATTTTTGTCCATTCTTCCCTCTCATTTTGCTCCATCAGGGTACGGCCAGGTCAGCAGTGGGGGCGCGGGAGACCTTGTATGTACTCCTGGTGCCAGGCTGCTCAGGGACTGCTGTCACTCCTGCTGGCCATGCTGGGGCTACCAGGGCTGAGGGTCCTGCCAGGCGTGCCTCGCCTCCAACAGATCCTGTCAGTGTTGACTTTTCGGTGCAGGTGCCGCCTGCGTTTGGTATCCGGCACCAACTGAGACACCTCCTCAGTGCTTAAATAATAATGATGGATTTCTGCTGTGGAGTGATAGCTGGTGTTGTGCAGCTGGGTTAATGTGTGTCAGCTGTCATCGTCCTTGTCAGCCGCTGCTGTCAGCGAGCAGCAGATAAGTAAATCTGTGATGATGCATTTCCCAGAGAGAGCAGGGATTAAATATTTCATCGCCTCAGACACTGAAACATCTCCTAATTCGGAGTCCTTTCCTAGCGGTCACATCCTCTCAGATCGCCCCAGCCCTGGGGAAGAGTAGAGGTTGCCTGGGTTTCTGAGACCACAGGGCAGGGCATTGCCAGCGGCAAAGTCCCTGCAGCCAGGCAGAGCCAAGTGCTGCATCAGTCTTGGCAAATTTAAAAATAAGCAGAACTCAAGGAAAAAGGAAACCTCCTTTTTTTTTGATGTGCCTGATAAGGCAGTTGAGCCTCTCTAATGGAGATAAGGGACAGGTGGCCGGCTGCCCATCTTGGGCTGTCTCTGGGAGATGCTGCTGAGCACCTGGGGCCATGCTGTGGCAGTGTGGTGGCTCACTCCACGTGGGCAACACTATGGAAAGCATCAGCTGTGGTTGTAGTTAGGTAAATGTGGTTGTTTCATGGTGTTCCCAAAGTGATGGGTCATTCCTACAATCTTTACATCATCATGTATTCATCCTCTTTCTTCTCTGAGGTGATCCTCAAAACCCACTGCTAGCAAAGCCTCAGATTGACTGGAGACGGGAAAAAAAAGCTGTAGTTCATATTTCTTCACTCTCCTGTACTTTTCTGGTGTTGCCCACAGGAATTTTATATTGAAGGAATTTTCGGTGCAAAATACCAATTTGTTGAGACTGAAATTTTCTTGGGTATCTCTTTTCTTAACATATGGAAGGAGCTATCCTAGGAGGATGTGGAAAATGCTCTGATAAACAAGGTCTTGGCTACTTTGGAAACTGACTCTTTTATACTACCTACCTACAGAAACATATAAAAATGAAAATATCCCCATTTTTGTTTCACACTATGAACAAAAGACTAGAAGAGAGGGAAGACCCATCCTGCTAGCACTGCTCGTGAAATAAAGTCCTTGTTTTCCAGAAAGACTTAATGAACCACAAACCATTAAAAACCAGGGAGATGTACAAACATGAGCTCCTGAAAAGCCTGATTTCTTTCTTATTTCCTGAGACATAGTGGTTTTCTTTGCAATTATGATGAATAGAAGGTCGTTTTTGGGAGGGGCAGGGGGAGGCTTTTTTTTTTTTTTTTTTTAAGCTGAGATTCAAGTACAACATGTGATTCGGGATTGGAACTGGAAAAACAGAAAGCAGTGAACAGTCACGACATTTCTAAACCTGTAGGTAACTCCACAGGCATTTAATCTTCATCCCTTCCTCCTCTTCATATGGTCTCATCTCCACAGATAGACTGTATCTTCCGTATGGGTATGTCCCATATAGGTCTGTGGTTCCACTGACTGATATTTAGGGACTCAGTAGCTGCACCCCAGCAGAAGACAAGTGTTGAGGTTTTGCAGGTGGATTTTTCTGCTTCCCTGTTATGTAAGGTCCCCAAATCAGTATTCAACTATTCATCTGCGCATTGCGAAGTAGCAGCATTTCTGCCTTTTTTTTTTTTTTAATGCGGGGAAAGTATAGTTTGTGCTGTCTTCTTATAGAAAAATAGCACATTTATGAGATGCATTTCCCTAAGGCCC
Source organism: Neopelma chrysocephalum (assembly GCF_003984885.1). Classification (NCBI taxonomy): domain Eukaryota; kingdom Metazoa; phylum Chordata; class Aves; order Passeriformes; family Pipridae; genus Neopelma; species Neopelma chrysocephalum. The sequence goes on from NW_020897704.1 coordinate 11,154,537, forward strand.
CACAGAGTAGAATTTGTTCTGTAATAAGAGACAAATGTGTTTTAATTGCCTGTTGTAGACTATTACCTGTTAAATTTGTCTGACAGTGTGACACCAGCAAAAAAACTTCTTTTCTGTTTTGCTTCCTTCTACTTTAGAGCTGTCAAATAACTTCAACATCTAAGGATAAAAGATGATAGATGACTCAAATATGTGACAGGTCATAAAATATTGATTCTTTGTGTTACCTGCTAATGAAACACATGGCATCACAGATAAATCTTAGTTAATTTGGATTCCTGACTTTTAATTGTTATAACTCCAGTTTAGGTTGTAGTCTAAAATTAGAAAGTAATAGGTTTGGTCCCAGGAAATGCTAAAGGCTATAAATAAGGAATCAGTTCTACTTTTCTTTAATTAGTCCTTTTTATCTAGACTCCCAGCCATGTTTTCTGTTAAAATCTACATCTGCTGAAAACCCTTTTGGACCTTTCTGGTTCTTTTTTGACCCAGTAGAACCAAATCAACTCCTAAGACCATATTATAATGAGAAGCACTGAAGATAATCAAGGACTTCCCATTGGGTTTTTTTACCCCAATATAAGAACCTTCTCTTGATCATGTATGAAATAAATAATATTTACTAGATTTTTTTCAGGATTTTGGAATTTCCCTGGTTAAGTTTATAATTTTTAGTCTCTTCAGGTAATTTTCAATTAGCAACAATTTAGACTGAGCTTTCTTGTCTGGTCCTCCATGAAAACTGGGTCCTTTCTGCCAAATGAAGGCAGCATTTTTTGTCTAGAGCTCTGTAGGTAAGATCTTTTGACAGGAAGAAGGGGTGCTGCCCTATTTGAACCTACCTTTCAAGCAAAACCTGGAAAATAATGTTCAAAATTAGATTTGTAATCTCTTCAGTAAGGGTTGTGTCTCATATAAGGTTTGTGCTTCTGCAGTGAAATGGTGGCAACTGCCAGTCTCCTGACTGGAGCCTGTACGAGCAGAATTGTGTCACATCTTCACTTCCAGAACACTTCCCTGTCTGTGAATGAAAACTTCTCACAGAAAAGCTAACACCATCCCTTCCTTTCTAATGTGGTGAGATTCCTTTCTAACTGTGTAACAGTGCGTTTCAATGCAAAATTATCTGGGGCCAGAGGAGCCCCAGTGCAAGGACATGTTGGAGACTGGCAGACATTCAGCCTCGAGAGTAGGGGGTTCTGGAGTCTGCCATGGTCTCTGCTGCCACTGAGGGGGAGATCCCTGGTCTCCATAACTTCCAGTCCAGGAAAACTCACTGGCCCACAGGTGCCAAAGTGGGTCCCTGCTCGAGAGGGGATGAATGGTGCAGGGGAGCAGATGTGCTTTAGGATATTTCATTGGAAGCTGAAGAACATAGCCTCTGTGTGGCTTGAGAGGGATGGGCAAGCTCTTCCGTGATGCACCATGTAACTATTCCCAGGGCAGATCCAACTTCAGCAGTGCTGAGAATCATAGGCCAACACTTCCAAGCAAAAAGACTGCCTCTTTTCCAAGGGCGGGGAGTGCTGACACGGCCAGGGCTGATGGCAGGAGTCTAGCTCAGCTTCGCAGCCGAGTTGCTGCCAGGCATCATTTGCCACACCTTGGAGATTTGGATGGTGCAGCTAGACCTTATGAGTATGTCTCTCTGGTAACCAAATTACCAGAACTGGCAATTTAATACTTCAACCAGGAATTAAAATGAGGTGAGAAGATCAGCCCTTGTATCGCAGCAGCCCCATCAGCGTTGGATGAAATGAAAAAAAAACTAGTGAAAGTACAGAACAAGTATTTGCTGAACACTGGTTGATGTAGCTCCTGTGTGCTTGGAAGGTTATCTGTTTTCCAATTCTATAAGCCAGACTACTAAAAGAGTTGAACCGTGAATCTGAAAAATCTGAAAAGCATTCTCATAGCATTTAGGAAACATTATTTAGATAAGATGCTATGAAAATAAATGCAAAACTTGTTGGAAAAATACTGTTAGAGTGGTGATTAGTAGTTCACTCTCCAGATGAAGGACTGCATTTATTAGAGTTTTATGGGGATCTGTTGTTAAAATACCTTCCTTAACCACTTAAGATAGTGGAAAAGACGATCTCCAATGGAATAAAGGATGTCCTCCATATGTAGGTCACAGCTACTCAGGAGGGGCTTCAAGTGTGTTGTAGGACAGAAATGGTATTCAACATTTAAAATGAATTAGAGAAATGGTCCAAAAAATAGGATATAATTCAATAGCAATAAATGCATGGGCAGAAGAAGGAGTTGTACAAAATAAAAATTAGGCATTAACTGACCACGAGTCCCTGGGGCCCTTCCATTGTGAAAAACAGACAAATGCCCTACCGTTATGAACAAGCAGGAAAATTTATCTGCAAGATGTGCAAAGTGAGTCAACCAGGCTGCTCAGTAAGGCCTCAGCTTCATGGTTGGTTTTTTGGCACTCGACTGTAAGAGAGAAGTGGACCGACTTGGTCAAGACAAGAGTGGAGCAACAAGAGTGTCAGAAGCCTTGGAACTCTTAATGTATGAGAAAACATGGACAATTGATCTGTTTAGTCTAGAGGAAAGTAGACTTACTGGAGATAACACTCTTAAGTACGAAAAAAGCTGCTGCCAAAAGGAAGGGAATAAATCATTCTCTCTGGGAATGTGACAAGTAATGCACTTCAAAGTGCAGCCAAGGAAATTTCACAGACATTAGGAAAACCCTGTCCAGATTAAAGCCCCTTGGCCAAAGAGGCAGCTGCTGAGAGAGGAGTGGGAGCTGGTGATGCTGTGGTGCTCTCCCCACCAAAATTCCCCTGCTCTCTGCAGCCAGGCATAGCCAGAGGCACATAAAAACCCCATATTGCACCCACTGACATCCAACAGGGAGATAAAAACAGAAAAATGCACCGTGTCCATCTTACACCCTTTTCCCCCACAGGAGGTACGACAGCCCCATGAGGATGCTGGACTACAGGGGCTATTTCTAAAGCAGGGCTCAGGTGACAGCCGTGACTTGCTGTTCACTATCTCCCCAGTCGGAAGGACTAAATTCCATAGGAACATCATGTTTTCTCCCCAGGTGACTTACACAGAGGGCACTTCCACTGATCAGGGAAGAACAATTCCCCAGCCCTTATTTCTGTGCCAACTGTACTGTCTATTTTTAACAGCAAGCTGCCATTAGCATTTGTTTGCTAAAAATAAACACATTTTAAATGCAATTCATTACCTAGCACATTAGGATAAAGGCAATTTATTCTTCAGTCAAGAAGAAATATTTTTAAGAGATAAATTGGTTCATGCAAATATCTGTCGCTTGCACTCAGTGCACGCGGTACCAGCAGAGACAGTGCTCTGATTTCAGTCAATTGATGGGATAGATCACAAAATTCAGAAGCTGCTGAGGAGCTCAGTGCAACATCCTATTTTAACTTAATTAAAAACATGACCACAGTTATGTAAGAGAAAAATAAAAAAGGGATGTGGGGCATCAGACACAGTTCTCCCTTACAGCTGCAGCATAACAGAATTGTAGCAAATGATTTTTGGGGAGGGGGTATTCTTTATTATATTGATGGTAATGGCTTCCTAAAACCTAAATATCACTTCTTCTTGCTCACAGAACAGGGGAATATTACAAGGGCATAGTTTTGAATCAGAAAATGCCAGTGCATAAGGATTTTGAAATGGGTTTAGATGAGCTGCTGAGCCAGGAGCTGGACGGTGATCTCTGTTGAACTTGTCCTTCATGAATCGCCCAGTTTCCTTTTGATGAAAAAAATTAGCTTCCAAAATGTTTTGTGGAAATAAGGTATTTCAAGCAAAACTTTTTGGTATTCAGCAGGAAGATTTGGAGGGCATGTAGGGAATTACTGCTCACAAGTAGGTTCACAAGTGTCCCTCTCTCTTTCAGAACAAAAATAACATACCATAAAGAAATAACAAACCATAAAAAGACAAAATTGACTCGGAGTCCTCAGGATATTTGGGGGAAACGCAAAACTTTTACATCCAGCCAGTGCTAATGCAGCAGGTCCTGCAAAATCAGAACAGTCTGATTTTCCCCACTAGAGGGGACTGCGGCACCTGGAGTTACCCGCTCACTCACACCAATACTGGTGATTTCAAAATAGGTGGCATTACTAAGAAAATTAATTACTGCTACTTGTAACATAATTCAAAACAGTGTAAAATTGGAATATGTTAGAAACCATTATTAAATGTTCAAAAAGAAAAGAAAATAACTTCTCGGGTTTAGGTTCCTTCATTAAACAATATTTTGAAGTTACCAGACTTTATTAAAAAATATTAAAATCTCCTAGTTTATCTGAAAAATGTGGTGTTTTTTCTATATTGTTTTGCAATGCACAGATGAAATACTTTAAATTAAAACGGTCTGTTTAACCTCAGAAAACTTATCTATAAAATGCTCCTGATGATTCACAGTAATTTGTGTTAAATCTGCAAAATCCAACACCTTGCTGTCCCAAAAAAGTTTGGTGGCAGGATCCTTAGCTAATTGCAAACACTTGAAACAAAACAAAGAGAGGGAGATAACAGCCCAGGTGTGCTTCCCACCTTGGATGTGTTGCTGGAGAAATGTCACAGCTGGTAGCACAAAAAAGGCTCTGAGAACAGGAGAGAAGAAGTCTCTGATTTCTTCTCATGGTCTCTTATGCACACAGTTTTGGCATTTTAGGAGTTCCTAGGTGCCCATTTCACCAGAAACATCCACCAAAGTAGCACAAGTTAAAGCACATCTGCAGTTATTGAGGTTTTGGATTCCAGGGATAGGGAATCACAGAATCATAGAATCGTTAAGGTTGGGAAAGACCTCCAAGGTCATCAACTCCAACCATTCACCCAGCATCACCATGTTCAACACCAAACCATGCCCCTAGGTGCCTTGTCCACACATCTTCTGAACACTTTCAGAGATGGTGTTTCTACCATTTCCCTGGGCAGCCTGTTCCAATGCCTGACCACTCTTTTAGTGAAGAATTTTTTCCTGATATATAATCTAAACCTCCTCTGGTGCAACTTGAGAACATTTCCTCTCATCCTTTCACTTGATACTTGCTCGCTACAACCTCCTTTCAGATAGTTCTAGAGAAAGATAAGGTCCCCTCTGACCCTTCTTTTCTCCAGGCTAAACAACCCCAGCTCCCTCAGCTGTTCATCCTAAGAATTGTGTTGAACGTGTAATTACGCACTGGTGCCCACTGCCAAGGGAGCTTGTTTTGGGATGGGTTGTCCCAAGACTTGGGTTTGAAGCTGGCTGTTCCTGCCACTGGGCTTTGTTTTAGAGACCTCTATTTGCATCAGCTCTTAGTAAGACAGTGTTAGTGGGAGATACCTCCCACTCCCTGTGATGTAGCCATATGTAGGGTGTGCTGTAACACCTCCCCTGCCATGGTGGTGATCCCCGTGCTCACCACTGCATCTCTCTTGCAAGTCCAACCCCTTGTTTCTTACCAACCTTTTGCTGCAAATCATTAAACCAAAATTCATATTTTCTACCTACCAGTTGCCTGCTGTTTTCTTGTCTTGGTGTCACAGACTCAGAAAACTATAGAGGTTGGCAGGTACCTCTGGGATACCAGGTCCTACCCCACTGCTCAGAGGGTCAGGCCACTCAGTCCCATGTCCAGTCAGGTTTTCCATATCTCCAAGGATGGAGACTCTACCACCTCTGTGGCAGCCTGCTCCAGTGCTTGACCATGCACACTGGTTTTTCCTAAGTTTAAATGAAATTTCCTGCATGTCAGTTTGTGTCTGTTGTGTCTTATGCAGTCCCTAGGCACCACCAAGAAGAGTCTGGTTCTATCTCCTTTACTGGACTCCATCAGGTATTTATATACACTGACAAGGTCCCTACTGAGCCTGGGTTTGTTCCTCCCAAGGGGCGGGACATGTGGTTTCCCAACTTCACAAGGTTCCTGTCCTCCCACTTCTCCAGCTTGTTGAGGTCCCTCTGGATAGCAGGACAATCTCTTAGTGCATCAACACTTCTCCCAGTTTTTTATCTGCCTCATCATCCAGCTGGATTTTGTACCACTGATCACGGTCCTTTTTGCCTGGCAGTTCAGTCACTTTTCAGTCCACCTCACCGTCCAGTTATTTAGCCCACACTTCATCAGCTTGTGGCAAAAACTGTCAAAATGCCTGCTAAAATCAAGATAAACAATGTCCACTTCTTTTCCCTTGACCACTGAGGCAGTCACGTCACTGTACAAGGTTTTCAGGTTTTGTCAGGTGTGATTTCCCCTTTGTAAATCCATGATGAATACTTCCAATCAGCTTCTTGCCCTTTGTGTTTGGAAATAGTTCCCAGGATTATTTGCTCCATCACCTTCACAAGGACTGAGATAACACTGCCATGTATATTTCTCCCCACATCCTCCCTCTTGGAGATATGAGTAACACTGAATGTCTCGTCTATGGTATGCCCAAACATTGAAATTTTTTAATTACTTTTTGATTCAGTTGGTGAATGGAAAAATAATTTCCATGGTCATCTTCTTATTATGAGAGTGGCAATCTTTTCAGGTGCCTTCCCAAGCAAGGGGTTTCCTTGATCACTCCTGCTGTTCCAAACTCTCCCTGCTGTCCTTTTTTCAGGGAGTGTGACCAGGACACCAGCCCAGGGCAGGTGAATCAATGGGATGTTTCCTCACACACTGGGCTGACTCAGAGGACTGAAGCTCTGCCACAAGCATGTTCAGCTGCTATGAGGAGGGAATGCAGCAGGAACTGAGAGTGGCTCAGAGGACAGAATGGGAAGTATGAAGACCTTTTAAAGCTGCCTTTTCTTCTCTCCCCTCCTATCCTAATTGATTCTTGGTTGTGAAGAAACTCCCATGGGCCCAACCAAACAGCAGGATGCTGCTGCCAGAAACTTCTCTCCCTTCCCCCCTTATTTTCATTGCTCCCTCCACAGGTGACAGGCAATTTTCTCCTATTTATTAAGGTTTTCTCTTCCTATACCCATCACAAGTTTCAATCTCCTCTGTTCTTTTCTGCTTTCCATTCTCTTCTTTTTTATCCTAAGAAGAGAAAAGGAGGGAGCACTGGCATCCCAATTATTTATATGCAAATATTTTCTCTACTTTTGTCCTGATTTAGCAAAATTTAGAGTCCTGAAGGAGCAGGCAACAGAGTCCCTTTTATTCCCATCAGGCATTCTTGCAGCTTCATTCCTGGCTAGCAAAGCAGTTTACAAAACCAATGGAAAAACTGACAGTCTTTTATCCCTGCTGCAAAACTTGTTTCATAATTATGTGCCCTATTCTAAAATGTATATGTGGCCTTAATCCTCCTAATATGTAGGGTTTAATATGTATAAAAAGCCTGCTATGTACATCATCTCAGCACAGAATTTCAATTGCTAGAAAGGCTGAGACTGAATTAAAAAGGAAGCACTGTGCATGGCAATGACTTCATTTTGACAGGCTGAATTAATTTTAAATAATAAGGAAGTAATTTCCATCTCACTAAATGCCTGCATTTTTCCGTAAAAATAAAACACTATAGTCAGAAAGATACTCTTAAGAAACATCTCTCATAGAGATAAGTAAACCAGATAGCAATTAAAAAAGTAAATAAGTAATAATTGCAATAGTAAAAGGTAGTATTAAGCATTAATGCACTTCAAGCCCAGCTACTTTGATTGATTTCTGCTTTATCTCATTAGCTTTCTAATCAGGAAAATATAATCATATGAAGATACACAGATTTAAGCACAGACAAATACCTCCAGCAGTTAGACACGGATGCAGTCACAACTGCCTGAATCAAAAGAAAGTACCATGAGAAAAAAAGTCATGGAAAGATGTAGAGAAAAAGATCTTTACACCACCACCACTGTTCTCCACTGTCTGAAAATTTAAGAGGCTTGAAAATGAAATATTCTCTGGATGGTAATGTGGGGGACATGGCTTTCTTTTTTTGAAGCATAACCAGAAGTGATGATGCTTCCTGTGAGAATCAAGACATGATAATGCTCAACAGGAATTGGAAGAGTGATGTTCAGCTCCCTCCTCTACAAGGTAGGATCCACTTCTCTACTCCAGACTAGTCAGGAGAGTTATCCTACCACCAAGCTGGGAACACAATAGGGCACTTGGCACTGCAGTGTCTAAGGTTTGCACTAGAGATTCTGGGTCCACCCTACCACAGTTTGTTTAATAAAATATGCACAGGTAGATCCTAGTAGATCCATGACCAGCGCTGCCATGCCCTGGGTAGGACTGTAACAACCACACACCCTTCACATCTCTCCTTGAACACTTAATTATTTTTTTTCACAGCATCAGGACGGGGATCTAGGTCGTGGGTGTCTTTGTTTGTGTGCATTCTCCCCTTCTCTAGCATAGCCACTGAGCTGGGGTGTAGGGCCCTTTCCTAGGTCTGAACAAAAAAACACACCCGTTTTTCATCCAACAGCATGGTGGTTTGAGCATCTGCCTAGGAGCTGGGAGATCCTGGTACAGCCCTAATCCTTGTAATAGCTGCCTGACTGCAAAGTGTTCTCTAAAATGCATCTTTCTTTGTCCTGTAAATGAAACTGGTAGAAAGAGAATAAAAAAAGCAAGATCAAGGATGACATTGTAGCCTGGTGACAGGGGCACTAAGCTGTTGAAAAGGTAATCTGACTTGCGTTCTCTGCTCCCATTAATATTTAATAGTCATTAAATTAACAGTCAGGGACGCGTAGGATTAACTACAGGTCAGCATCCTCATACTTGTATCTGACTGAATGAGATAGCGTTAGTATGGATGGAAATAAGCTATTAGCAATAAGCACGGCCAGTCTGTCAGTAACAGGCATGAATTAAAGATTTAAACACTGTCCCTGAAAACCAAAACAATGAAATGGCTGCTCCTATACCAAGACCCACATAAACCCTGCACCAGTGCTGAAAACTCCTCCAGCTGAGACACTCACAGAGATCTGAAACTGGCAAAATCAGCCCTTTCTCTCTGCGGACTCGAGGGACTTGCGAGAGACTGACACTGCTGATCACAGGGAAAACAGAAGTAAACAGCTTTTCATGCACTCAATAGCAGTGATCACAACCTGTGAAGGGTGCTGTAACTGAGCCACCTGCATTGCCAGGAGAGGAGGTGAAAGCCTCGTGCAGGAGGACACTGGGATCCCACTGCACAAAGCCGTCAGGCTAATTTTTAATTTGCAGGGTTGGAATGGCTGATGATTGGAGCTGCAGGAGTGTCCCCCGGTACCCCTCCAGCTTGGCCATGACACTGAGGCACAGAAGAGGCTGACTTCTCTTCCATGGTTCCTATTTTGGGTGCAACTTGGGAACGTCACTGATTGCAGCTGTTTGTGCAAGATTTCCTTGTCCTTTCCATTCTCTTTAAAATAAAAAGCAGTCTAATCCCAAATAAGCTTTCCACGTCTGGAGGAACCACATGTGAGGAGTCTGATGAGCAGTTTGTCCTTTTGTCCCTCAGTGGAGAGAAGAACAAGGGGACAATCTCGTTTGTCTGCTTTGGTGGGCTTGTTTGCCACCCTCCCTGCTCTGGGAGGGCATCTACCATTTCCCTGTGTGGATGAGCAGAGAGCTGTCCTCCACAGAGGGATGCCTGCTGGATTTGACCAGACAGCCCAGATCTCAAGCAGCTTCTCTTCACACAGTTGCCAAGAAACCAAAAACAATCAGCTGCTGAAACAACTGTTTAGTACATTTTCCCCTCCATTTGTCTCATTCTGGGTTACAGCAGCTTTAAGAATTACAGGGCTTTCCCTGTACTCCTTGTGATGAAGAGCTGGGCAAGGACAGTGCTGGGGAGGAGAGTTTGGTCTCAGTGGCTTTTGCAGTAGGGCTCCAAGCCCACAGGTTTTTTCCCTATGTGGCCAGCAGGAATTTCCCTACCTTAAACTGTCTGCAGGGGTCTCAGAGACACCTATTCACAGGTGTCATTCAAGAGCTCTTTCAGCTCCCCTTACAGCTGCTGTCAGCATGTCCACCTGAGTCACCAGTAGCTCTAGGCATGACACTAATGAAATCTGTTGTCCAACTCCTATCTCACTGTTTCCATTTATCCCTTTGCAGGCCTGGCTCTGGCTATCATCTTACCTACAGCCATCTGTAGGGTGCCTGGGAGTAGGGACAGTGATGATTGCCCTGCAGGGTTTTGGCTCCCCTTGCTGGAGAGCCATCAAGAAAGACACCACATGGGCATCCCTATGGCTGACAGCCTAGTGGCCAGGGAACCACTGAAGAACAAAATCCCACAGGAAGTTTTACCTGCTGGGAACATCACCCAGGAGAAAACTCCCACTCATGTTTAGCTGCAATAACAGAAACAAATGAGAAAATAGACTTGGGAAAAGGCAGGAAGCTGATCCTTGGTGAAGGCAGAGGTAGGTTTCCAGGTCTACCTTTCGTAGTGGTAGCACAAGGCATTTGTCTCTGGTTGAAGGGGACTGGAAGGCTGATAAAAAACTTTGGGGAATAACCTTCTCTGCATAAATGATTCTGCAAACTTTACTTCTTTATTTCTCTGTGATGTAAGGATTTTTCAAAGCTCAGCTGCATGTTCACTATTCATAATAGGTCCAACTCAGCAAAGACTCATAGTGTCTTGGAAATGTCACCTATCAAGGTACACAAATATAGCTAAAACAACCTTGAAATATTAACTGCTCTGTCTGTTTGCTAATAGTGCTGTGTTGACCATGAGGGCTGAGTTTCTGTTCCCAGTACAATGCCTGTATATTCTGCCAGTTCCCTGGCGGGGTTGGGTTGTTTTTATTAAGTGGTTATGTGCTGTGCTTCCCTCATGTGGAACCCCCTGTTTTGTCATGGAGCTTGTGGCTCTGATAGAAAGTTACAGCCTCTTTTCCTGCAGCCTTGGCAGAAACTGGTTGTTGTACCAGCTCATATATTTAGTAACTCTGGCAAAGAAATCTGTGTGTTGTGTGTGGCAGTTAAACAGAGATCTCTACTGCATGAGAAAGAAGTGACACAGTGTGGGGAGTGAGAGTGACCTGGGCTAGGCTTGTGAACTAAGGATGTTGTGTTGAGCCAACACTCCTGGGAGCTCCTGCTCTGTGATGGGGTAGCATGAAGAGGGATTACTGTGATGGTATAAATATGTAATGAGACAAGTGCAGGGTCGATGGGAGTATGAGGGCATGTGAAAGGACAGGTCCGCCATGGCTGAAGGAGCCAAGGAACAGGCATTCCCTAGAAACAGGCAGGTGTGAAAACAAAGTTCTTACCTTTCGTGCGTGAGGTTTGACCACAGGTCCTATACCTTTTTTCTGGATATGTAGGAGAGGGCATGGAAATCCACAGGGATGTTTCCCCAAAATTACATACCATCCTTCAACAATTTGTGTCATGGGAACTTTGGGACCTCAACAGACATGGTTGCATGTAAGGGCCCTGCAAGTCTTCTGCCATGAATACATCCATCTGTTATCCAATATGTCCAACCAGTTCCTTCTAGCACATATAATCCCAGAGGGGGAACTACAGGCAAGTGAAGTTCAGGTCGCACAGGACATGGCTGCCCCACTGTCCTCAACCTGAAGCCAAGGCACTGTGTCAGCCACTAAACTACTTTCCTCTCCTGAGGGTGAATAAGCACTGACCTCACTTCAAAATCCCCCCCAGACAACATTCACCCAGTCAGTCATTAATTTTTCAAGTGGTGTGTGTGGCTTCAGGTTTAGAAGGGAAAAAAGGCTGGTCCCTCAACCGCAGCAGCATGGCTTACAGTGATCCTGTGTGTGCCCCATGCTAAAGCAGAGGGGGAGATGTTCTACAAATCATGGAAACAGTTTGCTGCACCTTCTCGTAGTATCATGGATGATGAGGAACAATAGGAAAATGACGATTCCTGACTAGCTGGGTAAATGGTCAAGTTACCTAATTGGATTCCTCCAGACAGATGCTAGCCTTAGCAAGAAATGTGACTGTAATATCCTAAAATGGCACAGTGTTTATCAGCCAGAGGACATATATATGGTCCCTGTTTTTTATTTTTCTGAGCAAAATGTTTTTTTTTTTAAATATGTTTCTATCAGAGAGTGTTTAAAAACATATTTGGCTGAGTTTGCTGTTCCTGAAAAGAGGCTGGAATAAATCTTCAGGATGCTCTAATTAGAAAACCAGTTCCTAAACCAACAGGTAGGAAGAGGAAACTGCCACACCCTGCACATCACTGGGATGAAGTATACTCAGTCAACTTGGATGATTTTTATGTTTAATTTTATACCTGGGAAGTGACATTAGTGCTATTTACTGTACTAATGTGAATCCCCAGGCCAGCAGTGGCAAGCTGCTACCTGGTTCACAGGTTTTTCAAGGGAGTCTGAGTGTTACCTGTGCTTTCCCTCACACAGTCTATAAATACTGCCCGTCGTCTTTCATATAACATGCTCATGAAAGGTTATGTGTAGCAGAGAGTTTTTGTAGGACTCAGTAAACTTTACCACTGTCAGTGACAGAGTCCCCTTTAAAGCTGATGAAAAGCCTCTAGACCAAGATCCTGGAGTAACATTTATTATTAGGGGCATGTAAACTACAAATTAATTAAATTCTAATCATGTGAATGGAGCATCATAATATTTTATACAAGTTATAATTAATTAGACATAAAATTTACAAGCAATGCAGTTAAGTTATGACTTGTGCATATTTTGTAACATAATTGAAAACCTAATATAAATTACTTGACAGTCTTTGCTGCAGGATATAATGTCCATCATGGGTGACTTTGGCAAAATGGATTTAGCCCTTTCAAACCCTGTAATTTTGGATGCAATTTTTGTAGCATCTTCATCTTAAAAAAAAAAAAAAAAAAGCCCAAATATCCACACTGTAAAACCTTAACCTTCTAAGTCTAGTGCAGGGCACTCAAAATTGCCAGCCACCTAAAAGCACTCTGGGTTACAGACTTGGATGAATTACTATTGTATATGCTTTCTTAAATCATCAGTACTCTTTTTCTTTCTTGTTTATTAACTTTGATATGTAATTGACAAGTCTATTTGTCACTCTACAATGATCTATTTAATCACAACTAATTCTTGTTATTTAGAAATCTTTGTTGCATCTCTGATCTTTCTAATCTGTTATGAATGTTCTCTTTAAGGAATCTGAAAATGAATTTATTAATTACAAACTACTTTAGAGGAGGCTGCTGTCAGGCAAATAATTTTTTGTAAATCAGAGAGCTGAAATAGCTGCTTGGATATGGTAAATATTTTTAAGACTCATACCCAGCTCAAGTACCACACACAAGGAAGAAGTGAATGAATGTCCTCTGGATGGTGGGTAGTGTGCTAAACTTTGCTCAAGAGAGTCTACTGAGACAGTATCATATAGTCATAGTTTCACTTTCCTTTATTCTTCCCCTGGGAAAGAAAAAAAAGTAAAATCTGGACATAGACATCCCCAGACACTTCCCCTATCCAAACCTCATTCATGGATTTCTTTTCACTTTCCAAAGGGAACTCAGTATAATTTTAATGTAATGCCAGGTCGTTTATAGGCATTTAAAATACTCTCAGTTTCTAATAACTTAGAATGGAGGCAGGAAACATGCAGCAGCTGCACCTCCTCCCCAAAAAGCATATTTTGAATTCAGGATGGTCCCCTGCTACAAAAACAAATGGCAGAAGAAGACTGACGGGTTTACTTTGAGGTAAATTCAAGCAAGGCTAACTTGGGTAGGATCATGGCATTGATTCCTTCTCCAGCTGCCCATACTTTATCTCCGCAGAGGACTCTAAGAGAGCTACTGCATGTGTCCCATTGAAGGCAACACCTCAAAACCAGAGGCAGGAGTAGCAGGTGGGAAGTCAAAGGATGACTTGAAAACAGCACAGAAAAGATTGATTTCCTGAAAACGTCTCGAACCTATGGAAAACCTGAAAACTGGTATGATTTGAAATTTGCTTTGGTGGCACTCTGGGAGGAGGTTTTGTTTTGCAGGAGGACTGAGATGGGAGAAGGAGGCACTATGAAGAGGAAACATAAATGAGCCATCTCGGAGGAAAGGAGGAGATAAGCAGGAAAAGCCATAGAGGTGGTTTTATAGAAACTTTTGAAAGGTTGGACCACAAACTTGACAAAGATGATGAAGATGACATGATTCACTGTGGTTTGCTAAGAAATTGAAGCAAGGAATCGATCTTAGTTGTGACATTTTGAGGGAAGACAAGGTGAGCATCAAGAGGGTCAGAACAGAGAAGGTCGTGGAAACTGAGGATGAAGCTATCAGGGCTTTACTGGGGGAACAAATACTAATAGATAATTTTGTAGGATGCTCTTGAGGGAATGTTAGCAAGATTAAATGACAGCATCAGCCTGGAGAGAAGAGGGAAGATGGTGATAATGTTGAAAACAGCACTGAGGGTGTGTGCTGCTGGGATGCAGAAGCTAATAGGTTTACCAGCTACAATCAAACAGGGCTAGGCATGAAAGATAAGACAAGGGGCTCAGTTTTAGCTACAGCCTGAACAGGAAAGTTGGACCAGGTGACCCACTGTGGTCCTTTCCAACCTTATCCATTCTGTGATTCTGTGATTTTGATATTTAACCCAGTACAACCCCCCATATACCCGTACTCTTAGAATCACAGAATCATTAAGAATCATTAAGGTTTGAAAAGACCTCTAAGATCATTGACTCCAACCATTAACCCATTAATCTGGCTCTGTTCAGAGAAGTTGCCTGGGCAGCATTTGAGGATTTTATATATTTGCTCCAAAAGTTTAGCAGGATGGAGGTGTACAGGCACAGAACCACCCACTGTGTGATCCACGCTCACTTGGTCCAATCCGTATCACACCCTGATCCCATGAGTGTGTGCCTGGGATGTCTCAGACCCAGAGGTCACAGTGCCTATGATCACGTCAGTATCCAGGATAATCACCCCTTTCTCTATGTCCTAACCAAGTGTCCCACATATCTGGGCAGAAGCAAGTTTTACAAACTGAAGGGATTATGTGCTGGATATTGCACATACCATGGATTGTACATATCTATGCACATCTGATCTCAACAAGAAACTATCTGACCCACAGTTTTTTGGGTGGCTTGGTGTGCCGTGTCCTTGAGGCAGGCCCCTGAAGTCTTTCCTAGAAGGATTATATGATCTTCAGCTAGAGGTGAGCATGCTCCCCACAGAGATACGCTATTGATAGGAAGATATAATGCCTTAGATGAAATCATTACTCATCCTTCCAGTAAGCTGTGTCCTGATTTAGTAACATATTCCATTTGTAGATCATATTGTCTATGCTGAGTCTGCTTTACAACAGGAGTGCAAACAAATTAAACAAAGTTTTGATATGCCTTTACCAAAGATCTGTCCCTAGTGTCCTTTGATTTACTTCTTGAGATCTCCTCTGGCATGAACTAGATGGAGGCATATTTTTCTCCCCCTCAAAGCTGATCTGAGCTCAACACCTGTGAGATTATATGAGCTCTGCCTTCGGAGCTGGCTTCAGACATCCTGGAGAATGACTGCCCTCCCCTTCAGTAACAGACTGAAGATAGCTGTATGTCTTCATTTCAGTGAAATTGCTTTTTTCTGCACTTCCTTGGCACCCAGATAGTGGTGCTCTGCGTGTCCCAAGTCAGTACCAAAATGAAAAAAACTCTGCTGCTGTTTTTTTTTGCTGGCTGATGAATGGAGTTGCAAAGGTACATACTGTCCTGGCCTTTAACCACACTTCCCTCTCTAGTGAGGACCAAAATTAATGACAGATCAGATTTGTCAGCAGGGGAATATTCTTGCATTTCGCAATGTTTGTCATTGCGTCACAGAGGTTAGAGATGGGACTGACCTGTTAATTACCCTTTACACTACTTCAAGTCTGTTGAAGATGGTTTTCTACAGCAAGAGGTATATTTTTCAGTGCACATTTTGATATGAAACAGAAATCTGTAATAAGAAAAAAGCTGGTTCCATGGACACCAGTATGGAGTCTTTTTTGTCTGTAGTCTGAATTTCAGAGGATCATTTTCTGCTGAAAATGCTGTCATTAAGAAGATGAGTGCTTGAGGTCTCATGGTGCTATCATGATTGTCAGTAGGACTACAAAAGGGGAATATATCTTAAGAAATAATAAAATGTTCTTACAGATGAGTGTGTTGAATGACTGGAAAATCCAAAATAGCTGTTCATCAGGAAGATGGGTAAAGCAATGTGTGCAAGAGCATCAGACTGCTCTAGCTCAACTCATGTATAATAACTTGCCAGGTTAATATATTGCCAGGTTGTGAGAGGCTACTGGCCTGTCTAGGCTTGTGCCTGTTAAATTCTTTGTGTGGTCTGAATGCAGAGAAGGGATATCACATGCTGCCACTACAAAGGAAGCCAACATTATACAGCAAATCCAACCCTTAAGACAGTGGATAATTTCTGATCCTTTGGCTATGTTCGATGAGCAGTTCAGCTCTGGTTTCCAGGCACTGTGGTTCCTATAGGACTGACAGCATCCACCTAACACGGGAGTCCCCATGGTATGGCAGGCTTTGGGGTTGCAGACACCACCACAAGCCCAGCCAACCTGTGCTCCATAGTAAGTATGGGAGAGGGACCTTGCTCTTGTCTATGAAGAAGATCTTCGTCCTGCTTCAGATCTTCCTAGTCTGTCCAGTGGCTGTTGGCTGTAGGAAAATGTTGGCATTTTGGGGACAGATGATGCAGAAAGGCTGGTCAGACCTAATGAAGGATTAAAACTGCGCTCTGTTGAAGGAAGGAGAGCTTGAGGTCTGCTGAGCTTTTCAATGTCTCTGATAAAGACCCTGCAATTTTCACACATCGGGAAGTTGGATAGTCTTTGGGTAAGAGAGACACTGGTATTACACTGGGCAGATTTTGCTTTCCCAGCTGTCCCATGGGCTTTCAGGAGCAAGTTGGTCTGTGGCTGTCAGCCAGAAAAGCACTTAGATAGGAACACACCTCAGTCCATGGATCATCCTGCTGAATTTGTTAGGGCTCCATATGCACTTCCAGGAAACAACGTGCTTTGTTGGGCTCAGTCCAATGTCTCTCTCAAGTCCCCATTTGTGTAAAGCTCTTTCACATCCCTTGAAGCCATATTAATGTTCTGGATGGGGTAGGGACACTGCCTGGGACTGCACTCCTTGCTTGAGTCATGAACACACTTTCAAAAATGAATGAGTAGAGTATGTTTCTGCTGAAAGTTAAAAAGCACCATTCTTTTGGGTTGTGAGCAACATGAGCATCAGGGAAAGGAGAGCTGTGCCTACACACTAGTCCAGTGCTAAACACATATACTCTTGTTTACTCCCTGAGTAATCTGACTTTGAGATCAAAGTTGGCAACACTGGAGAGGATCAGCACATGGCTGAAAACAGCAGATGGGGGCAGAGGAAGATGTGGTGTGCACCCTTTTTTTTATGGATGGTTCCCACTCCTCACTCACTGCAACAGCAGCATGAGCGAGGGATGGGTCAAGTGGAAATGTCAGGACAGAAGATCTTGTGGAGATGACAGAGGCTAGCATAAGTATCTATCAGCTAAGGACAGCCAGGGATTAGGACATGAGACAAGAAATGTCCTGATGGGGGCATGGCTAGCTCTGTGGTGCAGATAATACCTAAACATAGGGAACAGAGGAAACCCAGCAGTAGGCTGGCATGTGAGCCAGACAGTGACTATTTCAGAGCACACTGACTTTTGCTTAATGCTGCTGTGGGGCAGATGAAGTAGCAAGACAGTAGCTGTACGGACATATTCAGGGCCACCCAGCATCAATGTGAGGAGCTAGATGCCTGCCTGGGAAGTGCAGAGGGTGCCATGGTAAATCCAAAGGCACATGTTCCTGTTACTGAAGGACTTCAGAGAGAAGCCACCAGGACAAGAAACCAGTCTGCTAATCTGACATGGTCAGAGACCATGTAGCTGAAGGTTGAATGAAATTACAGGAGGCCATTTGGATCAATGATGGCATTCTGTGAATAATTTTCTGAAGGATTTAACCTTCATGTGAGAAATAAAACTGCGCTGTAGGTCATTAGAAAAACTATTCCCATCACTTGCTCATAATGACGTAGCTGGAGGAAGTAACTCTGTCACAGGATTTCATGAAGGATTGATGCTCTAAGGCTCTAAGAAGAAGGCAGATGAGACAACAGGGTCTACAGAGGAACACATGAGAGCATGATCCAGTGGGCCACAATGTCTGGCTCTGTGGGCACTGCTGGAGTTAACTAAGTATGTAAATTGGCCTGTTGTTAGGCTAACAGGCAGGGGCAGTGTGCAGTGGACTTGCACATTCAACAGTCTGCAGTAGTTCTTCAGGTCTGTCCTCTCTTACTGGCAAATTTGTGTCCTGGTGGCAGCCACTTAGACATGCATGCAATTTAGAACTGTGATTAAATTTTTTGGTTGAGGCTTTTAACATCATTTAAAATAACAGAATCATACAAAAACACACAGGAGGGAACTTCAGGAGGTCATGCAGACCACTCCTTGTCCCAAGGTAGGCTAATTGCACCAGTGTTGTTAAATAATATATTCCTAAGGCTTTACAACACTGGAAGGTCACAGTATCCTCAGGGAATTGTTTCCTCTGTTTTAATCTCCCACTGCTGAAAAGGCAGTGGGAATTTTGTTCATCATATCTGATTTGAATATTTCTTTCTGGAATTTAAAACATTGTTGCAGGTGCTATTATCCACATATAGGCACTGAAAACAAAACACTCTTGTTTATGGACTGCTCCCTCACACTTACAAAAAAAAGATAACTGAGTTGGAGACATCCTTGCCATAAAAGAAAATCAGTGGGGAAACCAAGCTTCTTCCAGCAGCACTGGACTGACACAGAAACCAGAGGTGGCTGAGTAAGGAGATCAGCATGAAACACCCAGATTATACAAATGAATAGGCTGAAACTTGCAGGACTTAGCAGCTCTTTGCCAGATATGGGTGTCTGAGGGACAGCTGGTTGCATCAAACCTGTGATGGGGCTCAGAGAACCGAGAAGAGGAACGTGACAATCAGAGGCATTAGCCCGGTTCAGGGAATCTGAACTTTGGACTAAGAGTAGTTTAGGGAAAGAAAATGAGAGCAAAAATGCTTAACAGAGTGCTTTAGGAAGAGCATTTCACAAGAGCATTTTACTCATTTTACAAGACTCAAAGGCAAGTTCAGGATCCTTAAGTGGTGTTAGAGACAGATCTGTGAGATGTCTCCTACAAAAAACGGTCTGTGGGACATCTATTATGCACAACAACTGTGGGTAAATGTTGGCCATTGTTTGTTTTGCTGTGCAGGATGAGGGAAGATGGATCTTCTGGTAGTAAGAGGAGGAGGTGTGCGGTTGTGGGTTGGCCTAGCTCTGCATATGCCATGGCTCCAGTATTCCCAAAGAGGCACTTTTCTTGGGGAGTGAAGGGGCCAAGCTGAAGCAGGAGCATGGTGACTTTTTGGCAGATGGGAACAGAGATGTACAGTGCTCCTGCCTCGGTGCCATGGTTGAGTCTCAGAGGCTCTGACTGGTAGCAGGAACTCACTGAGGAGGAGGAGGCAGGGAAATCACAAACCCATCACTGATTCTCTTTCTTTTTTGCAACCCATCCCCAGCACTAACCATATTTGAAAATACAGCTTCCAGGCTTCTTTTACAATGGTTTCAAATAACAATCTTAGCCCTAGAGAGAATTATTTTGCCAGCTCTATTTTCCCCTGGCTTTGAGTTTGCCATTGATGTTAATTAGGACTTCCTGAGCCTCGTTAGCCTGGCGTTTTCCTTTGTTACTGAGAACAGCGAAGGTGACCTTGCTCGCTAGGTGGATTTTCTCAGCTCTGACAGTCTAATCATTAATGTCTTAGGAACAGAGGTAGGGATCTTACATGGGGAAACTTGAGAAGAACTATAAAAACATCATGTAGACAGCTGTCAGTGTCAGCTGGCATAGCTCCAATAATTCAAAAGTAGAGATGTTTCTGATAAGTCATCCTATTCTCACACAACACATGCTATTTAGCACGCATTTTTGTTGCATAATAAGAAAATACAACAAATACGTACATGTGTAAGCTCAGTTGCAAGTGGTTGAACTGGGTATACTGAGAGTAATAACCAGCAATTGATAATCTCCATTTTATTATCCAGAAAAGTGGAACAGTGACCAGCACACTGACATATGGTGATCTGGTTTCGAATGATGGCTTACAGCATAACTTAAGTTATTTTAGTGGCTTCACTCTAATCCCACCTGTACAGTCATGAAATTGTAGAATCATAGACAACTGTAAGTAGGAAGGGACTTCTGGAGGTCATGTATTCCAATTCCCTCCTCAAAGAAGGTTCAACCAGAGCAGGTTGCTCAGGGTCATGTCCAGTCAAGTTCTGAGTATCTCCAAGGATGGAGATGACACTACCTTGCTGGGCAACCTGGCCAATAATTGACCAGCCTTATGACAAAAAAAACCCACTAGCATGCTTAAAATATGAGTGACAATCCTGGGAGAAGAGAAACCCAGGTAGGGAATAATTGAATTCTGTCTCTCAACAATGGGCAGCACCAGAAGACCTGTGTGGATTAAGTATGTTTCAAGCTGCTGTGATTGGTCTCACCTTCACAAGCTTTACATACACTAAGATTAAAGAAGTATATAAACACAGGAAAACATAATATTTGCCTGAATCAAAAATAGTCTTTTTTTAACAGAGACTGTGAAAACAACATTTGTAATCTGAAAGTGTCATCTGTCACATGAAGCAAGAGTTTGACAACAGAGGAGTCGTCACAAAGCATTCACATTGCGAAGGCGCAGATGCTGTAGCAGAGCCAGCTGCACTAGTACCAGCCTTGACTTCTGGAAAAGGCAAACTGGGAGCTGCTGCTTTCCACTAGCAAGCACAGAAAGGTCGATTCTGTTCCTGACCCATTTGAATTCCACGCTTTAACATTTCTACCTCAGATTTCTAAACAACCATATCCAGTGGGGTCCTGATCCTAGCAGGTACTTCTGACGGTTACTCAAGAATGACAAACACAGCTTGCAGATTTGCCACTAGCAGCTGCCACAAGCTACTGAAAAAGGCGGAATATTAAGGCTATACAAACTCAAAGCTGAGCTAGGAATATAAATGAAACACATGTTGCTGAACATGCTGCCTAACATCAGAAACACAAGACAACAGCAGAAAGCCATGCAATGTATTTTGGCAGAAGCGCGCAAACATTTCACAGCTTGTCCCCTGGATGCCATGCTCACACTTACGTTAGTCTGTGTCATACTACCTTAACTTGTTTTAAGCATTTCCATCATCTGTGAGGTAGGGAGGGAAAAACAGAATAGTTAAGGTATAATCAAATGAGATTTGCACATCATAGCATAATTTGTAAACAATCTCATTATTGGCAGTAGTGTGAAGTGTGAATGGTTTCTGTCTCAGTTTATCCAGACAGGGAACTTTCTGAAAGCCAGGTGAGTGATTCAATGGATTATTAAGGAGGCAAATGAAAAAAACAGGATTAACAGAGGAGAAATAGTGACAGAACATAAATGCACACATAAACAAGTGAAGAATTTTTGTGTCAGTAAGATGCATTTTTTTGCTGTCATGTCAGAATGAAAGCACCCAGTAACACCTTTTGATCGATGGGTAATTTTAAACACTATGTTTATCTAGCTACTTAAAAAATATCTGAAAGAAGATGCAAAATTAAGAAACAAATACCTACAAATCATTACAATGAATTAGATCAAAGATAAAACTGTATCAGTTATCATCTCAGTATGTACAGATCTACAAAAGTCTTTCTGCTAGGGGAGAAATTGCAGTAATAAAATAAAAATTATAAATCTAGATCTTGTTGATATACTGCTCATCATTTTTGATTATACTTCCAAAATCATAGGTAGCATTTGAAAGACCCAGCCTACCAAATCCTTATATGCACAAACTTTCCTAATGGCTTAGATGTTAAGGTTAGCCATGCATCGTGCTCTTAATTACGCACCCACAGAAGACTGCTCCAGTGAGATCTTGTGCCCATGATGCCCTGAGAAAGCCCAGGGGAACTTAACTATACTTTGGATTTCAAAGTATCTTCAGTCATCTACTGCAATTTATTGTGAATTTACAGTACTATGTATAGCGCATAAACCTTTCATGTCTGATGAGGACAGATACTAAGTCATCCGGAAGCTGAAGGATTTTTATCAAGAAAAGAAGTGTACTTCTACATCTACACATTACACTACTGAACAGCTAAAAATCCATAACAAGATGGAGGAAACAAGATTACTTCCTGAGAAAGTGGCAGAGTAATCAATTGGCCTAAACTTCTGCTATTCAAGAGGAGCCTCAAAGGAGATGCTAAAATATACAGAATTTGAGACACTATCTTAAAGTAGTAATTTCTTAACTAAGAACACAGACCAATGGTTCTACTATCAGTTGAAAACTGTTTTGAAAAGAATTTAAGGACTTTATTGTGGATTTGAGATATAAATCACAAATAGTCAAAATATCATCAGAATTGTATTTTCTAGCTGGGTCTAATGCAGAAGAGCTGCAAAAAACAGTGGAGAAATGAGACATAGCTGGAAATATCTAAATGCATTGATTACGTGATTGGCATGTCCCTGGTGAAAATAATCAATACATTAACTTTTCTGAAGAGTCACAGTAGGGAGTAAGGAAAAAAACGTTTGTGTATGTGCGTATAAACTTTTTTTTGGAAAAAGAATTTGTTTGATTTCTGTGTTTCTTGAGAGCTGTGACTGTTTTGTATACTCATACTGGAGTGGCTCCATTGGCTTGTCTCTATTATTATTTCAGCAATGAAACATGAAATTGATAGAGGTGCTCAAAGATATGCACCCCAGATGAGTACTGAGATACAAAGCAAAGCAGCTGTCTCATTTATATTGCTGGAAAAAAGTGAGGTAAAATAGCTTATTAAACAAGTGATGGTGATTTTACTATACTGTTATTTTATTTGATCCTTCTGCATTGCGAGAGCAAACGATCAGGAATTTGTAGCGATGTAATCATACTTGGCTCTCTGTCTCCCTCCGGCACATCCTGGTTAAGTTGAACTGATACTGTTTTGTGCAAATTAGTTGGCAGTTTTTACAATTCAGGACTACACCGATTGGATACACTCGGGAAATATCCTAGGAAAACAGATTCCTTATTCAAGTGCTGACAAAGGCTCCCAAGCACTCCATGCTCTGCCATTCATCAGACAGACAAGCTTTCCCCAGGATTGCCCAAGGCTGTCCCTGCCTGTCCAGCCCTGCAGGGGACATAGTCTGTGCCACTGCCTCAGGACATGGGAATGCACAATCCCTTCCCTAGGATGCCATGGAGAAGACTTAGGGGAGCTTGGGCACTTATTGCCTGTCCCATGGGCCTTGGTTTAGGCTCACCATCCCCATGGAGTGGAAGGCTTAGTTATCATCCAGTCAGCATAAAGTACATGTAAATAGAGTCAATCTCATTGCTCAAGTGTCCTGGGGAATCTGCACAGGTTTATTGTCCTGGGCAACATCTCCTCTCTGCAGGAGACACTCCTGCCACTCTCTTAGTTAAGGGCTTATTTAAGTCATTTTTCTCCTTCATGCTTAAGTGTTATGCAGCTGCAGTAGGAATAATTTCTGGCACTTCACTGGTTAATAAACAACATTTTCCTTTCATTGGAGGTAAAACTCTTGTCCACCCTTGAGTTCCTCCTTGGCACCTTTCATTGAGGGATGTCCCTTTCACTGAGCCTTTCTTTCTGCATCAGCCTGGACTTCAAAATACACATATAACATAGGTTTCTAAGCAGGTTAAGTGTATATAGTACATGTCTGTCTCCTGAGCAAGTCCAGCCATGGGAATGACCCAGCACTTGTGGTGCCCTGGGAAGACTGATCCCCAACCCCTTTTCTTCACTAAACTGTGATGATGTGTGTGAGATTCTGGTAGGCTTGTGGCCATTTGGGGATGTGCCCACATCCTTGTTTTTATAAGAACTTTTCTGAAGTGAATTTCCCAGTTACTGTGCTTGTTCCAGCTGCTAATGGGTAACTGTGGGGCCAAGCACGAGCTTCCATGGGCTGTGTTCACCGGGACAAAGGTCACTTCACCACGTCATATCACGAAGTACAGGAGCCTTCGTGACGGTCCCTATCTTCAGGGGATTTAAGCCCCCTTGCAGAGCTCTCGTGCTCTGTCTCAGAGCAGCGGGGGGGGGTGAAGCCCTCCTCTGCATTCTTCTGGTTGTCCCGGTCCAGCTCTGGGAAGCCTTGAGCTTCTCAGCTCCTCTCTCTGCAGTGCATGCTGCATTTCAAGACTTCTCTCAAGGGAGAGTCCACCACCCCTCCTCCTATCTAGGAGGTCTCAGAGAGGTTTGGGGAGTTTTGGTTTTCAGTTCTTACCCCAAACTCTGTCTCTGCAGGGCTTAGTCCTGGGGGGTTACCATTTTATAACTCCAGGAGGAAAACTGTTTTTTTCCCCACCACAACACAATAATGTTCTTTCTCCACCACACCACTGGCATGGACATCCGGCTCCCAGCACAAGCTGTTTCATGCCACAGTGCTGCTTCTATTGCTAATGTAGACATTGCCTGACTGAATCCTGCTGACTTGATTGATTCTACTTAAATTAATGTGATAATATGAAAAAAAGATGATAGATCTGGCTCTAAGTGGCATTTACTCCACCATGCTATTTGGCATATAAATCAGCTGTTTGGGGCAGTGGTAACTGTTTTGTTACCACTGTGAATTTAGGAAAAATCCGTTAAAGTCAATAAAGAAAGTACATACTTACAGTGGAATAACTGGTATTAGCACTTGACTGGTCTTATTTAGAGCAGCCTTGCTCTGGAGGTAGTTTAAAGAGATTTTTCTGTCTTTTGGGATCCTTGAAGTAATCAAGTTCATTATAATCCCTTTCTTCCAAAATATCATATGAATTATGCATTTGGTTACATAGTTGTAAATCTGCATATGGCTGTTTGTACCCAGTGATAAAATATTCTTTTAGTTTTTTTAATGGTTACAGTAAAATTCTCCATGACGTACATCGCAAATAGTAATTTTCAGCTAGAAATAATGATGACATCTTGCCTATGGCAATGAACAGGTTTTAATACAACAATAAAGCATGCTCCTTTTTCTTAATTAGTCTCCATTGATTAAACATGCAGATTATTTACAAAAAGCCTAACACCATGGAAAGGAAGAATAACTAATGCAATGGCTGTATTCCCAGGATCACATGCAATTCATCTCCACTAAGCTAGCTGAGCCTCTATAATCTCAAGGCATTTATGAAATAATAAGGAGAAAGCTTTAGGTTAAGCATATTTAATATAAAAAGTGTTTGTTTAATTTGTTTCTTATGATGAAATTCTCCTATTCTTGAGGGAAAATGAAAGCACTCGATGAGTTAAAGCCATAGACATCTTGCAGTAAGATGTAAGAAGCCTTGTCAGATCACTAATGGAAACAATCTTTATGATGATGAGATTTTGTAATTTATAATTAAACTTCACAGTCCAGCCCCTGTAACCTGTATCATCCTCACATGCCCTGTTTTACACATCACAGCAATTAGTGAAGCAGGCAGTACACATTTAGGTGAAGGCTTTCTGTGAGGAGCTGGTGATGTAGTGACTCAGCAAGGCATCAGAAGGCATTTGCTTGTGCTAAGGCTTTGTACACCTCTGCAGGGGCTGGACCTGTCAGATTAATACAAGGGGCTATTTTTGTAACATCCAAAAAGTTTCTGCTGTACATCAAAGTGCACTAGCTGCTTATTTTAGATGACAGCAACTCTTACATTTGTCTTCAACAATACAGTCTTTAGCAATTTTTTGGTATGTACATCTCCAAAAGGAAACTTTCCTGTGAAACATTTTGTAGAAGGAGGGCCTCCAAATTGAGATCATCAGAGACATTTTAATGTAGTGCTTCAAACACTCCAGTAAATTAACAGCCCACATACCAAAGGTAAGTAGCAGTTGTGGCAATAGGCTACCTGGGTACTGGGGAGTACTCTGAGCATGTAATTTGGGGCAACATGAACACCTGGATTCATGCCCTGCTCTTCTGCTTAGCTGGAGTTTGGCCCCAGGCACTGCCCAGAGCCTCCTGAGAGGCTGTGCTCTTCAGCTGATCCGGTCTTTTATTTACTGTGGTAATTTTTTCTCCCAGCAACAGAAATCTCACCTTCCTTCCTATACACTCAGTTGTTTCCATTCTTGAAACTAACTTGCCTGAAAGCTGCTGTTTTCCCTGCAGGCACTGACGCTGGATCACATGAACGTGGCACGCACAGCCTGCCACAAGCAGAGGGTTGTGTGTTACCTTTCCTTGGCTGCTCTTAAATCTGCCCGTGGTGTTTGAGGAACTAATCCGAGCCCATAAGCTGAGCATTTCACCCCGGCTTCTGTCTCTTTCCCTGTCCCTGAGCTAATGGGATCCTGACTACAGAAGTGCGAAGCAGTGGAAGATGTGAGGCCCCAGATGTGTACCCAAGGTCAGAATCAAGAACTTCAAGCAAGTTCTAGAGAGAGAATGGAAATTGCCACTGAAGCCAGGTAACTTCTCCAAAAGTGTCATCATTAACACTCGGTTTTCACAATGTGCTCTTCATTTGTGTACAACTCAGAAGGATATTGTCAAAGAGGTCGCTGTTACTAACTCTAATGGCACAGTGAAGTGACCTGGAAAAGGTGATGCCAGAGCCAACAAAGGCACTGACATTGGAGTGGGCTTTTCTGAGTCATGGGCTGACTCAGCTCTCCTTGCTCTTGTTGCTCCAATGCCACTGGTGCTGCACCCCCTCCTTGTTTGCTGTTGCCCTTCTGCGGTTCCCTATCAGCTGCCCATCCCTGCTCATCAAAGCACTTACCAAAGTCCCTTAGTTGGCATGTTCTCCCAGGTCTCACTTGGCAAAATGTAGCTACATCTGCACTTTTCTAAATGGGAATGTATTAATTACATTCTTAAAAGCTTTGCTGGATAGAGATCTGCACTCAAGAGCCAGACCCACCTTCCTTGCTGGAGCCTGCACGGAGGAGGAGAAGACATTTCTCTCCTTTTCACATGCTGACTGGGAAAGGGGTGAGCAAGAGAAGCAGAGAGAGCCCTGACTTGGTTTCTGCAGTGCACTGCTGTCAGCAAAGCACTGAGCAGGGAGGGTCTGAGCACCTGCCCAGATCCCAGAGCACCCTGAGGGGAGCCAATAACAAGGCTGAGCTGAGAAGTGTACACATCTTAGTAGTTCTGTCATATTTTTTAATAAAAACATTTGGAGAAAAGGTTTCCCCATTGACTTCTGAAAAAATAAACACCTGAAAACCAAAAATTTTTTTTTATGCAGGCAGCTATTAATAGTAGTGGTAATATTAGTTTTATGCTATATTAATAATTACCCATATAAAATGCATTGTTGGGTTTTTGGTAGGAATTGGGTACTAGCAATAATAATACTTTCATCTGAGTAGCTCTTTTGTGTGTAAAACATGCCAGTGAAGGCATCTAAGTCGCACAATACAGAGGTGCTGGAACCTCTATTAACTAAGCTATTTAAAAGCACCATGTTGTGCCTGTTATTATAAGAACACAGCATTTAACACTCTATTTAAAGGAAACAATTCTTCTTCCATCTTTTCCTGACTGAAGCTTATATCCATTGTTTTCTCAGAGAAGCAACAAAGTTTAATCACACCTTAATCTATTTAATCACACCTTCAATTTTCATCCCTTTATGTTATTATTGTCAATGCATGATTTTTAAAAGATCTTTTCCTGAAGCTATTTAACCCATCAAAAGGTTTGGTTTTGCTTCTTAGGTGCATGTCTTACATAGTAAACTTCCCTGTAGTATGGAAGACAAAGATTTCTTTGCTGAATCACTACAGTCATCAGGAAACTCAATACTTATCTCTATGGCAGTCAGGTGAGGTCTCCTAGTGTCTTTCCCTTTTAGGTTGCTGCTTTTGTTTTGGGTGTCCCTAGACTCTGAGTATGGTAGCATGAGCTGAGGGTTCTCATCATGGCAGCTGTAAGAATCATTTATTTTTTTTGGTTGAGCAGCAGAAACAGAGAAAAAAAAGATTTCTGTCAACCTTTTGAAATGAAATTAATTTCAGATCAACAAAATACACGATTTGAGGGACATAGTATAAAAGTAGAGGAAAAAAAGCCTGGCATCGCAAAGTGGAAGAATAAAGTACAGGAGCTATTCTTCCCTGACCCGGTGTTCAAAGGAGAGATGTTCACTGAGGTCAAAACCACAGTCTGTTACAAGCAGAGATTGGAGCCAAAGCCCCTCTTTTACTAGAGATGTTCTCTAGCTCCAGCCAGAGGTCACCTGAAATAAGATGTTCTCCAGCTCTCCTGCTGTGACTATTTTATATTTCATTGCAACTGTACAAATGCTCAGCAGTGGAGCAGAGACACAGCACCCTTGGGTTGTAGCTTGGTGGCAATAGCCAGTGAAGCCATTTACACCAAACTAAATCATACTGAAAGAACAGATTTCAGAAACATTCCCCAAAACTTCCTTTCAATGTGATGGATGAGCAGCAGTGGTGGCTCCTCTCTCCTGGGCAAGGGAGGGCTAGAGCCACTATTGCTGAAGTTGACCCAAATTCATCAAGAATTGTTATGACCTCAAACTACATTTTTAAATTAATAAAATAACTAAAAATGCTGTTTCTAAATGCTGTTCACCCCTTCTGAACATCAATCTGCACACTAAAAGCACACTTTTTGTGACAGCACGTGCCTGTGAGCTCTGCCTGCACACATAGGAGGGCTGCTGGTGAATCCTTGTGAATCCTTCAGTTCCACCAACACGGTGGTCAAGACAATACCACGATTTCAACTGACCCCCTTCAATTTCCCGGTCTCTCTGTTAACCAGCTCCAAACTGAAGGATCTGCACATTGATGCTACTTCACTAATCTCACAGGTTTAGGATAGAAAGTCCCAAGGCTGTATGTCAGCTCTCTCGTACACATTATTATTTTTGTATCTAAATCTTCTTTAAATATTGGGCAGACTCTTTTCATAGCTGAGTAGTCATTTCAGTAAGTGTGGCAGTAGATTTACAGTTTGTACTGTGTACACTTTCTGTAGTGAAGCATAAAATTGAAAAGCTTATGTCAAATTCATTCATACATGGACACGCTCAAGAACAAATTAATTTTAAAGCACTCAGAGGGTATATAATGTTTCTATGTCATGCTTTACAAATCTATAAAGTAATTTATAACATAAAGTCTACTTTAGAAGAGAGCTGCAGTAGAACAGATAACAGAGTGATTTCAATCTAAAATATCCCAGTGCTATACTCCCCCAGATATCTGCAATTCAGATCTGATAGGAACCATGAGTAATCACTTTCTAAAGCAAAATTATTATACAAGAAAAGGCTCTCAGTGCAATGTCCTCTTACGAAACCAGGCTATTCTAGGACAAATTAAGTTTTCTAACCATCAGTATGCAGCACACTAGATAAGGGGTCAGATTTGGATCTCAAACTAGTACAAATCAGGAATCACAGTCATGCAGGATCAGGATAAACTCGTTTAGATGGATATTGGATAAATGCTGTGTGTAACTGTAATAGTATGGCCATTGTAATTAACTTCAAGAGAGTTTCCACACCATGAGAATAGATGTCTTCATGCTGACGTTACTGTTGTGGTCCTTCTTTTCTGGATGGCACAGCCCACAGAGGGTACGTCTGCACCAGGCATGTCTTCCCTGTGCCATCCGAGCACAGGTTCCTTGAACATCCTTCCAGTGCTTTGTGTTTCGGAGGGCCACCAGCTTCTTTCTGCTTTCTACGGCAGGAGCTGGGAATTGCCAGCACTGCTTGTCACCAACCTCTTGCTGCACGGGACCAGGGGACCCAGAAACCACCTCTCTTTGATCACAGCCAAGATCCTTCTCTGCTTGCTGCAACATCATGCCTGTAAATTCCCCCACAATGAGCACTTATCATTAGCAAATGTAGTAGGCAATCATCAGAAATATTCAAAGACAATCAGTCACCAAAATTCAACCATGGGGTGAGCAGCTATAGCTCCCCTGAAGTTGGAGGCTGGCAGGAATGGTGCTGAGACTAAGGAGCTGGCTCTAGCCAGCTGGTGTCACAGCTACTCCTGCTCCCTCCCGGTATCATTGTGTCTGCATTTTTTTCCAGGGGCATTCCTGCTCTCTGCAAGCAGCAATTTAATACATTAGCAGTACAAGGAGCAAAATATGCAGCAATGTCTGTGAATTGCTGCCATGCTCCTCTTCCCACTATTCATCCCACTTGGCATGTATGTGGCACCTGGGTAGCTAACTCTGTAATTTGGACACAGGTAGTGCGTTCTCTCATCTCCTCAGAAGAAACAGAGACATAATCAGAATTTAGAGTGACTTCTAAAAAGTGCATATTTCAAAGGTAAAATTGCAACATAAAGCATTCAGAGAAACTATAAACCAGGTACCACCTGCGTGCAGAAGCGGGAAGGAAAATATAATTCTTTGTAACAGCCAGTGGTTGCAGACAAAAGGGTCTAACTCAAAGCAGCTGTTCCTAGTCCTTGCATCAGAGGGAGGAAGCCCTAGTTGCAGTCCCCCCATGCAGTGAACTTTGAGATATTTATAAAAAGTGGAACGGCTTCCACAGTGCAGGGCAATTAAAGTCACCCCAGCGGAGCTGGGTAGGTAACCAGTCAGTACAGCACAGCCACAGTGACTTGGGAAGAAACCCTGGCTGTGGGGAGATGGGATCATCCTTCAACACAGACATGCAGGCCAGGGGTCCCCATGGGGCTGGGTGGATGATCACACAGGATGGAAGGGCTGAGCCTTACCCTTGTTTTCTGCTGAATGTTGGGACCAGACTTCTCAAAAATAGCTAATGACATTGGGTGCATTAAACTTCTCAGCATAGGAATTGGTTTTGTTGGACATTCTCTTTTTGAAGGTCAGTGCAAACTGGGCCCCCCAAAAGTCCTTTTGAAAAGGTCAACCATTGCCAGTCTCCTATACTGCATTCCTTCCTCACAGCCTCACAGCTGCCACGTTGCTGACACATGTGGGGGAAGAAAAGTCCTTATTCCAGCAGGAAAGGCCGAAAAAGGAAGAACTATTAGTCTGAAATTCTGCAATGAAAGAGGAAGATTTCAAAGGAACCCAAAGAAAACTTGCATTCAGCTCAGTGGGAATGCCTTAGGTATAGACTTCACCTATTTCTTTGCAGAAAGCCAGTTAGTTCTTCAAACTTAACAACTGCTTTAAACAAAGGGACTCCTAAAATTTGCTTTATCATCAGAAGGACACGGCTGACAGCCAGGAAGCACAAGAAGTAGTGGGGTGCTGGAGGAGCCCTCCCCAGCTGCATTACAGCCACTGCCCCACTGTAGTAGGGAGGCAGCTGTACCAAGTGTTCTGCTGCCTGCTGTGCTGTTTGCCGAGTGTTTTGCACACTCCTGTTTGCAGTTGCTAATAAATACCTCCAATGTTAATAATTTGCACTGGAATCTTCTGTGACTTCTTTCTGCCTCAGGTTGCACTTTTTTCTTTAGAGTTTCAGCACAGCAGTTCAGCAGTTTTTGAGAACCTGTATCATTGCCTAAGGAGTTCCTGACTCTGAGAGGAGGCAAAATTCATCAGCTTTCCTGTGGCTGTCACAGTAGTACTGAAATATTAAATAAATGGTATTTGGATCGAGTTTTTCTGGATTTTGATTGTGAAAATCAGTCATAAAAACCTTGACAATCAGATGTCAGTGTAGACCTATACCACCATTGCTGTCTGTGCAGAGCACTCTGGGGCTGTTAGATTCACAAAGTGGTGATAGTGTGAAGACATGATGCTGCAGCATCAACCTTTTAGGGATCTCACCCTCCTCAAGTATTCACAAAGCAGTATATAGGTAGGCAGCTTGCAGCATGAGGGAAGAGATGGGTTCCTAAGCTTGGGATCCAGGAAAGCCAATACAATGCAGAAAGGCCATCTGTGCTCGATGATAGAAAATGTAAAGGCCAGGATGCATTTGAAATGAAAGCCTGCTGAGCTCTGCATAAAACACAGAGGAAACGCTCAGCTTTTCCTGGTTAGTGGAGAGCTTCTTCTACTCAAGAGCTTTTCTATGGACCCCTGCTGTTTCCTTCCCTTGTATTCCAGGAAGACAGTTATTGTTTGTCCTCCTTTCTACTGTATTAAATCTTTCCAGGTGGCTGTCAAGATGAAAAGTCTGCCTGGACTTCTCACAGCTCCCCTGGAGACCTCTGGAGGGCCAGGAGGGGTCAAAGCCTTGGTCCCTGGCTGTTGTACCTGTTCCTAGCCAAGGCCGCCTCCTTTGGCCATGTGCATCTTCAGATTTGCAGTGTGCTGTCTAGGATTTTGGGTAGAAGGGAGCGCTCCTTGGAAATGGCCAAGTCTCCTGTTCACACCTAAATAAAAGTCTCCTGCAGTTAGATCCTCCCTCTGTGTGGGCGAGGGAATTACCGAGTAAATGGCTGTGTAAATGCCAGAAAAATGCTGATTAGCAAATTACATTTGTTTGTCTCTAACACTGTCATCACTTTCTCAGTGAATTGATGTGGAGGGGTTTCTCTCTTGAACTGGCTCTTTAATTGCTCTGCTAACGAGGCAGGTAGGGCGCCAGAGTAAATAAGCACTCGCAGAGTGCTGCGATTATGGCTGGAGATTGCCTCCAGCTGCCAAACTAACACAGTGAGAGTGAAGCCTGCAGCATAGACAAACATTTTGCTACTGTCCCAGATTTCAGATTAGCTTATATAAAATGTGGACTTATGCAATGTATATGCAATATAAAAGACTTTCTAAGGTGTTTGACTTGATATTGCAGGGTATAACATTGGCACTATGTAGGTTTAATAAAGCACATAGGAAACACAAATGAAGAAGTGCTTTTCCTGAGCACATTGGACAATAAATCATCATCCTTAAACAGCAGTGTTCCTAGTAGGGTTGTAGAGAGGTTGTTCCTAGACCTAAAACTTGTCAGCAGTGCAGATGCTACATTAGATCATGGCTGATAAAATCTGTAGCTTGCACAAGAATCAATGTTATGTTTAAATGATGAAGAGAAGGCAGTGATATGAGACCTGTTGCTTGGTCAGACAAATCCACTGTTTTTATGTACAGCCAAATACAGAGTTAATCTCCACAGAAAAAGAAATAGCAGCTGCTCTAGTTAAGTACATTTTTTTCTCTAAAGGATTTAGAGGCCAAACAAGAGGCCAAAAGCTCAAGTCCTCTAATAACTGAGAAGGCTAATGAGACCTTGGCTGGCTAAACAGGGGATGCTGAGATGGAGGCAGGAGCTGAGGCTGACAGTGCTATCTGCAGTGTTAGCATCCACTGAGGGTGGTGAAAAACTGTGAAAGAGACAGAGAAGAACTGCAAAAGTGGGCCAAGGACTAGAGAAGGCACCTAATGGGGAGAGAGAGGTTTAAAAAGCACTGTCTGTCTAGTTTATAAAAAAGAAGATTGAGAAGTCTTGATTACAGTGAATAACTCTTCATGGGGAGAAATGAGCTCTTTAAATCTGGTGCAAAAGGATGAATGGTTAAAAGCTGAAACCAGATATAAATGAAGTGGAAATTAGGCAAAACATGTTAATAGTGAGGGTTGGAAACAAGCTGCTGAGTGAAGAAAAGGAGTCTGCAGTGCTTGATGAAGATGTCTCAATGTTTTTCCGAGTGACAATTTTCTTATATACATGCTACATTTCAGTCCATGCCAATATAGGCACAACTGGGTGATTTAAAGAGTGGTGAAAACATCTAGTTGTGTCTTCCAGCTTCAAGCTCTGGGACCCTGTATGAGCTGTCTGGAGGAGCATAGGGGTGTGCATGCCAGCTGGGACTCTTGCGGGGTGAGGAGGACCCTGTTTGGTCTTTCTCCCCTTCCATCAGGATAGTCATGCCAGGAACCAGCGCCGGCATTTAAGTCCTAAAAGCCTGGCTGTCTGTGTTTCCAAAATGCCTTGCAGCATAATGAACCCCTTGCTTGTCTGTTGAAACTGCTCCTGGAGCAGAGGGGACAGCAGGGCATTGCAGTGGGGATCACGCTGGCTCCCAGCTGTTCCCAGCAGGGTGGGCAACTTGAGGCACTGAGCCAGGCTGACACAACTCCAGGGGTGCTGCCTTCCTCAGGGGGATTATTCAAGAGAACAACCTGTGTTCTCATTTTGAGAGAGTTTTCTATCTGAAACTCAATATTTTTTCTTCACTGAAATACATATTCTCCCCCTGCTCTATCTCCCCATCTTCCAGAGTTAAACAATTATTTTTTCCCCAGTGGATAACCAACATCCTTCAAACACATATTAGAGAGCTTCACTCTCACTTTTGTGGTGAGCTCAGCTGTGCGTGCTCTGTCTGTGTGTCAGTTCTGCAGCCCAGACTAGAAATGCTGTGCTGTGGCTCTGCCTTTGCATCCAGCAAATGGTTCCCAATACTATTAATTATAATATTCAGTCTCTGGTGGGATTGGACTCAACAGAGCTAACAGGCTCAAAATAAGGTGGGTATGATGTCACCCGAAGCAAAACAATAATCCCCACCTTCTTTGAAGCTGATTGTAGCTACTTTTTAGTCCTTTAAGTTGTCAGTCATGACAAGATGCTGGCAAAAATTAACTCCCACGCTTGGCTTTGCAACAGGAAGGTGAGTGTGCCGTGGAACGATGTTTCAGGCTTTCATCAATTTATCTTTGACAAAATGCATCTCTTCAGTGAGAGGAGATCTAGGTTGGGAAAAAAGCTGAGAATGCTGACACCCTATCATGATGCTTCTAGACTTTTTCAGGATGGAGAGTCCTTTACTCAGCATTTAAAGAATTTTCAAAATCTCCATATGGTTACTATAGGAGAGAGAAAGTCTGAACAGTGATAGCAATGGTGGATCTGCCCTGGGAGAAGAAAGATGTGTGGAGTGTGGTTGAACTTGCAGTGCCTTGCATTAAGCCAGATCGCATGTCTGGGACCCTTGAGGATTCAGTCCTTGGAGAGAGTAGCTTTCTTTCAGTTCATGAATGGTTCCCAAACAGTTACCTCCACTGACAAGCTGCAGATCATGGATGTTCAGCAGGCAATTGCCTGGTTTCGTGATGATATAGTAAGAAATCTAAGATCCTGCTCTCTTCTCAGTCCGCGCTCCTTCCTCCAGAACCCCCTATATTTTTTTTTGCCATTACTTTCCAGGAAAAGCAGTTTCTGTAGCTGCTCCTGGGATGCAAGAGTTACATTCTTGAGTAATACCACTCATTAATGTGTGGTTAGGCACAGTAATATTTCCTTTTTTTTTTTTCTTATTGAGAGGTAGAAAGAGGTAATATGTCAGTGATGTGTTTTCAAAAGGATGGAGAATGAGTTATTTGACAGAAAACTGAAAGACTTGATTGCATTCTCTGTTGTGAGCATCTAGAAGTTTGGCTGTAGTATAATCCATTGACTTTTTTACTATTTTCCTATTTAAGCAATCAGAAGTGAGGTGTAAATAAGACACAAAGTCCACATTTGCCGGCAATTAAAAGCACAGCATTCTGGCTGATAGAGATGAACATTTAAATCAGCTGATTTAGCAACTATTAAACAAAACATTTTGTTTTTATTGCTAACTTGAGCAATAAAGAGATCAATAGAGACATCAGGATAAAATTTTTGGAATTGCTAAAGACAAATGGAGAAGTGGGAATTAATGACAATTACAAAAAAAATCCAAACCCAAATCCCAA
Organism: Neopelma chrysocephalum; assembly: GCF_003984885.1. Taxonomy (NCBI): domain Eukaryota; kingdom Metazoa; phylum Chordata; class Aves; order Passeriformes; family Pipridae; genus Neopelma; species Neopelma chrysocephalum. The sequence continues at coordinate 11,190,281 of NW_020897704.1, forward strand.
TGGTTTTCACAGAAAAGAGCCTTCCAGAGCAACCACTCCACAGTAAAGCAGAGGAAAGAAGAACTTATGAAGACATTAATCAAGGTACAAGTGAAAAGAAAATGAGATGCTTCAGGGCACAGAGATGACAGGAAGAATATCTGTGGCAATAAGGGATGATGGAAATCATACAGAGGGAAATACAACAAAGGATACATGAGGAAAGGATGCAAGTGCTGCAGAACACCTACTCTGACAATACAGTCTTTTGCTCTCACTAAAAACAAAAATCAATAAACTCTGTGTAGGAAGAAAAGCTTATTAAATCATTGACTGTCCAAGTAGATATTCCTGTTGGCAAACACATTGCTTTGTGTGATGGATGGACACCCGGGTCAAGAGGTCATTCACTGAAGTGATCAGGCTTCATAAAATCCAGGTTTGCAAACAGCTGAGGTGGCAGAGGCTCAGTGCAGTTACTGATGTCTGAGTTCTGTGCAGTGCAAGTTTCACAGAATGACAGAATATGCTGAGTTGAGAGGGACCCACAAAGATCATCAAGTCCAATCATTATCCCTGCACAGGACTATCCTCAAGAGTCTCACCATGTACCTGAGAGTATCATCCAAATGCTTCTTGAAGTTTGGTTTTGGATCAGTGAGAGGGTTTCAACTGAGGGACAAGCGGGAGGGACTCTTGCAGCTCTGGCCCAGGGTATGCTGGATCTGTGGGCACCTGTGACTGGCCACACTGCAGCACCTGCCCCTGGAGCAGTGTTTCCTTGCTAGTGCAACCTACACCAGCAGTAAGATTTCTGTGGAAGCGGCCTTTGAGGGCAGGCTGCAAGTGTCCATAAATCCCCATCACCCCAGCACTGTGTGTTTACTGCTGTGGGTTGGGATCTACCCAATTTGACCTTGATGAGCAAAATGCTTTTCTGGCTTTTTTTAGAGTTTTGGACTGGAAAAAATACAAAGTGTTTTTTTTCTTTTCTTGGAATACAAAGTGCTGTATCAGGTTGATGAACACTTGGGGCTACTTCTGCTTCAGTTCAGCCTGAGGAATGACAGGGGATCAAACTAAGCATTGGCCCTTTGGTTATTAAAAATTTATTTTGAGATGTCTTCTCTATCCCAAATTCACTACAAGAAAATCTTGTTGTTTGTTCCCTGCAAACTGGGGAGAATGTTTATGTTCCAATGCATTTTGTCCTGAATGTTCCCATATGAGAAAAAAAATCAAAATTATTATGTATGTTAATAATAGAATACATACATAAAGACAACCTTGAGGTGTCTAAACTTTCTGCATATTCTTCTAGATTGCTGATAACTTTTGTACATGCATGTATTAAAAACAAGAATAAAAATTGTGAACTAAATTGAAATATAAATATTTTTGTCTGGAAAAGAAAAATAATTTGTGTCAATAAATCAATCATGATTTGTAAAAAAGTCTTTGTTGTTTTCCATCAACAACAGTAACCTTCCTATCTGCAAGGAATAAATTTCTAACCTTAAGGAGTTGACACTATTCAAATTAGTTAGAGCCTAGCAAAACTCTTTCTTTCTCAAGTTATAATTTTTTTTCCTAATAGAAAATAAAGCTTGATTTTATTCTACTTTGCTCACACAGCATCATTGCCTTGATATTACATTTATTTACCAAGAGAAATGAAAGTTTTAATTCTGTTTCTTCTGGAAAAAAGTATATTTGCAGAAAAGAGAAAATCAACAGTGCTTATAACATGGTTGAGAGGAACCAATCATGGGAAAAAATATCTCCACTTACTATGTTTTTAATTTCTTCTGCATTTTTGGTCATGTTTAGAAGCAATGCTATCTATGATTCATGCATGTGACACACTTTCTGAACCCCGAAAACCAGTGAAAAGTTCTGGGTGCATTCCTCCCATTGTGGGGTTCCATTTCCGAAGGCTTGAGGTGGATAGGGAAGGGGTTACTCCAGCTCCAAGGGTCAGGGTCCTGGACGCATGGAGGGGTTAGGTGCTCACCCCTCCCCCCACCCACACGGTCCCATGGCAGCCACAGACAGCACACGGGACTTGGAGAGGAGGCGAGAGAGAGAGTTGGGGTGGTTACATTTATAGGGTTTTGGAGGATTCACAGAGAGACCAATTATGGGGTCAGGGGGCTTACAGGACGCCCAATCGCAGGAAGGGGTTAAAAGGTCCAATGAGAAGACTTCTTGATATCTTCTCAGGACATTCCTGAGACAGAGATAAGAACTGGCCATGGGGGATTTTGGGAAGAAGAAAGCACGAGCCAGCACAGGGACCACAAAAAGCCATTTTGAAACACACTTAAACCACAGCTTCCCATACAAGGTAGATTCACTGCTACAAAAAGTAGGTGGCCAGAGTGGGCTGTCTCCTATATCAGCCAGCCTCACCAATGTCTGCTGTGTGATGCCATGATTGTTTGCTCCAGTATCAAATTTCCACAGGAACATTCAACCATTGGAGCTTTTGACAACAGTCGCATACTGAGAAAACACAGCACATGCAATGGAATGGCTGGGAAACCTTGTTTGAGATAACCTGTTGAAACAAGTGCCAGACATGCAGTTTGAGGAACTTATTTTCCAAATTTAGTTATGTAACCAAGATGTACAGAATGTATCCAGAAGTTATTCAGATACCAGAACATTTCAAATTATTTGCCTACTGACACAGGTTAAATCAATTAGGGCTGAACTGATTAGCACCTGAGTTATTAAGTCAAATATATCATGGGGCATTTCCTCTGGAATTCGATTGATGTGATGTCAGGGAGGAAGTTTGCCTTTTACAGTTACAGGAAGCTTAACTGTTCAGACTTCTATCTGATCTAGTTACAGATATGGAATATTTAGTAAATGGCATGATCTAAACCCTGAGAAAACTCTGCTGGGGTTCTCAGGAACTAAAAAGGTCATGAATCTGGTTTAAATGAAATCAGTGCAATCCCACAGATGCATCTGGTCTGATTGCAGCCTGGTGTAGTCACTGTCACCTTCGCAGAGCAAAGGAGCATAATAAGTCAGTGGAGAAAGAAGTTTTTCAGACATTTCCTTTGCAGCAATACTGTATGAAAATAGTTTGAGCTATCACTTGCAGAATGACAGTTTAATCTAATTTTGGGGGGAAAGCAGAACTGACACTGATGGATGAACAGGCGGCAGGAGGGGCTGAGAGCAGCCATGGAGCGGGTGTTAATCCTATTGCTGCATCCAAGCCGAGAGAGGACCTCATCCTCCTGCACTGATGACTCAGCAGAGGGCAGATATTTAAGGAAAGGTCTGACTCTGTTTACTTAGAAAACTGGCTGTGGGAATTTAGTTTGCATCAGGACACAGGATCGAGCCCTTGGTTATGCTGCAAGTGTTACAGCTCCCCTGCTTCCTCTTCTGCCCCTGAGAAAAACCCCACGGCAAACAGGAATCTGAAAATAAAGTGCTGCATTTCTCATTTGAAGATCTGCCACTTGAAACCTTCCATTTTTCAATTTTCTTTGTAACAATATATTATCAGATGTATTTGATGCCTAATTTAACTTGGTTTCCACATGTCATTATGTTTATGAAATGTTTTTGTCTTTCAGTGAAGCAAATGCAACCACAAGATCTTGCTCTTTGGCTTAATTTCCAACTACTTGTCACTTTATTTTTTTCTAAATCCAGGCCAGCCTGCTAAACACACTTAATAATTTACAGTTTTCACTGCCTATTGCCCTTGCCCAAAAGGCTAACAGTTTTCTTCAGCTCACGGGAAGCCCTGCAGAGGAAAAGACTGAAAACTGCAAAGGTCAAGAGGAGTTTCAGATTAAGGTTTATATTGTGCTGTTATTTAAGTAAACAAAAGTAAATTCCAGCAGGAGGGATGAATTTAGATCACTCGCAGCGTGTGTATACTGTGGTGAGGTAGAGCTGGAATGGAAGGCTCTTCCCATTGTGAGGCAGATTGAACAGGGGTGATGCGAGAGAATGTAGAGGAAGATTTACCAGAGGATGCTGGGACAGGTAACGAACAGCAGAGACAGCAGGAAAACACCCCATAGCAGAGATTACTGCAGCACACCCTGCCAGAGCAGATTTTTACATTGGAGCCTGGGGTTACATCTACGCCAGTAAATGAAAACAGACCATGTTCTCCTTTCTAGTTCTGAGGGCAAGAGGCACAGCACAGCAAGCATCCATCCTTGCCTCCCCTACCCTGCCTCCCTCCAGTCCCCTCCACCCAAAATGACCTCCTCCCTATGCCTAGTGGCTTTGGGCTATGTTATCTCCCAAACCTTGTCCCAGACATTGCTATCCAGAGTGAGGAAAATGCACAAACAGCATGTTAACAGCCTGGAGAGCCAGGGACAGCGTTTCAGCCCTTGTTCATGTACAGTTCATTAATACACGGATCCCAAACTAGATTTAGAAGATGTGTCTGTCCTTCTCTTATGGATGAGTTGGATGATGTGCTGTTGTAGTTTAATGTAATTGATATTGAAAGGAAGGTTGTAGTGTTTATTAACAGTTTAAAAAACAAGAATTCAATCAAAGCCAGCCCACATGGCCCCTTTAAAAGTCACTGGATGAAAACAGGTGTATCTACATGGTAGTTCATCTCTAGACCACTGTGGATAACTAGCATCCACTTAGGAATCTCAAATGGCAGTGGGCACTTAAATGTGAGCACCTGATGTTCATCTCATGAAGGACAAGTTTACTCAGCACTCAGCTCTCCATTGACACGTACTGACTACATCTCCCTGGATACAAGAGCTTAGGTACCTCACATGTGTCAACATCTATGTACAAGTGTCTTCTGGATGTGAGTCCCACCTGAACTGTGCTAGTGGCTGTGTTGTTGTTGGCTATGCTATTGCAGAAGAGACATACTGGGGATGTAAGGCAAAACCAAATGAAGAGATGTCTATGTTGCAGCTATCTGGTAGAGTGACTGCAGCTTGTAATCAAGGATAAATGAAGATAGCTGTGGCTTATAGGTTACTTAGTGAGGCTTACAGCAGTGGCAGGTGCAATGATGTAGGCATTGTTCATCTACATTATCCAGCATTCAGATGTATTTATTCATGGATACAGTTAGCTCGTGCTACTCCTTCTCCATTGCTTTGCCTTTATAAGCTATCCTGAAGCTAAGTCTGGCCCTTCTGCCTGAAGTTTTCTTGCATCTCTGCTCAGGTCAACAGACATAGAAGCAGAGCTGACCCTGCTGGATGTGTGAAGTGTTGGCCAACAGAGATACAGCTGTAATCAGCTTGATGGTGTTATGTGCCTGAAACCAGTGTATGGGCTCCATATATATGTCAGACACTGCTGCCTCAGCCTTGCCTGAACTTAGGGGGGATGTACAATCATCACTGTGAGAAAAATACAGAGTGTCTTCTGAAGTTTATTAAAATGTGATTGAACGGTGAGAAATGGAGAGGAAAAAGGAGCAGCTTCTTGAACAGAGCAGCCCTGCTGCTCAGGAAAGTAAAAAATAAAGCCCAGAATGGAGTGGGAGATGCATACAGGGAGACACCGATAGAGATATTTTAAATAACCATATGGAATGAATGGAGAATGAAACTATGAAATGAACTGCAAACAGAACAAATTTACATGAAGCTGAACAAAACCACGGAAGTTAGACTTACTATCTTTATCTTGTGTGAAGGTTTTATTGTGCCTTAAGGATAAAAAGGAGCTTGAAAGGGTTATATATCTCATGAAATACATCTGCTGAGCTTCTAATGGTTATGCTGCGAGTAGAAGACATTGCTTATCAAAGCCTAAATAAAGTTCTTGCTTTCACATATAAACAGGAACCATAAAGTCTGGGAGTGGGATTCCCCCAAGCAGGCTCATGCCAGAAAAATACCTACTCATTCACTGCTGACAGGGCTGGGAACCTATCACCAATTCTGCATCAATTATGCTGCTGATCTGCTGTTAATCTATACATAAATCCTGTCAGTGCATTAATACCCCTTAGTGCGTAGACAGAAACAAAGCAAGATACAGACAAACCAAAGAATTTATTGTTTTCTCTGCATTGCGATCATAATGAGACTGTTCCTTAGCAAGGTTTGGGATAAATGACCTGGTCACATTCCCTTTCATGCTGGAAATGTCCCAGGGCTTAAAATGTTCTCAGGTGAGTTTAGTGCTTACAGAAAATATTATATGGACAGCCTTGAAAAATTAAGTCTTTGCTTCCAAGGAACAGAAGCATAATCAGTAGAAACAGATTTCTGTACAATTTCTCACTAATAGGCTGCCAGATGCTCTCTGGAAAATGGGATTTTCCATACAAGACTCAGCTATGCCTACTGTTACCAGCAGAAGGGGCATCCTCGTGCCTTCATAAGGCCCCCCACAACCGAGCAAGGTGGCAGCCATGGTCCTCACTGTCGGGCACCCTGACATGGCAGGACAGAGTGGATGTACTTGCACACCCCTGCTCCTGCTCTGTTATCTGTCTGACAGCCTCCAGCATCCTCCCCTGCTTAGCCTGAGTGCAGCAGGGCTGCCACTAGGACCCCAGCCCAGCCTTGGCTCTGTCTCCCCCATCTTTCCTGGTGGCTGTCTACTTTCTGTCCAGATCTCTTGGTATAGCTGTGCTCTGTACTCTCCCTGATCTCTGTACTTGTTCACAACCATCCTACTTGGTTCTAGCTCGTGACAGATAGGGCTGGGTTCAATCCAGTGAATCAGCAGCCTGACTTGCCATGAACAACCACTTTTTCCAGGTCCTCAAGGCACCAGATCTGGGCTATAAAGCTTTTGCTGTAGAGCAACAATGCTAGAAGGTGTTACAAAATTCTGCTCCAGGTACCTGGAGCACAAAATGGTTATTTTTACGCTTCACATTCCCATTCATCTGAGAGTAAAACAGTACCAAGGTGTTTCTCACAAGACCCAATGGGGTATCATACCATGTGTTTGGCAGGTTTGTTTGCTGCCCCTTGATGGGTTTTTTTTGTTTGTTAGTTGCCTCAGTGGGTTTAAAAATAATTTAATTGATTCAAATACATTCACAACATTTCTGTAATGGTTTTTAACTGTCTAATTAGTGTAAAGACATATAATCATGTAATTAGCCTGTGTAATTACACCATGTAATAATATTGTAGTGCTGTTATGCACACCCTTTTTAAACACAGTGGGAAAAAAAGCACGCATATGACTCCAAAATTGTAAGTGTGACTCCCAGAGTGTCTGTAAATATTTCCTCACATATATTCCTCGTGCAATCATGGAAGTTTAAATACAGGAATATATGCTGTTATAAGAGAGATACCACTTATTTTTGGAAATTAACTCCATTAGATTGTGTGGTACCAACATGAAGTGGTTGTGCACAGGTGGGCATGTCTAAAGGCAGGTGTTGAGGAAGGATGAGGGACTTTAGCTGAAGATGTGATTACAAAGTACACTTAATTCATGCATGGAAGCTCTCATTGCAAAGGATAATGGTGTTTTTATCATGTGGCCTGACTCTCCTTTTCTCATGGAGGAACTGGATGCTGGTCTGATCCAGCTCTCCTTCAGGTCAGTGAAAAAGCTTCCAGTGGCTTTAGCACGATAGGCTTGCTCCACTGTGTGAAAGGCTTTAGGCATCCCTGTACCTATGGAAAATTGGTGCCTTATTCTGCTTCCCTCTGCCCCTGCTCTGGTAAAGTCAGCCTTACTTTCAAGGGTGTAAGGCACTTGGATTCATGTACTTTTCTAAGACAGGGAAATGTGTCTCAAAAAGAAAGAGTCTGTTGGTGTTAAGTTTCATCAGCTTCCAAGTGGATCAGACAATCTGTTCCAGCGTGCTGAAAAGTGTTTTACAATTCACAGAATTAAAGTACAATGGGATTAATAGTTAGTAATTACTGACTTGCTTTGAGGAATTCAGGTGAATGTCTCCAATTTTCATCTACATTTTACTCATTTTAAGAAAAGGATGGTAAATCCACAAATGAGGCAGATGTTGCAGGTTTGTGTATGTGACATCCTTCACCCCCAGCTGTGAAAACAATACTGTGCCTGTCATTGCTTTTGTACAGAATTAATGAAGTTTGAAAACATATCATATCCTCAGCAGTTGACGGACACATTAATAATGCCTTGTTTAGTTTTGCAGAAGTATGACCCAGTTTCATTCACACATTGGCACTGCAGTTAACTACAGCAAATGCAGTGCTTAATGCAAACAGGTGCCTATGCTGGAGGGCTTCTGTGCAGTTACATGAATGGAAAACCCCTCGTAAACTCAGATGAAATAGCACAACTGGCAAATACTTCCTTTGCAATATGTACTGCTCACTTCAGGATGCACCAGTCTTTCCAAAGGGTCCGAGAACTGTTAAGGTCAGCAAGCCGCCACATCAATCTCGCTGCCATCAACAGATGGTTGTTTTACTCTCCCTCTCTCCTCTCCCTCCCGAACCCACAGACCGTGTGCTGTGCAATAACTGTCTGGGTGCCACTGGAGCTGTAGGACATTTCTGTGATCTGATACGATCACTACCACAAGAGGAATGTATTCACTTTTTTTGCTCTGGGAGCTCCAACATGCTCCCCAGCAGCCATGAGGAGAAGGATGGAGCCTGCACCTGGGCAGAGGCTTGAGGAGGGGAAGGCATCTGGATCTCCTTCATTTAGTGAGGATGAGCTGTTGCATCAGCTGCTATACATTACACATCACTAGTAGAGTATCCAAAACATCATACTGTGCCAAAACACACTCATTACTAATGGAGATTATATACTCTAATGGAGACCAGAAGTGTGTATACAAAGGACAAATAAACTTATGATCTAAAATCCTTATTTTAGTTCACTTACTAGGATGGAAATCTTAGTTTTGTCTTGCTACTGTTAGGAAAAAGCTGCTTCTCCTCTCCTCAAAGTGAAAATAATAGTTGCTAGGCAAAAAGCCATGTTGCCACATATCAAAACTGATCCATTTCTAATAATTACATACATTTTTGTTACTTAAGAAAATGTGGACAGAATGATACATATTATAATGCTCTTTCAGGCTATTAAAGATGGAGGTTTCCAGTCCTACTAAAACATTAGTCATGCAGACAACTGTCAAGGAAACCCAGGTAAATACATTTGGTGGCTCGAGGTACCCACTAAAGCTGCTCTATCACTCCCATCCCCAGCTGGACAGGGGAGAGAAAATATAACAAACGGCTCATGGGTTAATGTAAGGACAGGGAGAGATCAGTCACCAGTTACCATCATGGGCAAAATAGACTTGACTCAGGAAATTAGTTTAATTTATTAACAATCAATTCAGAGTAGGATAGTAAGAAATAAACCCAGTCTTAAAACACCTTCACTCCACCCCTCCCTTCTTCCTGGGCTCAGCTTCACTCCTGAATTCTCTACCTCCTCCCCACCAGAGGTGCAGTGGGACAGGGAATGGAGGTTGTGGTCAGTTTATCCCATGTCTCTGCCACTCCTTACTCTGCAGGGGGAGCATTCCTCACACTCTTCCCCTGCTCCAACATGGAGTCCCTCCCATGGCAGACAGTCCTTCATGAACTTCTCCAGTGTGGGTCCTTCCCACAGGCTGCAGCTCTTTACAAACTGCTCCAGTGTGGGTCCCTTCCATGGGGGTCCCTATCCCAGAGGTGCTACCACTGTCACTGATGGGCTCAGCCTTGGCCAGCAGTGGGTCCGTCCTGGAGCTGGCTGGCATTGGCTCCATTAGACATGGGGGAAGCTTCTGGCAGCCTCCCACAGAAGGCACTCAAGTCACCCCTGCAGGCCCCCTGCTACCAAAACCTTGCCACACAAACCCAATATAAAGTGGAGGTACCTCCTGACGGATAGGGCAACATTTTTCACGTTATTCACTTCCTTTATCATAACAGTGTCACGATCACAGAAAGACCAATCTGCTGAAGACAGAGCTGGACTATCCAGCTCTTGGCCAAAGTGGTCTGGGCAGTAGTGGGGTGATGGTAGATGCTGGTGCTCAACAGCATGTTGCAACTTCATCCCTAACTGATCTGGGGGCAGAAATGGCTGCTCCTGGAGAAGCCCAGTCATTTTTCTCCCCGACAAACCGATTTGGACCAAATGCTGACTGGAAAACTGCTGGTGATTTCTGTGGTAATGGGTTTTGATTTCCTCACATTTGCTGTTTGCAGTTCAACCTGCTTGTTCTCTCTGCTTGTGCCACTCTGAGCTGCTCCGTATTCTGCTCGCTGTTCTTATTTGTTTTGGAATATGGTTCCTAATTTCATGTGGTGTGTTTTTCTTCTTCCTGATCAAATATCTGAAATTTTTGGAGAAAAGAGAAAGAAACCCCACGGATTCCTAACTAATGTGAACAGAAAACCTGTGTATGATGTGCAACTTTTTGGTTGGACTTTCCTGGAATTTGCTGTGTGTTAGCTGATCACTGAGATGAATGCTTGTAGCAAACAAAGACTGAGATATCAAAGCAATGGCATGAGTTTTATTTGTGTGTACCAATACTGGTGAATGCTTCTTACTGCTGATCTCCAGCAGTTCACCCAGAACAGTTGCTATGGCAGCTGAAGTTTCCCATGGCAGTCACTCGACACGGACGAGTCCTGCTGAACCCACTGATCGATGAGACACATTTTCCCTGTGCAGTACAGAGTCAGGGGTTGCTGCTTGCATAAGTGGAAAAGGAAAAGCCCTGAGCTGACCAGAGTGCAGAGGAGCCTGGCACAGCATTAATGAAAGCGTGGCATTAATGAGAGCAGCACTCAGCCCCGGCTGGATTCTGCCTGGCAGCCAGGAGCACGGCAGCTCCTGCTGAGCTGCTCAGCACCACGAGGAGCAGGTGTCACCCTGTCCCCCCAGCAGCATCATCTTCCCATCACATCCTGTCCTGCTTGCTATATATAGACACACCTCACCTCTGTGCTTGCCAGAAAAACGTTGGTCAGTTTGAGATGTACAGCCACGCCATGCAGACATGGCACCTGCAGTTCTTGGCCTTGTCCTTCTGAGCAGGACAAGATTTGTGCTGTTCTCTCTTTAGCTCTCCCTTAAATTGTTTGAACAAAACAGCACCTCCCTTCAACTTCCTCAATTTGATGAGTTATTTTTAACAAATTGTTTTTTACAGTAATACACACTTCCATTGTATCTAACTCAAGAGCAGCTCTAACCGTTTCAGAAGTGTTAGTTGAAAAATCCTTGCAGAAGATGCTGGCGGCAAGCAAATAGTGCTGGAGCCTCTGCAGAATGGGCAGGAAACTGAGGCACAGAGCAGCTATGTGCTTTGTCCAAAGTTCCAGAAATGGAAACAGTGTTTTGACTGCCCACTCCTCCTACTCTAGCCTCAAGGCAAGGACTTATTCCAGCCTCCTCCTGTTCTGCTTTTTGTGTGCTTTTCAGCAAAAACACAGTGCTCATTTTGACTCCAGCCAACTGTAGTTATTCCAGCACTGAATTATTTCTCCCTTTCCAGCCCCTAAATGTATTTCTTTTGATTGCAGAGGGCTAGACAAGCTCTCCAAGAGGTAGACTGGGTAGTGATGCTGGGGGATACTTGGTGTTTCTTCATCACAAAATAACACAACTCAGAGGTCCCTGTGCATCTGCCTGTGTCTGAAAGGGGGGATGCAGCTGTAACAGGAGGTTAATTCTCCCCTTGAGCCCACAAATCATGCATGTCAACTGGGTTTCTTAGCTTAGCGAGAACTGCAAATAATGCAGCTACAAGATTGTGAAGACCTGAGCCAGGCTCTGCCTTGTGTGGGCTACTGTGAGCTCTGGGATCTGTGCACTGTGTTACATTAAGTGATATACATATGGCCAAAGATAAAAATATTCAAAATATTCCTTTCCAAATATAAATAGGGAGATATTAAATGAATAAAGGAAATGTCTATGCTAGTGACTGTGTGGGAAAGAGTGCATATTCAATGGAAGATGCATTCCCAACCAGCTTCTCCCCAGAGTTTGGCCCATTGGTTGTCCTGTTATCCACCAAGTTGCACCAGGGAAGGTTTGGATTGGGTATTAGGAAAAATTTCTTCACAGAAAAGGTTGTGAAGAACTGGAACAGTCTGTCCAGGGCAGTGGCTGAATCACCATCCCTGGAGGTATTTAAAAGATGTGTGGATGTGGCACTTGGGAGCATGGTTTAGTGGTGGACTTGGCAGTGCTGGGTTAATGGTTGGACTCAATGATCTTAGAAGTCTCTTCCAAACTAAAGAATTCTGCTGTTCTATGATTCTGTGAAACAGCATCTCAGCAATATCCAGAGGAAAAAACACAGAGGAATTGGAATGCAGAGACCAAACCAGCAGCTCAAAGCACATTCACTTGGCACAAGGTGCTGTGCGGATATTAGCTGAGTCCTAAACCCAATACGGCTGTGTCAGCTCAAAGCTGTGCTGACGTGCGTTGCATCTGGGCTTGGTGCTGGTATGGAGCCATCCTGCTGCAGCTGACTCCAGGCCTGGAGCAAGAGTGTCCCTCAAGGGCCAGCATCTCCAAACCCCACCACGTGTCCACAGCGCTGCTGCAAGATCCCAGGAAGTCACGTGCATGGAAGAATATGCTGCTACAGGCCAAGTTTAGATGTATCAAATGCTCTTCTAAAACTGTTTCAGCATGTGAATTAGTTGAATTAAGAAGACTTTTCCCTTAGGTACCAATAACTTTGCATTCTGTTAATTTTTTTTTTTAAGTGCTTTGAACCAGGAGTTATAATCTAACTCTGGGTCAATCTCTAGGTCTGGTCAGCTGGACAGAGGACAGTGAGGTTTTTTGTTTCAGGAGAAAAAACCTGTCTTCACAGTTTTGTTATAACCAAGATTACAGAGTTGATTCAAATCTTACAGGGTTGAAGTAGTTTGTTGCAGCTGCAGAAGAAATCAGGTGATGTTGGTTTATCCTGGAGGCCCACTCCACTGACAAAAGCCTATTCATGCCCCACACTGTCTGTTGGAGGTGCTGGGTCTGGGTTCAGACTAAAAGGTGACTTAGGCCTGCCAGCACACCCTGGAGCAGTGCCAGCAAAGCTGCATGCTAACAGCACAAGCTTTTATCCCCCATTTTCCTCAGCCATAACAAGAGAAATGCTGCATCTTCAAAACACTGAATTTCCTAGACCAGCTCTTCATCTTCTTTTCTTTAAAGCAAATTGCTGTAAAGTGTTGATTGACAGGGTTTTTGAATATAGCTCTTTGCTTATCTACAAACCACTTATACTGTGGGCACTGCTTGCCTATTGGTCATTAGAAATAGATATTATCTATTTTCTGGAAACAAGAGGTAGTTCCCTAGACATGGCCCGTGGTCGATTCACTTAGTCAGCTGCAGCAAACATCATGTCTTTAATCAGTATTGTAGACTGCATCTCACAAATGTGGTATCTTAAGCCCTGGTAGCACTTGGCACATTGGAACCATAATCTGTAGATGAAAATTGGTTATTTTGTATGCACCAACCTTCAGAAAAGTTTCTTACAGCAGCTGCTGAAATGATAATATCTCCTAGGAAGATTATCATCAGCAGAGGCAGGTCGGTTGGTTCTACTTTGTTTATCTTCATCTGAACAAGGGAACAAATTCTCTGAAGCACAGCCAGAGATCTTATCAGCCAGAATTTAACAGGCAGTGCCAGTTCCCTGGCACGTTTTGTGAGCTGCCCCCACACCAAAGCTCTGAGTGAAAGGTACTGGCCATGCTTCCATTACAAATATTTTAAAGCATAACTGTTAGGTAAATAGCCAATTTTTCAGTTCAATGGCTGAAGCAAGCGGTGGAAAAAATAGTTTTGGGATGAACTGAAACAGAGTTTTTACAGTTTCTATTGAAAAATGGAGTTCCCATGACTTCCCATTGTATCACTTTCCCTAAAGTCAAACTGAATTATTTCATTAAATACCTTGTGAGTTATTTAGATACTCGAATGACCTTTTTATTGGTCAGCTTTAAATAAGTCTAATGTTGCGTGAGTGGTACAAGGAATCAGTGCCTGACTTTCAATGAATAGCATGTGTCCTCCTTCTCTTCCATGGCCAGAGTTCAATGACCCAGGTCCTTTGTCACGGCCCCATGATACCTCCACAGCAATGCCCTTTTTCCTCTTGCACTCCTGCACCTTCTGTCTATAATTCTCATCTTTCTCATGTCCTCAGATCCCTCACCAGTACTTCCAACTCCCTTCATGCCCCAGACATTTCCAAACTCCCATGCTTCCCAAATGCCCCAAATGTCTCTTACAGCCTCTTTCCTACAGGATTCTTGGCTTTACTCCACTTTCCCTACACTTTTGTATACATAGATATATATTTATATACAGATCCACGTATAGAAATACTTGCCATGTTTTCCATGCACTCTACCTACTTAATTTAGCATGAGAGATGATCCAGAAAAGGCAGGAAAGGAGGCATATCTGAAATAAGATTTGTGCTAACTTCATTAACTAAGTGCTGTAAAGAGCTGAATCTCCTTCTTGGCTTTCCTTTAGTAAAATCACTGGCTAATTTTTTAATTCAGCCATTAATCTTCAAAACACTTCTGGGAGTTTTATATTTTTGTGATGTTAGCCTTTGTTAAATTTTGTTGAAATTGGACAATGGGTTTAAAAGTTATTAGAGAAGGGGATTGATAAACACATGGGCAGATAAGCAGAGCAGGAATGCCAAGAGACTGCTGTACTTTCCAAGACACATGACATGGAAAGTTGACCTTTGGCTCTCCCACACAGCCCTGCCAAAATGCAGCAGCTCTCTCCTGACATATTTATATGGCACCCATCTCCATCACATGCCCAGTCTGCAAGGACAGTCCTGTCAGGAGCAAACCATTACCACTGTTCAGAAGGGACCTCACTTTTTGGGTGCATCATATTCAATACTGACAACCGAATGCTCAGAGATTTGAGAGGCATGTCTAGGTAAATTCCAATTCTAGAAGTAGGTAGAAGATAGCTATAGGTAGCAAGCCAATGACAAAGGCATCCAAAGGTACATAAATAATGGCCCATCTTCGTGAACGAAGATTTGGGGAAAGGTCTTTTACCTTTCCAGCCTGCGCAATGGATTTTTTAGGTGAGACACAGCCTGCGCTGAACTGAGCCCACCCTTTAATCCTAAGGTTCATCTGCCGGGGCCAAGCAAGCTTGGACAATGGCAGTGAGGTCCTCAGGACGTAGGTTTGTTTAGAGTGTCCTTCTCATAGATGGATGGCCACACAGGGCTAACGACCTCCATCAGGCCAGAGACCGGGATTTGAACCCGTGGTCGCAGCAGTGAAAGTCCTGCACGCTAACCACTAGGCCACCAGGGGTCTACCCCAAAGGTACATATGTTCTGTATTTCTGAGTCTCCCTAGTTAGAATGTTTACCAGCATAGGGTTAAGGTATATGTATTTTTTTTTTTTTTTTTGTTATTGGCATTTGTCTACTGCCAGCTGAGCAGAAACCAATCTTTCTTACATACTTCAGCCATCAGTCATCCTCCAGATTCAGTTTTCAGTCAATTTTTGTCAAATATCTGCTATACTTGAGTCAATGATCTAGAAATGAAAAGTACCAACTACCTCAAACTGCCAAAGCTAGCCAGTTCACAAATTCCACTCTTATAAAAAGGCAGAAAACATTAACTAGACTGGACAAGTGATAAATTGCTGCATTCTTTTCCTGTTAAAAAAAAAAGGAGTTGGTCAATGCAGCAGGCTATAGCTATAACAGACCACATATACTTATTATATGGTAACATTCACCTCCTCTTTCAAGCAGCCTAAGAATGACAATACTATTTTCAACACTTTTACTGTTAATGTTTAGAAAGTAATAGTAGACATAGATGATTAAAAAAAAAATCCAGGAAAAAAGTCCCTTTAACTCTGGTTTTCATCTGCTTAAATGATGATACAATCTTCCCCCCTCCCCCATAATTATGAAAACATAAATTGAGAAAACACCTAATACTGGGTTTATGAAAGCTGAAGGTCTTAAATAAAATTCAAATAAAGATATTTTCTAAGCAGATTGGATATAAAGATATGCTCTGTGAAAAGAGAGGGGAGAAAGACAGGGAAAAACAAGAATAAAGGAGAACCAAGGTAGAACTGAGACACAGCCCAGGAAACCAAAAAGAAGAAGAAAAATGAATGTTTAATATTATTCATTAAAATGTCTTGTTTGAAAGAAATATACTTCCTCTCTCTGCAACTTTTTTGATGGGGACCTTAATTTACATCAGAAGACAACCTAACTATGGGTCTAGACAAACAAAGGCTGATAACTGTGATTTCAATGGTATGCAGAGCTTTAGAGAACATTCTGAAGAATAATGGGACAGAATGCAGTGCAGCTTTAGCGGGGATAGATGGTGCTGAACTAACCCGATGGGTTTTAGGTGTAGTTCCAGAATATTAAAAAATAATCTAAGTAGCACATAGTGTGCCATAAAGGGGACCAATGTCACTGGCCACCAGGATCTCTCACAGTACTCACCCCATTTCCCTGCCATGGTAACCGCCCCTGTGCTCCCAGTGCTTGGTAAGGTCCTGCATGTTCCTGATGCCCTTGCATGTACAGACACCTATGCTTTAAGGCTTGTAAGAGCACACTACAGAAGGCACTTGGTGAAGTGATAAGCACAGAAGCTGAGGACGGCACTGCTGAAAACGTGTGCTTACATCTGTAGGCATTAAGTAAGGATTTGGGTGGAAAGGAAAATAATATGAAGATGCCACTAACCCTTTCAGGTGAACCAACTGGACCCAGACTCAGGCTGTTGGTTGCTCTTTTCCTACTGGACCTCACAGCACCATGAACTTCCCTCCCTGGACTTCTCTTCATATTTCTTCACTAAGTCAGATCTAGCCTTTGCCTAGAAATTAGGAAAATTAGTCCCTTCCGATGTAGACACCCTATGCGAGCCAGAGCCCAAAGAAGAGCGGCCTTCGGACTTCCTCTTCGCATGGAGCTCTAGCTTCTCCAGAGGTTCCCAGGCTGTTCTTCAGAAAACACTTCCCATAGTACAGAGGGCAAAGGTCAATATTACCCTGTCCAAAGAAGGTTTTTGAAACTAATGTTGGATGAGCACATAATCTGTATATATCTGCAGGCATATTAACTGCACTGAAAAGAAATGGATGAGCTTCGGTTGGACTTAGGGAAGAAGGTGACACCTTGGCAAATTGTTTGTGATCAGGATCTTATATAGAAATTACTCTGAAATATGAAATCCTATCAGTTCATGCTGTAATCCTCAGTACTTAGCATTTTTATAACATTTTTATACCTATATTTGTGTCTGAGTACAACTTTACTGCCTCTAACCTTTGTAAGAACTGCTTGATAGATGAGCAGACACAGGCTCGGATGTCAGCTGCTCACTAATGTATAAATGATTGATCAGTGTATAAACCTGCTCATCTTCTGGCATCATTGTAAACATACAAATTCTAATCACTTCACAGAGCCCTTTTAGGGATTTATTTAAGATAAGCTTGTCAGTCCCCTTCAGGAAAATAGCTGGGCTGATGGTTATATGGGAAGATTTATTGTACTTAATAATACGTCATCTTTGTCCATATGGGCTAAGAATTAACCTCTACAGAGCAGCAGGGAGCATACTTACAAAACTGAGGCAGAACAAAGGAGGGCAGTTTTGTTTTTTAGACAGCTACTGCCTCTGCTTGGAAGTGCTGAGGCCACATGGCAGTGAAAGCTCAGTGGTTTTCAGCCATCATTTTAAATTCAACAATAGGATGCTGCAGGGTGAAAGGGCACAGCAATTCCCCTTTAACACTGATACAAATTCTTATTCTCCCAGAGCAAAGTTGCTCTTTACCCATTTGGCATTACTTCTTTCCATGTTGTGAAATCTAGAATTTTTACTAAGGATGCAAACACTCTTTTTGTGACTGTTTCTCTAAGTACAGCACTTTTACACTTTGCCAGCATGGCTTCTGTACTGAATTTCCAATCAACTCTTTGACAATGTTTTCTGCTCCTTAACATTTGAAGCACGCTGAATGATTTCTAGCACACTTCCACTTTCTCTAGTAGACCAATATTTGTCTCTGCAGGATATATGGTGTCTGATCTTTATTGCTTTATCAGTTTTATTTGCAAGGGATCAGCCAGTTGTTATTGTCAGAGTGCTATGATAGTTCTTCAAAGGAAATGTGGATGTATTTGATACACATCAAACATTAAAACAATTGAAAAATATTGTTTGAAACTCTGTGCTCGGGAATTAGTATAAGTAAGACTCATATAATTAAGATTCATGACCATTTAAAAATTGTATGAATTACTCTAATGGCTAAAATTTACTCCCACCTTCTAAAGTTCTTACTGATTTCACAGGATGAAGCCCACCTCTCTCCTGTGCATAATCATGTCGAACATGCCAAGTGGAAAAGATTTGAGGATTTTGGTTCAATAATCTACTTAAGAATAAAAAGAACAGTAGTAAACATTTTGCATAAAATGAGTCCATTTTAGTTACACCACTCTAATTTGGCTTCTGAATGTGCTCTTTTTGAAGTAACCATTAAATAACAGAATTACTGTACTCTGTAGAGATTCCAGATGCATCCATTTCAGCAGGCATTTACATAACTGCTATTTTTCTCGATTCTTATCCACTGTGCATGTATCTTTCACATATATTGTTACGGTAGAAATGTAAAAGTACAGCTAAACAGCTAGTGCCTCTGTGTTCAGGAACTCAGAAAATATCTACCTTTGCATGTAATTGCTGGTAGCAATGCTGGATTTACTGGATTTATTCAGTATTTCAAGATTGTCCACCTGAGTTGTCCACCTGTTAGACTCTACAGGGCATTCAGGGTCTCTGGCTGTACCAGACAGTGTTCATGTGGCAAAGACCTACCTTTATTGACTGAACTATCCAAAGGAGTGAGAGGTTATAAAACCCTGGAAGAGTGCGGAAGGAAAACAGAGTTACAGGAGGCACAAAATGCCCTGACACTGTTAGTTCCTACAACTGGGCTTATGTTGGTGTGCTTCTGTGTCTGAATTCAGCACATATGTAGAAAATAAAGAAGGTGGCTCCTGGCATCCTCATCTTCACATCTTCTCATCTCCTACTGAGGAAGAAGGAGATAGACTTACAACATCCGGATTTTCTCTGTATTTCTGTGAGCCAGTGGCAATGTCCATTTTCTCTCTCAGATGCTGTTGTGAAGAGGACCAAGGAAATCTTCATGTGTGTTGCCAAATGGCTCATTCTGTAGGCATGGTCAGATGCAAAATGATACACCAAGGAGTAAGAAACATAGACCCACACTGAGAGAACATGTGGAAAGCCAGCTGAGCACGGGCTGGAGCGGTGCTGCAGACAGAATGGCTACTGAATGTCTTGGCTGCAGAAGAGGAAATACTGAGCAGAAGCACAGGGGTGGTAACACCTGTGGGCACAGCAGTCAGAACAGCTCCTGGAACAGTGTCCAGCTCTGATTCCACATTTTACACAGCTAGAGGGGACTCAGGCCATCCTACAGCCTGTGTGATACTGGAGAGAAGTTTAGATGGCCATGTTGATCCTTTCAGCCTCTATCAGGCACAAAGTCATATAAAAACCAGTGAGTTTTGATTTCAACACACACGTGGTAGAGAGGAACAATACACCCTGTGATTAGGAGAGAATCAGTTGGGAACATCAGAAGTCAGGAACTGAGGGAAATAGCATGTAGGGATGAGGGTCTGTCTTATGTCATATGCTGTCACCTACAAGAGTGCAAATGCATGGAGATAAAAGAGGGTTTTAAGATGAATAATGTTGTGCAATGACGTCCTCATTCCAGCTCATTATCATCCTGAAGATTTTCAGATTTACAAAACTAGGGTGAAGGTGGTTTGTAAAATCAAATGTGCTGTGGTGTTGTAAATACACTTAATCAAACGGGATTGCAAGTAAACATCTACTTTCAGTTTTACCATGTCTGTTGGGTACATTTCATGCTAAATGCCCTTGAATTAGGTGCATAAAAATATTTCTGA
This sequence comes from Neopelma chrysocephalum, assembly GCF_003984885.1. NCBI lineage: Eukaryota > Metazoa > Chordata > Aves > Passeriformes > Pipridae > Neopelma > Neopelma chrysocephalum. The sequence goes on from NW_020897704.1 coordinate 11,210,247, forward strand.
CAGCTGGAGTACTTACATGCCAAATGTCTGAAACATTAAACATAATAACATGGGCCACGTAATATGAATAAAATACTTTTTTAAAAAACATGAATTAAGAAAAAAATGTCCTCCAGGTATAAGACATGGGAAAAACTTTGTTAAAATATCTTTGTATCATAATTTCACTTGTTTTATATTGTGTACATTTCTAGCAACTGAAGTTAGTACACACCTACAGAAATCTTGAGAGCATTACTCATGGATATTCCTGTTTTCTCTTTTGCTTTGTTTTCTGGTATTCTATCGAGAAAAAGTGTACAGACATATCAAAGTCAACAAAGACCTCAGCAGAGCACAACTCTAACTTTCAGTCCAAGCAACCTTGTGCGAGGCAGGGTCATTCCAGAGCCAAGGAACTAAAATATATATGTGCCCTAGTCTGGTCCTGTGCCAGGGCCGGGCTTTCCAGGCATCCAGGGAGAGCTCAGTGAGAACAACAAACTGGAGTCCACCAAGCTTGTTATTCAGGAGAAGATGAGAGACTCAAGAGAAAGTCCAGATTAACTCTTTAACTGGTCTGGAAATAACATGAACAGTTTCAAGGTTTCAGACTAAAACCATATAATAATAACTGGCTAAAAAAATCTACACTGTCAGCACCTAACAGGCCAACTTCTACCTGTTACTGTAGTAAGTTGTACCTGTAACAGAAAGCAGGAAGAGCCAGATGTCTCAAATATCTCATTAGGTATGACTTAAATGTCTCATTGAATATCAGTTTGGGGAACAGGGCTGTTTGCTTTCCTTTCATCTGGATTTTTTGATAGCTCCTTTATTCTAAAGCTACTGACAAGAGTCTTTGTTTCAGCTGACTCTAAGCCCAGAAAGGGAGTGCTTACCTGCATTTATTTTCAGGTGTTTGCAGATAGAAAATTATTCTAGCATCATGAAACTGCTGAAAAAAGTCTCAACAAATTCACAGTGGAATGAGATATTGAAAATAATGACTTTTAAAATAATGACAAAGATTTCAAAAAAAATTACTGGAACTTGCTTCAAGAAGGAACAATTACAGCTCTGGTATTCTATTGAGAAAAACTGTACAGACATATCAAAGTCAACAGACAAAGACCTCAGCAGAGCACAACTCTAACCTTCAGTCCAAGCAAGGCTTCCTCTGTGTGTGAGGCCAAGCCATTAGGGTTGGTAGGAACATATGGAAAGCCCAGACAGCTCTTGGAAATGATATGCTGGACTGGGCAGCAGAAATGTCCTCTAGATCAGCTGTTCCCAGTCATAGTCCAGATTCTTGGCACAACCCTGCCTTCGTTATTTCGTCTGCATGAACACTTTGTCAAAAAACATTTTTGCAAGAGCAGCTGAGTCATGAGCTCTCCCATTCTCTGATATTCCTCTTACAAACATGGTTCCTGTCAGCAAGGAAGAGGGATAGTGGGGTATTATTATAATCTTTCTGCATGACTAGCCCTACCTGGAACGAAATATGTGCCAGCTACTTCCCTTTTCTATTTCTATGTATTGTGAAATATCTCTGATTTTTTTGTTCAAAGTTCAAAACATAATTTCTAATGCAACCTCTAGTGACGGTACAGTCAAGTTGTTGCCTTTTAGCTCAGTAAATACAGTCTTACTTGTAACAGGGCATAGACTTCCTTTTAAGTTAACAACACAGGTCTCCAGATCTGTCCAGGTTCATTACGGACTTGTCGTGACCAGTCTGGAGATTTGTTGGTGGCTTGTAGCAGCACTGTCTAATGACTTTATTCCTCATTCCCATGCATCATCCCACGCTGCTTTGTAACACTCAACCCTGCTGTGGCTTGCTGTGCCACAGAACTTTTCAGCTGAGCACAGAGCCCATGTAATGCATTGAGTTACCTATATCGTTTTTAAGAAGAACTTTTTGAGGCTGCCTTTTTTTGCTACCAGCTTGCCTTTAGGTTCCTATCCTTTAAGTCCCTCATATTATGAGCTCATTAAATGGAATGATAATTTCTTTAACTGAGCTATTGCATGAGACTCCTTACAGAGGGTCACAGCAAGTGGGATACATCTTTCTATGACACAGAGAGCAGTTCACTATGTTTTTCCTTCATTAATCAGTGGGGAACTAGGACTCTTTATTCATGGTCTCCAACTTCCTTAGCTAAGTAATTAATGCATATGTTTAGGACTAATTTTACTTTCTCATTATAGAAAGTAGAGCTGTAAAGGAACTGTTGGATCAGCTGATGTATCAATCAGCACTACTGAAAGATTGACCTTTATTTAATAAGGTATTTTAATCAGCTTTCGACTTTTAGTTTTGATGTCTCATTTGCTTCCCCTTAAGAGTATCATCATTTAGCATATTGGTAAAGTATTTTCTTGATAAAATACTTTTATAAGGGCTTAGTCTTGGAATACATACATTAATAATAATTCCACCATCACTTGCCTTTTCTAATTCATCTTTCATCACTGAACCACAACATATCTTATCAACAAAGTCAGTCTCATTCCTCCCCATTTAAAACACAGAGAAATGAAAAAATCAAATGATAGATCCAGTAAGAGAATCAGGAATCAGCTATTCTGAACACTGTTCCCATGCTTTTGCCTTACTGCCGCTCAATACCAACCAAAAAATCTAAGTAGCTTCTTGCATACATATGAACGTGCTTCTCACATGCTTGTAAACACAAAGGTAGACATTTTCAAAAGGAAGACCTGGAATTGTCTTGTAAGTCTGTATCAAAGAACCCTGACTTCTGGTCTCACTTCCCCATTTCTTCCCTTCAGTTTCTACTAAAACCTCCAAAATACTTCGTTGTTAGAGATCACAGCTGGAATCTGAGAACATTCAACTTAAGGAGAGAACATCCTCAAACCAAGGCAGGCAGAAGATCAGTGTCCTACACAACATATTGTAGACTGCTGTGAAGGGGGAGCCAAAAATTCTCTGTCTGGAGCTGTTCTGTGTCATGGGACAGAATCCAACATACACTGGGCAAAAGAGTGTATGACTCTAAGACACTGCAAAAGAAGATTCTGTATTTGCTCCAATTGCTGTTCATATACTCCTTGAATGAAACTTCCTACTGTGGGCACACATCCTACAGCAGTGCTATGACTATCTTCATTCTGCAGAGATTAAGTTCTCTCTGATGTGAAACACAATGAAATCTCCATGTTTATCTTATTTTTTTTTTTAGAATATTATTTATATAGTTGAAATCACGGGCAAATGGTTGCCAATATTTAAAGAAGAAAATTTAAGGGGGGAAATGTATAAAAAAATCTGTTAGTTTGGCTTCAAGTTGTTTTTAGATGAAGTATGTCTTGTACTACTTGCCTACTGTTCTTTTACTCAGAGCTCCTTGTAGCTCATTGCGAAGGTGATACCTGAAGGAAAATGGATTATAATTGAACAATGAAATGAACAAGTGGATCTAATTGCAGTGGTGGTATGATAGATAAGCCATTTATTGGTTGAAGCTGAAAGAGAGCATGTCAGCTCTTCACAGCTGTGGTAAAACTTCATTCTTGGCTGACATGGCACAGGATCATGTTTTGAAGCTAGAAAGAGGGCCAGGAACTTCCAACATGGAACCCACTACTGTGAGATTCAAAGAAGAGTCTGATTTTTCCTTTGAAAAGGAGGGTATTTCAATACTTTATTTTTGTAATGTACATGCTAACTGAAACAAAAACATGCACACACTGACTTCTTATGTTTCTTGAGGAGTTGTGGGCATAGATCTTTACAAAAAAGGGACTATACAATTATATCAGACAGAGAACATGAGTATACAAGGGTATACATGTTGTTCTGCCTGGCTTTGTGCTCCTTATCACTACTGGGGCTGATGGTAATTCTTTTATGCATTGTAGCTATACGGGAAAACTTAAATTGGGTATCAATATTCATGTTTATTTACCTAATTTTGAACAAGTTGCCCTGAATGTTTGTGCATTCATGCCATGTGAACTACATGCTGATAAGCAGCGCTTTGCAATTTTGCAGTGGTTTGCACATGCCTTGTGACTTGAGCTATTTTCCTTTTGAAGAATGACAGCTGATGTGCACCCTGTCATGTTGTCCCTCCATGGGACAGGTGAGCTGCTGGCCTCCTGTCACTCAGCTTCAGAAACTAGGGCTTTTGCAGAAGGTTTTCTGTTGCAGCAGTGATTCTGTGGTTAGGCTATTCCTGTTTACAGAAGATGATTCTTTAGCCAAAGGTGTGAAAATCTCCATGCAATACTACTATTTTTTTTTTATTTTACTTTGTTACCAAGAAAGCACATTCCCTAAGTTTCTGTCTTTTTCATGTTTACTCAGCAGTGCCTGCAGCTCGGGCAGATGTATGGAGCCAGCCTTCTACATCCTGGAGAGAAATTAAGGTATAAATGTCAAGCAACTGGCAAGTCCTGGGTTGGGCACCCTGCACTCAGCTCTGTGATGAGCTCGGTGCAATGTGGCTGTTGGGTGAGATGTGGTGTAGTCTGAGTCCATGTAAGTTGCAATCAGTGCAAAGTAGATGAATCCCTCAAATATTTTATCTCCCAGCTCCTTTTATTTATTTCAGCTCTAAGCTTGTAACTCCTGGAAATTTTTAGTGTAAATATTTGTGACCATATGGGCCCCAAAGATGAGTCAAATGTTAAACATAAACAGCTTGTGAAGCTGTTCTGTCCATTAGAAAAGCCACAACTATTCACAAAGCGCATCATCCACCTGCTCTGACTGATACTACTTACAGGATAGTGTCTTCTGAATGCTCTTGTATTTATCACTCATGATGCAGACCATATTAACACTTTCTACCATAAATGTAACTGCCTTGCATTCACAATTTCTTTTGGAAACTTCTCATTTGGAGTCCTCACCCTTTGGCCAGAACTTTATTTTATGACATTAAGACATTACAGTTCAAAATGTTAAATCATGTAATTGCACAACACATCAAGGTTTATGCCTGATGTTGATGGCTCACTCAAAACGGTGTTGAGGAAGCTTAAAGCTAAGATGAATTCTAACTATATTTGTTATCACCCTGCATGCCATTAGTTTAATGACATACAGGCCTTTACATTATAACCATTAGTTCCTATAAATTAAAGAAAACCACGCAATACTGATCTCTCTCCTCCTTTTGCTAATGGCATAAAGATAATGGGAAAGTCTTTCTATAAATACATTTTTTTCTTCAAAAGGCAGTTTTTAAAAGAAAAAAGTGATGTATTATTGTGTAAAATTTGCATGATTGGGAAACTGCTTTAAATAGACTATAACCCGAAGAAAGTCTGTCAAACTTGAGTTATATTTCTCAGATGTGAAAGCCGCATGGTAGTTTACTCTCACACCGAAGAAATTAAGAAATGAGTAAGTACTATTTTTATCATGTAGTGAAAAAAGCAAACTTTCATTTATGGCAAAAATACAGCCATCTTCTTCCATGACTAATTTTAGCAGTCAAATTCCTTACCTACAAGCATTCATGAACCTAGGTAAATATACAGAACTGTGGGCTTTAAAAGCACAGAGCAGGCGGACAATTCAGCATGGTAAGTACACAGAGAAGCACAGCTTTTTCTTTTTCAGGCATCTTCTCACATTTTTACCATCCTGTATATGTTTTCCATATACATTTAACTGTTTCTTTGCCACCAATGCTCAGAAACAGGTACTTGCTCAGCTACCACAGACTCCCATTAATGAGCCTGTGGGAGCTGATTTTCATCAAAGTCTCCCGACAGAACTATTACATGATTAAGAAAACAACTGCCCAGATGTCTGATCATTGCCTAGTAATTTCTTGTCCTTGAAGTTTTTTCCACATAAATGAACACTGTTGTGACTCTCAGACTTAATTTGTATCTTACCCCCTACTGAGCTACTGCATAATGTCATCTACATGCACAGGGCCAAGTCCCAGCAGCAGAGGATGAGCTGACAGGGCAAGTAGAGGTTCCTCTCAGGTACAGAGCTGAATGCTCCTCAGGTGCATTCTCTTGTAAAGCCATGATGGAGCCACGACTCTGCCTTAAGGGGACACTTTATTTATCACTGGCTACAGGATGTCCATGCCAACATCACCATGAAGAGGAAGGAGTCACTGGGATCCCACCCAGTGGACAGCCATGACTATCCAGCCATAGTTTTTGAGCCTGGAAGGCACCAGCAGCACAGGGATTCTTCCCTGAGAAAGGGACGTTCCTCATCCATATGTACTAATCCAGAAACAGAAGACAGCATAAGCTTGAAGGCAGTTCTCAGGCAGATGAGGAGGGGGAAGAAAAGATGAGAGCATGTCTAATATTCATGGCTAATTGTTATAAGGACTTTGACTTCACATTGTAAGAGCAGCTTGGAAAGCTGAGAGTAGTATTGCTTATATCCTTAGTCTTCTTGTCTATATGGAAGGCATGCTAATGATATTTGCATTTGTGAGTACTTTGGCATCCTGACCATTTCCAAGAGATGCATGGCTACTCTGCATGTAGACTAATGCTGATGAGTAGTTCTCCACCATCTCTTAACCTGCAAGGGGACAAGGGGACGCAGTTTATGGGGTAAGTGTCAAAGCCTACATGTGTGTTCAGGGCTGGGGCTCTGCCTGGCGGCAACATATGCAGATGGGGAAATGCTGGGGGGCTGCAAGGGGATTTAGACTTGCACTGCTGCTGCTTAGCAGAAGCTTTTCATGAAAGAGAGGGGAGAATGTCCTTTTTAGAAGTCAAATTCACCCTTTTTCTTTTAATTTGAAAAACAATTTAAAAAGTGGTGATCATTAGGCTTGACTGTGAAGGGGAAAGTGGGGTAGGTCCCTTTTTGTTGACTTCTGGTTTGCCTTGAACCCAGTGGTGTGGTATGTTTCTGTGTTTAATCCAAGGAACTTGAGCTGCTGAATGATTTTTTCCGACACGCTGAGGAGCAAATGTTCTGGCAAGGCCCTGTGCCAGCGATGTGAGAGGTGATGAGGCTCCAGAAGCTGTTTTTTCTCACAAGCTGCCAAAAGAGATGAGTTTCTTTGATACAAGTAGTTGTTGTGTACATGAGCTCTGTATGGTGTAGACAAATCAGACACAACGGCGATGCCAAAAGTACTTGTGACATAGCTGTGAATGCCCTTCTGGTAAGTATTTTAATTTTCAAGTGCAGATGAATATTATCCTTACAGAAGGGCCACAGGGGCAGTCCTTGAAACCGATGCCCTCAGTTTACCTGCAGAACAGATGTACACATGCAATTGCAAGTGACATACACTCTCCTAAACCCACAATATTAGTATACTCCACCCAGGTCTGGAATAGTGCATGAAGTTTGATCTTCAAGTCCATATATTTTTAGGCTGAGGGTGCTGACTGCAATCCAGCAAGCAGGGGCCTCTGTGCTGGTGCTGTCAGGTATACAGATAATGGTCCTTCTGGAGCAGGACTGAGACCAGCTATTTTTGTATGACACAGGCTGCCAAACAGCTTTTGATTTCTAATCTGGTGGTGAAAGGCTCCTAATATCTCTGCTATTATTAGAAGCAGCCTACAAAATTACAAAGGTGGTGGATGAGTTGAATGCAGAATCCTGCACTTGGAGACAGCCAGTGAAACTAGCAGGGGATCAATTTGAAACAGATAAAAGAAAGTACTTCTTTAGCAGTCAGTACTGAGCTTCAGCCACGCAGTGCTGGAGAAGCTGACAATATCAGCAGGTTTAGAAGGGATTAGACAGATCCAGGGACAACAGGTCCATTAAAAAGGCAAGGCAGGGACGTGGCCTCTGTGGTATCTATCACATCAGATACTCAGCTGGGATGCTGGGGAAGCACAAGGGGAAGGGGCTGCAGAAATAAGCCAAGCTTGCACACCCCAAAAAACATCTCTCTTCTCACAACTGTGTGAAATACTACTGGTCCAAGCCAGTTTCATGTTCTTAATCTAGAAGTGTGTTTTATCCCCAATGCACTGCATGAATATTCAATTACTACACCATCCTAGATTCCCATGAGCTGACTAGTGAGCTCAAAGCAACACAATCAAACAAGAACTAGGAGTCTTCTTCTTTCCTGGCTCTGATCCTTAGTCCACTGGTGCTTTGCATTATAGGCAGTTCCATTACACATCTCATTGCCAGTCCCCAGCACTCCCTCCTTACTATATACTGTGCTAACAAATATGCCATATCACAGACATTCATATTACAATGCAAAATCCTAAAGGAACTAAATGAACAAATCTTGCATGGGGTACAGAAAAAGATGGAGACAGTGAAACTTAAATGGTAATGAAATACTGTAAAAGTGAGTAACACAATACATCCCATCTATAGCTCTAAAAGCTAAGTCATGCATAGTGCAGCAATTATGGCAATTTCAAGCTTTCTTAGATTTTTGGAGGCTGAAAACCAAAACTTCCTCTTGCCTCTTGCATTTATTCTTTCCCAGCAATGTAGGAAGTAAGCTAGCATGCCAACTTTTAAGCATAAAATAAAATGAAACTGATAATGGTTTTTAAGCAATTGCCCTCAAGGCCACCCAACAATAGTGTTTCTAAAGCAGTCCTACCTTTGTTTTCCAACTTGAGCTCCTCTGCTAGCAAGCTGTCTTGTCTGTTTCCAAGCACAAATGCCAGAAATGAGAGGATCAGGGCATCCAAGATTCCAATAATTGCCAGGATATATGCCCAGCGGACTGAACAAGCCCCCAGCGTGTACTTGTCTGTCTTTTCACCACACATCCGTTTTACCTCATCTGAATCCCAGCCATCAGGAAAAATCATACAACCCAGGACGAGACAGGCAGCTTGGAGAAAAAAGAAAAGGAGAACAATGGGATAATGAGACGAAACTTTCATTTTGATGAGAACCTACACAGTTATCATTAAAGCAATGCACTTTTTCATTCTGAGCTTCAAAGCTAGGCTACTAAAAAGCAAGTCACAGAATTACATGGTGTGATTAAGTATTTAATACAAAAACCTGAGATACAGTATCAATTGCACACCTTGCTTAAAAAAACCTGTTACATCCAGAGTCCCTGGTTAGATTTTGTATCACTACAATCACATTTTCCTGGTGAGATCGATTTCTTCATTTTAATATGAAAAGATCACACAAAAACAAAAGGGCAAAATGGAAAAAGGGCAAAGAAAACACCAGGTTACTGTCAAGGGGTCAAACAAACCAACCAAGTTAAAACAGAGGAAAAAAACTACCTATCATTTCTTGTACTCTAAGTGCTCGTAACACACATAGGTAATACAAAGTGATTTTTTTCTTGTCAGTTGGCAGTACCCCTTTAACTGAAATATGTTTTACGCATAAAAATTGTGCTCCTCAAAACACAACTAATGACATTGTTCTGCTAGGAAAAATAAGGTATCAACATTGCTGTGAGCTTCTGATCTGGTTTACCTGTGGAGCCAGCCCATGACGTCTCAAACACAAAAAAGCGCTGATCCCTTTAACACCAAGAGAAACAAAAAGCCTTTACCTGCATGGAAAGACAGCCAACACTGATCACCAGCTCTGCTGGGCAGGGGCAACTGTACTGTGGCAGGGACAGAGGCCACAGCTGTTTAGCTGTTCCTATGGGATTCTTCCAAGAAGATCCTTGAGGAACGAAGAGGCTAAAGTTAGCTCTCCTGAAGCTGTAATGTCAAGCAGCACACCATTTCTTGTGGGATCCTCCACTACCTATGACAAGAAGTTGTCATCAAGGCTTTCCAGGAACCTCCTGGACTGTTTGTGCTTTGCTGTGTTTCTTCTGCAGCAGATGCCAGGGCAGTTAAAGTCCCCCACAGGAACCAATTCCTGTGACTTTGAAACTGCTTCAAGCTGCCCGTGGAAGACCTCATCCCCTTCCTGCTCATCAGGCGGCCTGTAGCAAACACTCACAACAATGTCACCCTTACTAGTCTGCCCTTTTATCCTAACCCATAAGCACTTGACTTGCTCATCATCCACCCCAAGACAGACCTTGATACATCCCAAGTGTTGCCTGACATAGTGGGGCAGAGACGGTGAGGCCAGTGCCTTCCTGGTCTGTCTGTCCTAAGCAGTGTGTAGCCCTACAAGATAACATTCCAGTCACGTGAGCTATCCCATGCCTCCATTGTTGCAATGAGATCAAAGCCCTGTGACTGCACACAGATCTCTAGTTCCTCCTGTTTGTTCTCCATTCTGTGTGCATTTGTGTACAGGCATTTATAGAACCATTTGATTGTGTCAAGATCCCAGTAGGGGTGCAAAGGGACAATCCATAGTCCTGTCTTGTTTTTAAGTCTTTTTCTGCTTGTGCTTGATTGAGATAGTCTCTCTTAAGCCTCCATTTGTTACTAGTGTGGTTGCTATAGTTCTCTCCTTCCCACACCTTATCACTGTCAAGCCTGGCTATCGTCCCTGTTCCCCTTCAAATCTCGTTTAAAGCTCTCTCAATGAGCTCTGCTAACTCCTGAGCTAAGATCCTTTGAGATGGGTGGGACCCCATTTGTTGTCAGCAGGCTTGGTGGTGTATAAACTGACTTATGATCAAAAACCCCAAAATTCTCCTGGTAACACTAGTCTTGAAGCAAGGTAGAGTCATCTTCAGCAGGAGAGGATGTAAAAATAAAGTAACATAAGAAAAACATAAAAAAAATTATTACGTTGAATGGGTTCATTCCTCAGTTTCTGTTGCATTTAAGAGAGTCAGAAAATCCATATGCTTTCAGCAGCTGTTTGTGCTGTCTTTTCTAACTTGGAAACAAGCACATTTCCAGCATTAGTCATTCTTTCTTAGTATAGCTGATGAGATCCAATGGATCCTAAATCATCTTTTATAAGTCTTAATGCACTGTGCTCTAAATTGCAGGCAAATGTGCTAATTGAAAAGAACACATTGGCCTTCAGCCTTTTAAGCACTTGTTGAGCCAGACCTCTGCATGGAAACCACAGTCGATACACCAAGTAGCTCGTGCAACCAAAAGCTGCTTTCACTGTGGGAACTGTGACAACTTCCTTGTCTTTTCTGGACAAGCACAAGCACTGTCAATTTGCATAGCTCTAGCGTCCAAATAAAAACAGACTTACACTGGATCAGTAAGATGAAATACTGGAAAAGAGATGTGTAAACAGAGCTCAGGAATGCTAGTTTCCTTTTGACAGCTACACAATTGCTGTAGACAAAGCCTTGAAAGCATGTCTGCAGAAAACATCTGACATAGAATAATTCTTCCTGAACAGTTAATTTGTGTGAAAATATAACAGCTTATGATACTTTCAAGGGCAATTAGACCAGAAACAAGGACTACTAGATAAGGACCAATCTACACAGAACATGCAGGTTGGACAAACTGTAAATTGCCTATTGCCTGCCTTAACTCATTTACACAACTACATAAGATCTTCCAAAGATCTTAGAGACAAACTGTAAAATAGTTTTTTTTTCTTGAGCTGGTTACGCACACTTCCAGAGAGATTATTTCTCACAGTCAACACATAACCATTGCCCTCATACTTTCAAGGAACTCCACTGAAATGATGCAGCAAATCTGCAAATTTCTGATATTCATAAAAATGTCCATATTTACCCAGCTAACTGTGGACAACAGTTCTCTTTAGTACATAACAGCACCTACCAAAGCCAGTTTACTTTCATTAATCATCTTCAATATAAGAGGAAGCTTAATGCTCAGTTAATAATCAGACATGGGATTTTTCTGCTAATTGTCCACGAATAATTAGCAAATACTGACATCTCTGTGGTTTTTTATTACATAGCAGATCAGACGTGTTCTTAGTACTTCCTAAAAGTAATTTAACTTTGTTCTTTTCCACCTAAGTAATTAAAAAAAACCAGACCCTTATCTCAGGAATTCAGTGCACTGCTTCCCAGCTGTGTTCCTCAGATTTCCAATTAACTCATCTTTCCAGAATTCTGTTTCTGCATGCTTTGATATACTTGCTTAACTTTCTGGAGTCATTCTGTTGATTGCAGTTGGACTTTTCTTGAAAATAAGACACGCAGCTAAATGGTAGCTGGACTAGATTCCTTTGCATAAAGACAGTTATCAAAGAAAGGATATTATTTTCTCCTTTCCCTATACATTTAAGATGCTTTCTACTTGATGACTACTTGGTCAACATCTTCAGATGCGCGAATAATACCTTACCTGCAAAGCTCAACATAAGTAAGATTAGTCAACCTTGAGTCTTTATTTGTTGAGGGAATATTTTGCACTGAATGCCTTTAAGAATACAGACTTGCTCAATAATATGAAACATTTATCAGCTACAAGACTGAAAAGACAGGTATGAAATCCACCCACAGATATATTCTGCATTGCTAGAAATGTTTACATTTAAATCCTTCTAAAGAGGCTTAGAAGATTTTTCTCTAGAAGGAAATTACTTTCAGTTTTTAATAAATTTGAAAAATCGAAAAAATTGTATGCAATTTCAGTGAAACTGTTAAGACAGTGAAACTGTTTATAACGCAAACATAGGTCCCATATTGTTGTCTAAAATTCCACTGTCTCTAATAGCAACGTGACTGAACTGGAAATATAACAAAAGCTACTACTGTTTTACTACTACATAGTAATAGTGTTCTAATGAATTCAGAAACTTCTGGAATTGAAAAGTTCACCAAATGAATGAAAAGACTTAAAATTCATCAGTTCCTACAGAATTTTTGATCTATATCAGTCTTCTATGTGTGATCTGAATACATCAGATCAGCATTCACCCTCCTGAGCCTGCAGACAGCCCAGCCTAAGACCTCTGTAGCTAATCAAGAGCTTTCATGGGAAGAAGCAGGGGAAATTGATAAATGACTGACTAGTGTCACTGACACCATTCAGAACCATTTGGGCAACTGTAAAACTTAGAAGAATCATATCTGCATCATTTGCCCTTTGGTTGCTTGAGAAAGCTCCTGGCAGGATCATTGTCTGTGTAATGACAGCCCTGGCCTTCCTCCGTTTCTTCCTCTCCCTTGACAATGTGGTGATCCACTTAGTAGATGAGGGAAAGGCTGAGGGTGTTGTCTATTTACACTTTACTAAAGCCTTTGACCTTGTTTCCCACAGTACTCTCCTGGAGAAACTGGCTGCTCATGGCTTGGGCTGGCATAATTTTCACTGGGTAAAAAAGCCGGCTGGATGGCCAAGCCCAGAGAATGGTGGTGAATGGAGTTAAATCCGGGTGACGGCTGGTCACAAGTGGTGTTTCCCAGGGCACAGTATTGGGGCTGGTCCTGTTCAATATCTTTGTCAATGATGTGGGTGAGGAGTTTGAGGGTACCCTTGGTCAGTTCACAGATGATGCCAAGTTAGGCAGGAATGTTGATCTGCTAGAGGGTAGGAAGGCTCTGCAGAGGGATCTGGACAGCCTGGATCAATGGGCCGAGGCCAGTTGTCTGAGGTTCAACAAGGTGAAGTGCTGGGTCCTGCACTTGGGTCACAAGAACCCCATGCAGAGCTGCAGGCTTGGGGAGGAGTGGTTGCAAAGAGGCCCAGTGGAAAATGCCCCGGGGGTACTGGTCAATAGCCAGTGGAACATGAGGCAGCGTGTGCCCAGGCAGCCAAGAAGACCAAAGGTATCCTGGCCTGTATCAGCAACAGTGTGGCCAGCAGGACCAGGGCAGTGACCGTTCCCCCATACTTGGCACTGCTGGAGCCACAACTCAGATCCTGTGTTCAATTTTGGGACTCTCACTCCAAGAAAGACACTGAGGTGCTGGAGCGTGTCCGAGAAGGGCAACAAAGCTGGTAAGGGGTCTGAAGCCCAAGTGTGATGAGGAGCAGCTGAGATAGCTGGGATTGTTTAGCCTGGAGAAAAGGGGGCTCAAGGGGGACCTTATTGTATTCTACAAAGACCTGAAAGGAGATTGTAGCCAGGTGAGGGCCAATGTCTTCTCCCAAGTAACAAACAACAGGATAAGAGGAAAAGGCCTCAAGTTGTACCAGGGGATGTTTAGATTGGATATTAGGAAGAATTTCTTCACCAAAAGGGTTGTGGAAGCATTGGAAGAGGCTGCTGAGGGAAGCGGTGGAGTCACCATTCCTGGAGGTATTTAAAAGACATGCAGTTGAGGTGTTTAGGGGCACGGTTTAGTGGTGGACTCAGCAGTGCAGGGTTAATGGTTGGACTCGATGATCTTAGAGGTCTCTTCCAACTTAAATCATTCTATGGTTCTATGATTCTTACAAAACATGGGGTAAGAATCATGGAACGGTTTGGATTGGAAGAAACCTTAAAGATCATCTAGTTCCAATCCCTCTGCTGTGGGCAGAGACACCTTTCACTGGATCAGGTTGCTCAGAGCCCCCATCCAATATGGCCTTAAACGCTTCCAGGGATGGGGTATCCACAACTTCTGTGGGCAACCTGTTCCAGTGCCTCATCACCCTAACAGCTGCTTTCTCCTCCATGTTGGAGTCTTGTGAAGCTTTTCAAGCTTTTAAAAAATAATTAACAAACACTGGTTAAACATACCTTATACATACTTGCTTGTCCTCTTAAATTTTTTTTTCTCATGTGAACAGCTAACAGAAACTGCCACATGGTTTTCCTTTAGGGCTCTGAATGACAAGACAAATTATTCATACTACGAGAGAAAACCCAGGATTTTTACCTCCTGGGATGAAAGGATGCAGATACAACACTTTCAGAGATTGGAAACAGACACTGAACTGTTGCTGGCACTGGCAGACTTGTGACTCTGACCAAGCTAATATTATCACAGCCTGTGCTCTGTGTATGAGCTTAAATGGTAATTAGCAAACAAGTAGTTCATGATCCTATGGTTGTGCCAAATATGGTGACAGATTAATATTATATCATTGCATGAAATGAGGTTCTATTTATAAAAAGGCTGACTGTTATGCAGGAAAACAGTGCTGAGAAATTCCTGCTAGCAGGACTCCTCTCTCATCTTCATTCTTTTCCTGACAACATACCCAGTCTGCTTGCGTGTAGAATATGATAATGGGAAGTTTCCTGATAAAGGAGTAAAAAAAATAGAATGGGAATTATGCTGGCCAGCTCTTTTCTTTCCATACCCACACATGCAAGAGACTTCAAGACTCTGTGGTTCCAAAACCTGCGAGGTTCTTTGTTTTCTTTTTTCCCCCCCAAATGGTATTTACAAAAAGAGTGACCCATTGAACTCTGGTAAACTGAATAGAGTTTTTGCCAGCCATATTGGTGATTAAGACCAGTCTTTCAGGAACTTTACCCGGGAAAGAAAGAAAGGCTGAATGGAGGTGGCTGAAGACATAGGGTCACATACAGTCCTGAGGGAACACAGAGGCTGCACATCCATGCAACTGAGATTGATCTGAGTGATATGGACTCCACTGATGAGTGGGATAATAAGCCTATGTGTTTACATTTATGTCATGGCTTGGAGCAAATGTGCAATTTTGAAGCAAATGCCGTGATTCTCTCCATTTACTGACTCCATCCACAGAAACAGTTCTGGTGCATGTAAACAGATTATTTCTGGAGGAGCATAGATGTTCATTTCCAAAAGATCTTCAATCCTGGATGTGGACCTTAAAATTCTGACTCAATGTGTGGCTTCATCCCCACAAAACCTGTGCCTAAGAGAAAACTCCTGAACTATGCAAAGCATCCTTAATACCCGAAATAGTTCTCATGCAATAAAAAGAGGCAAATGTCATATAAGACCTCTTATTTGCTACTCTGTTTGAAGACTGCCAGATACAGCATCCACCTTTGAAGAGGTTCTTCAGAGAGCTGAAAACTGGCTCCCCAAGGAGATGACACAGCTTCTTAATTTGTGCACAAGCAGACTGAAAATTCCTGGTGGTACTCATAGAGGGTTGTTAACCCCATGACTGCTGTTGGGTATGAGGCAGTCAGTGAGAAAAGTGGAATGAAATTCAAGATTCAAGGGCAGTGTTTTTGGAGAGCTGGAATGATGAAATCCTGTTTGGACTTCAGCACCCTGGGCACCCATGTGGGACAAGGCAGGTGCCCTATGGAATTGCTCCAGGACACAGACATGATGTTCCCAGCAACCTCTCCCCCACAAAGGAAGAAGCAAAGGTTTGTGGGTTAATCTTCCTTCAGAAAGCTTCAAACAACATATATAATGGGGGCATATGGTCTACGAGATAGAACTAGTTCTGATTTGAAGTAAAACCCTGGAGCCCCATGTGATGAGAGTGCGAGAAGCTTCAGTAGTAACTACTTTAATCTACTTACTTCACATCATCTTACTTGGTGATGTAGAGAAACCTGAATATCTCCACAGGATTAAGAACATTTACAGGTGTTGCTAAGGGGGATAAAAAAGGAGGAGCACTTCCCACTGCATTTCTGTGATAATATAAAAGACTTGATGCAATTATGGCCACTTGACTTATTAAGGCATGGACTTTTTAATGCCAAATGTGGCAAGAATATATACATATACACATATAAAGAGATATCTATATTTCACATGCTGATTTTAAAGAAAAGAGAAAAAGAAGACCAAATATTCAGTGACTGGACAGTAAAGAAGAAGAAAATAATATTGTGGAAAGTGGTAGTAAGGTGTTACAGTCAGGGAGAGAAGACTCACAATAACCTGGCTGAGTTGACAGATAACAGATGTTTTGATGCCTGCTAGTTATGTTAGACAGCAAAATGGAATAATTTGATCAGCTATTGCAAGATGTGAAGCTGGATAACAGAAATATAGTTGACTGATAGCTATACTCAAAGACAAGCACTATAGAGAATGAATTATTCAGGAAGATGGAAACAATTGGGAAAGTAAAGTAATGTTATATGTGAGGAATGTGTTAAACTGTAAATATGCAGAAAATAATAGCAAAGATAGTGCACTCTACTTTAGTTAAGATCACTCGGGGAAGAACTGTAAGAGAAATTTTACTGCACTAAGGGGACCTGCTTTAGACCTCAAGCATTGGATTCATGTTTGGATAGAGAATTCTTTGATATGGTAGAGACAGAAATTCTGTGTGGGGTTGTATCATCATGGGACCATTTAACTTCCAAGTTTTGATCATTAGCCACGATAATTAAACTTTGAGATTAATGTAGTTCTATGAATAATTTAGTTAGTACAACAACTATCTTAGCTTGAGTACAGTGTTAAGAACACCGTAGATTTTTATAAGCGTGTGGTAGGTGACTCACAAGGTGCATCCCAATGACTCCTTGCAAAAGAACAGAACTTCTGGTGTTCCAACCACAGTTATATTCAATAGGTATTTTGTCCAGAAAAAATACAGAAGCTGGGAACAATTAATGGATGCAGGCCTAATCACTATGTGGGCAAAAAACCCTGGAAAAGTCATGACAACAAATTGCTAAGAGCTATAGCAGAGGTAGATGACTAACTGATGAAAAGTGGGTAAACTGAAATGATACATGACAAGAGACAAAAATACTTTACAATGAAGCAGGTATGGAAGGTGGTACAGCTAGAAACCCACAGGAAGGTATATGTCAAAAGTTACATTTAGGCTGTATCAGCTCCTGTGGTATCCAGTGGCCCTGTGATCTAATGATTTTTTTCTTCTCATTTTTCTGTTTAAAGTGTCTAAAATAACATGAGAACTGTGTCACAACCCATTGGAGTTTTTATAACATGTCTTTGTGCCACTGAATGTGTGTTATGAGCTCTGTGTGTCAGCTGGGGTCCATACCCAGAGATCACAGGAATGAGAAAGGTGCTTGCAGATGCATGTACTGAGGGCCATGACCTGGGTGTCAGTCGTCACGCAGACAGGTTGTTTGATGCTGAGGGGATATCCAAAAGGCACTTTTCTCACATGCTAGACTTACCATTGAAAGTGTTTATTTTGAATGCTGTCACAGAGAAGTGTTACAGCTTTCTAATTTAATGTTAACTTCTCTTTGTAGAACCTGTTCTTCAGCCAAAACATATCAAACCATAGCACACTGAAATGTACTAGATCTAATTAATGAATAAATTCAATACTGTGTAGGCTACAGCAGACAGACTGGAGAATTGCTACTATTATGAATGGCATAGGCTACACATTGCTTGAGATATATACAGCTGATGTTTCATCCCAAGTTACTGATCCAAACAGCAAAGATATTTTAAACATGGTTTTGGTAAAGAGAAGGAAGAGCTGCAAATAATCCCACTTTCAATGACCATGAGTCAATTCAGTTTAAATAAAATGAGAATATGAATAAAAATGTTTCTGAAACTGCATTTGAATGCATATTTCAGAGGGACAAACTTTTGATAAGCTAAAGAAACTAGCTAACAAGTTAACTAGACTGAAGAGCTTCATACTCAGTTGTGGGGCATGCCCTGAATTTCTTTTGGACAAAGAAGTAAATTTTCTGAGGTATCTTGACAAGATGAATGACATTCCAGGGCTACTTTCAGCTCTGTATGAATGACTAGCAAACTCGGTTTCATTATACCCTCAATACCTATCTCCCCAAAAAGCCTTGGAAAAAGGGAAGAAGATGTGAGCAGAGACCTTAGAAATTACAGGAAAAGAGACTAATCAGCAAAGAAAGGCACATTCTGAAGGTTAGATAATGCAGGTCTAACAGACAGCTTGCCAAAAGTCAAGCTGTGCTAATTCTTTCAAGACAAATTGAAACAAATAGTCAAATAATCTTTAATTAGGCTAACAAAGAAAGAAGGAAAGCAGATATGGAGTGGGACTGAGGCTAGGACCTAATTCTTTGCCTCATTTTTCAATGACGAGGATGATAGAGGACAGGAGGATGGTGCCATGACAGAAATGGGAACTCCTGCCTCCAAGCCTGTAGCATAGAAAATTATCATAA
Source organism: Neopelma chrysocephalum (assembly GCF_003984885.1). Lineage (NCBI taxonomy): Eukaryota > Metazoa > Chordata > Aves > Passeriformes > Pipridae > Neopelma > Neopelma chrysocephalum. Next base: position 11,229,028 of record NW_020897704.1, read on the forward strand.
TGTGCTCATGCTGGAGGAATGGACCTTCCAATCCCAAGCACTGAAATAACCAACACATTGAACTGCAAAGATGGTAGGAAAGTTTTTAAAATCAAGCCTCCAGCTTGTTTCTGAAGCTACTGCAATTGCAAGCAAATCTAAACCTGCTGGTGAGAGGGGAAGACTGGAAGTGCACCAGCCACTGTTTTCAGGATAAACATGGCAAAATTCTGCAGGCTTCCAAGGTGGAAATGAGATTCAAAAGCAAGGGATATGAAGATAAAATTTCTACATCTAAGCCTGTAGTAGAGTCCATAATAAATACCAGGTTTAGTCTTTCGTTCCTGAAAACTAACAACTTCACAGCCAGTAAGTATTTGTTTGCAAAAAAGGAGGTGAAAACCTTTAAAAAAACACTAGTGTTGCCTAGAAAACAGATCTGCATGCCTTATGGTGCTGGTGCACTGAAGAATTTTATGATTACTCTGTATAAACACAAGAGAATGGATCCCAGAGAGGGGGAAGAGCTATTTAACTGGAAGGGCAGCCTTGGCATCTGAACAAATGGATATAAACCATCCAGTAATACATTTAGGCTGTAAAGAAGAAGGCAGTTTTGAATTGTCAGGAGAGAGGTTCTGGCACAAACTCAGTAGCTGTAGCCATGCCAAGAAAGTTTTAAGTTTTCCAACTTGATGCTGTTAAATAGTTACTAAAGATGGAGTTTGATCAGTGTATTAAAAAATTATTAGTATGTGCTTCTCTGTGAGGCTAAATTCAACTACTTTGGGCCTTTGACATATGTGCAAGAACTTAGGGCCCTTACATCAAGTATCTTCAGACACCAGAAACCCAGGATCATCACTTTTCTCAGCATATGATCTTCGCAACAGCTGCAGAGTTGGACACACAGACAACACAAACAGCACCCAATTGGGCCCTGGGGCAGGAGTAGCCCTGAAGTCAAACTCCAGGCTTCAGCATTGTGGTCATTTTGCTGAAAAGCTTCAGATTTATTTTCTTTTGACCATAAATTTAGCAAATCTTTCCACCTGGATAAACCCTGCCCTGTACTGTAGCCAGCAGAGCCCCTTGCTGACTTTGCCCTTCTACAGTTACACTCTGCTTCAGAGAAACATCTGCTATGATGTCCTTGTTGTGTTCACACTTTCATTTACGTGACCATTTAAGGGTATTTGACAGTCATAAAATGGAAATTATTGGAAAATGGGTCAACTCACCCATCCAGTACATGAAATAGTACAGGTCAGCACTCAGCAACTGAGACAGTGAATTCAAAGCATTCAGCTAATTGTTATCTGACCTCAACAGAGGTCAGAAACACAAACAATAAAAACAGTTGCAAGAGGAAATGAAATAAAAGGAGAGAGTGGAGGGGTAGTTTTCCTAAATGTGCTGAGTTTTCCTCCATCTGCAGGGCTGCCCTCAGCAACCTGGGTGGCAGATGGGGAGCAGTGAAACAGCTGCAGTACAAACAGCTCCTGGGCAGATACCTGTGCCTGCTCTTGGTCACTGTCCAGCAGGAGAAATCTCTCCTGCAGAAGGTGATTGAAAGATTCAAGAAATTGCTTGGCAGTGGACAAGATCATTAGCCACTGGTCAGGTTTCTCTACTGTAATCTCTCCACTGAGATGCAAGTTCATGGTGTCTGTGACAGTCTCTGCCAAATCAAGACTATGACTCCCAGAATATAACGCATCATGATAAGGAAATGTGATTTAATATTGAAATGAGAAGTGTTTTAAGATCAACAATTTATAGGCGTTTAACCCTCTGTTTGGAGGCATGACAGTCACATAGCCTTTGCCCTCACTTGTATCTTTGTGTTCTCCATGGACTTTAGTGGAGAAAGTGAAGTTTAAGAAGGAGTGACTGAAGTCAAGTAGAAAGACCATAAGATGGACAAGGAAACATTCTGTCATGAGCAAGGAAAAAGTGATTGAGTGCCTTGGGGGAGAAAGGGGAAGGCTCTTGTCTTTCTTGTCTTTTGTGAAGCACTAATGTTCCGCTAGAAATCAGCTGCAGTTAACTCAATGCCATGCTTTCCTTGACATGCAGGAACTGTACTGTAGTACAGTCCTGAGCCCTCTCCTAAAAAGTAGCTCATCCTCCAAGTATTAAAATCTGTTCAGGTTCACCAGTTTCTTGCAAGGCTGGGAATCCTTCCATGTACTCTGCCAGAGGCCTCCAGCTAGTTCTGTATGGCAAGACCTACCTCCAGACAGGTTGCATTCCCCTTTTTAAAATCAGCAGCCTTCCCAAAGCTAGCCTGCACCCAGTTTCCCCTCTCCTCTGAATGAGGGCACCCATGCTTGCCGCTCAGAGTGATTTGTGAGACAGGAAAACAGTGGGACACTTTGGGTTTGAAGCACCTCTATGCTACAGGCAAGAGGGAGTGGGAAATGCAAAGCTAAAAGTCTGCAAAGGGGAGGACCTGAATATCCAGAGATGACAGGCAGCTGGAAGGAAGCAACATGGGGCAGTCTCCCCTGAAAAGAGAGAGGTGGAGGTAGAAGGAGGCAGACTTGTTATTGAGCTGGAATGCTAAGATTTAACTAAAGTCATTACAATAATTTAAATCTGATTTCGCAAGCAGTGCTAGCCGATATTGCAAATGGGCTGGCACAGAAGCAAGACAAGTTCTGAACAGATGATAAAGGCATCGACTTTTGTATAGTTCCTTTCAATGCCCCTGAGGCACACACATACATCTTTATGCCTGCACAGCTTGTCATGTGCTATTCTTCACTTATCTCTGCTATAGCTCTTCCTGATCCCCTAACAGCTTCGCTCAGAAGAAAAGAGAAATGGACAATAGGCCCCAAGACTGCTCGGCTGCATTGCTTCTTCATTAAAGTTGACATTTGGCAGCAAGACTTTGCTGCCTTTCAGGAGCTGATGTCTCATTGAAGCTAACAGCAGCAGAGGTGTCAGTGGTGGCTGTGCTTCCCTCACTGAGTATCTGAGCTTTGGATGGTGGGAGAGAGCCCTGGGGGCTGAGACCACATTGGAGATGTTTTTGTCTTTTGCCTTTTTCCTGTTAGAGGGAAGTCTACTCCTTCACCCAGGGCCAAACCTATGAGATTCTTGAGCCTTCTAAACTCATTGCTTTTGACATGGCAGACTTGATAAAATTTGAAATATTTGAAAAAATATGGAACAACTCATAATCAATATGACTATATCATAATATCTCTCTATTGGCAAACACATCTCATCTTCCACTTGCTATCAAGTCTGTCTGATCAATGATGTGTTATAGTTCAGTACAACTGCAACAGTCCTTGCCTCTGTGTTTTGGTAATCCTGATTACTCCTACCAATGCCTAACTGGAAGGGGTTAATTTTGGAATTTCACTTCTACAGAGGTATATTTCTGTGCCTTATCATTTTTTGAGTCTTGACAATTAACCCCAAGATTTGTGCTATACAGCAGAGTTTACCAGTATAGTTGTCAGCAAATCCTTGTGTGCATGCACATGCAATTTCAAGTCCTAACTAGGTTTATGATATCAAGATTTAATAAATTTTTGAACATTTTGGAAGTCCAGCATGTGTACTATTCTAGTGCTGCAATGCCTCTGAGGTAAAGTAATTCTTAGTACTAACAACACAGCAAATAACCACAGCAAACAAGAGTGTTGATTTTCAGCACTGATGCCCAGAAGTCACAGAAAGTAGGTCTCCCTCCATTTAAAACTTCTGGCATATGCCTATTAATATACCACTGCTGGTGATTTCTGCCTTAGAAATTAAAATGCATGTTCAGACATTGAAAGGACTGCAATAATATAAGGCAAAACAGCAATGCAAGGCAAAGAGAAAAATCTGACAAGGCTAGAGACCCCAGTGAGACTGACGTGGGCTGCCAGAAAAGCTGGGTGGGTACTTGAAAAGCTGTGTATGAAGCTTGAGGGCTTGCTAGGTGACCTCTGAAACCCAACAAGTGCATACTGCCCACTAGCTCACTAAGAAGAAAGAACCAGGAGATGTGTTGTTTTCAAAGGGAGTAAGCAAACTTTAACCCAACTGGATCCAGAGATGGAGCCACAGGAAAGAGGAGTTTAACTGAGACTGAGATGCCACAGTGGTAATACAAAGTGGTGGGGTTGAGAGTTTCTGACCTATTCAAAACAAGTGTGTAGGAAGTATACCAAATTTACTTGAGAGTTCATGAAAACTTCTTTGAAAAACTTTAGTTTGGGGAGGCACATCCTTAAATCTGCTGACAAACCCCTTAACCATGATGAAGAAGACGTGAGCATATGGAAAACAGGTTCTGTAATTCTCTCCATAAGTCCAAGTTCAAACTGTGAAGGAAAGGAGAGGTTTGAGTGCTTAGCTCAGGGGAGACATGAGGACTCCAGAAATGCACAGGGAAGTGCATAAGATGCTATGCAATTCCTGAGACATCAAATATAGACTGTAAAATCAAACTTCCTTAGAATCTGTACAGGAGCATTCTATATGGACTCTGTATATTTGGTATAGAAGACAAAATACCATGTCACAATTTGCCTCTCATGAAGCCGAAAAGAAATATAAAAATCGTTGAGAAAAAACCTGCAATTTGTGTAGGACCCTGTGTAGATGGGACTTTGCAGCAACCCGAGACAAGAGAAATGGTCACCTAACAGTGTCAGATGAAAGTAATCTCAGCTGCAGGTATACTGATAGATAAGATATATAGGAACTACCTTGATCAGAGAATAACACGAAGTACTTTTATTTGGATTCATTGCTAGTAGTATTTTTAGCTAGCAAGAAAGTGCTATGTTGAATTATACTAATAATGTAACCATGGGAACTAGATAATAATTTGTTTGAAGTAATTTGTGTATCCAAGAATTATGTTTTCATGTGTTAACTTGTGTACTCCTGAAAACAAATGCATGAATTACTTAAAAGGCACAATTAAGGACTGGTTCTTTGGAGCTCTGTCTTGTGTACCCTTGGGACTTCTGTGATGTCCCTGTATGAGCCTGGGGGTAACTTGTTTCTGCCTAGCAGGGGCATAATAAGCAAGGCAAATAACTAACCTTATTTTACCAGTTAAAAAAAAAGTAGTCTTTCTGCTTAAACAAACCATTATTTCTGTAATAAAATCCTTGTGGCCAGTCAGAAACAAAACACACAGAAATGTAATCATTCTGATTGAATATAACCAGCTTGATTGGACAGTGAGCAGACTTTCTGGCAGATCCTATGCAAAGCCATACTCAGAGCCTTGTGTGGAAAGACCCACTGATGGCCTCACTTGGATTTCGGCTTCTCTCAATACACATTTGCTGCCCTGACATCCTTTGCCAGCCAGGGATGCCAGCTAATGCCTTCTCTCTTACCCATGTCAAAGTAACTCTCATTTTTTGCAGTACTGAGTGAAACATTTTGTCTGAATTTTTTTTGCCAATAAAGAGTGCAGCAGGTCAGTGGGAACATTTCAAGCATTCAGGTTGATCATTGTGAACTCTATCGACTGAATGCAACCCAAAAGAATTTCTGAGAAAAACTGCAAGTGCTCTGTTTTTATTGAGAATCCCTCAAAAAGAAAGTGCATTTTCATCAGAGGTAGAAAAGATGTAATTTGAGGTTTATCAGCAATTGATTTTTCTTGACAAGTTTGCCACCATTCTTTCTTATCAAATTCCTATATGCTATTAAAATTATTCTTTTATAGGCGAATATACTTTTCTTTATATTTTATTTTGTATTATGTTTTTATTCATATCTATTATACTTATGCTTAACTGGCTGATCCTTCCTGGTCATTCCGTTATCCATATAATGGTTTGTAATTCTGTCATATAGCACACTTTTTCTTGTTCTGTGCATGTTGTCTGATGCAAGGTCTGACTATTCTGTTTTCATATTGACAAGACATACAGTAATTTTTCTTGTAATTTCCCTCCACTCCTGTATCTTATCAATTGCCCTGTCTTCCAACCTCTTATGTTTGTTTTATTGATTACAGGTTTCTTCCTCACCTTCTCTCATGCCTTTGGTCTCTTCTTAATCTTGATTAGGAAACTAATTAGATTAAGGTTATCACTGCTCAGACAGTTATCACGTCATCTACCATCTGTTGCTCAGGATACTTTTTCTCTCTGCCAATTCTCTTTCCCCACAGCACACAATGGATGGGTTTATACATTTTCTACAATGCAACAGATTATATCCAAGATTCAACATTTACCTACATATTTGTCTGAACTGAGGAAGTGAAAAAACCTCTCTCTCAGAGATGGTTGCCACTATTAAATAGTTTTGGATACCTGTACCTTATATGTGAAGGCAAAGACACCCAAGCAGCCTCCAGTATGAATAAATGCCCGCTGAAGACACAATTCATGGCTGAAACCCAGCTAAAACACCATGATTCAAACTCAACCAGTAAGAATCCTCTCAAGTCCCCTCCCTGTACAGGCACATTGACACCAAATAACTGTCTGAGAATAACTGTCCATTTAATCACAAGATTGGTAAATGAGCTTTCAGCTGTCTGCTGTCCATACAGCTGAAGATGACTGTTCTCATTTCTATAGTGGAAATTTTTCCAGAGGTTTCCCAGGAGAAATGTTGGTATCCCATGGAACATTGTATAAGTACCTTGGTTGTAATCCAGAACTGCACTAGAGGATAATGAGCGCACCTGTAATGTGCCCTTATATTGAATTAGGCAGGTAGGTGCACTGGCTGGCTGCAGCTTCCAGGGCTTCCACAGTTATTGAAGTGATATCTCCATCCCTCCAAAGAGGCTGAATGGGGACATAAAATTGAACAGTTTGAAATTATTTTGGTGTAAACAACTATGCACTGGTGAGGACCCAAGGTCCAAGAGATTTAAAAGGGACTACAGTGAACAAATCTAGAGTACAGGAGGATGGGATAAGAGATGGCATCTGATGGTCTTCCCAACTTTGGGGAGCGCTCCTGAGCTCTCATCTCTTTTCAGCCTTCCAGTCTGTTCTTTCATTTTTCTGTTCAAATGTTACCTCTAACCTCTCTGCAAGGATTTGCCCCATTTCTCAGTCGATTGTTTCCATGTGCTCCCTGCAGTTATTTCCCTGTTTTCTCCAGCCTATTATCTTCCTCCTTGAACATGTCAGCAACAGTTGCAAGCTGATTGCTCCCTTGATGTTTTCAGTCATTCAGACACATTCCGGCTTTCCCTTTCTAGTGAGCTGCAGATGCATATTTTTTCAAACACTCAGATATTCCTGTTGGGACCTGGCTTTAGGTGGCTTTATTTGGGGTTTGCAGGGTTTTAACTGTATCTGAATGGTTTACATGCCTACACGTTTGGAGCCCAGGCCCCTCTGACTATCCTTAATCCATGTTATTCATGCATCAAAATCCTCACAAACCAGTAACAAATATAAGTGCTAAAGACTTCTCTAACAGATTCTGTTGAGATTGCTTTTTTTTTCCAAAATATTAGTGCACAAGAGGCACCTCACTGCCTTGCTTACCTTGATGGCAAGAAGGGGTCCCACAGGGACCTACTGGCACTTTTCCAGTGCCAGTAGACAGGAGCGCTGCGTTGTCACAGCTCTGTCACTTCCAATAATGCATCTAACCTCTACAGAGCAACAGCCCTTTGCTGATACAAAACTTCTTTGTAACAAACTCCATAACACTTGAAGATAAGGTCTGTAACCTTCCATTTGAATAAATGCCACTGCTGATGCTACGTTTTAAAGGAAAAGAATTTCTTTAGACAGCAAATGAGTATACATTATTTAGGTGCTTACCACTATTAGACTGTTTCAGCTCCTTTGAAAATCAGCTGGAATGGGCAAGCTAAGTATCTGTACTGATCCAGTCCTCCACATATCTGTGTGTGGACAGCCCAGAAAGACAGTGTAACCAAAATCTCAAAAGAATATAAAAATATAAATCCAGGTGCACCAGGTCATTTTCTCACTTTATCATTGTCCTCGTTCCCATCTCCCCACACCCTGTCCCCAGCAGTAGGCAGCGGGGTCTCCCTGGGGCATTCTGCCAATCTCAGTCTGCGGTTCAGTGGAGGTATCTTTATATTTAGGGAGATTTCATGAATTTTTCCTTCCTCAATTAATTTTCCCATCTGATTCTTGTAAACTTGCAGTGTCCATAATGTCCTGAGGTAGCGTTCCACAGCTTGTTTATCCATTAGATGTCAGGGAAAAAAAAAAAGGAAAAAAGAAAATAGTTTCAAAATTTTCACCTGCTAGCTTCTTTTAGTTGTTCCTAATTCCTGCATTGGAAATTATAGTGGACAACATTCTTATACCAGACTTACCCATATAGCTCCCACTTCTATACAGACCCTTCCTCTATCTCTGGTATGTCACGGCTTTGTAAGAATGAAGAGTCCTGGCCTCTTCAGTTTGTCTTAGTATGGTAGAGATTTGCTGCCTCTGCTCATCTCTGGTGCCCCTGTCTGAGTATTTTGCAGATCTACTCTACCGAATCATAATTTCTGCTTCTAAAACCCATGCTGACTATTCCCAGTATTTATGTCATGTTTTCCAATGTGGCAACTAATTCAACATTTCTATCACTTTACCATCAGCTTACTGTTCTGCAGTTCCTTCTTTCTCCTCTAAATTCTTTGAAAACCGGTATCAAATTAGCTATTGCCCAGCTTCTGGTACCAAGGAAATTTTAAATTTTTAACAAGCAGTTAGACAATGCTGTTGAAATGTTGAATACTTCATCCTTAAATTCCTTTGCAAGTCTGTCTGTTCCCGTTGATTCATCTGATACAGTATAATTCATTTTGTCTATTTATTCCATGAACTTTGCTATCTCCATTTCAAGTTGAAAAAGAGCATTCAATAAGTCTCCTAGAAGAAAGATTTCCAGTGTGGGAATCTCCCCAAACTCCTCCAAAGTAACTGTGTGTACAGAACATTTTAGGTTCTTTTCCTAGAATATCCCTGACTTTCCTGAGGCTTTCATCAGACACTGCTCAGAGACTTTATACTTTGATCATCTCCTTGGACTTCTTGAAGATTTTCTCCTTCTGATGTTTTTTTCCAGAGGGATTAGTAATTTTTATGCCTTTTACTAGATGTTCCTCAAATCTGTTTTGCTCTCTTTTTTTTTTGTGTTCTGCCGCATTATGCTTGAATTAAAAGTCGAATTGCCAGAGTTTAAAGTCATCTTTGTTTCCCAAGATCCAGTGTTCACAGATTACAGCTGTAGGGCTAATTCTGAGGGAAATATTTGAACTTGGTAAGGGCCTAGTGCTCCATTTGCTTTTATGAACAGTCATAGTGAAGGTTTGCAAACTTGGATGCTATTGAGTATTTGCATTTCCCAAGATAGACAGAAAAGAAAAATTAGTAAATTTGCTCTTCCAAGCCCTGTTACAGGAGATGCAATATTTTAGTCCACGATTGCTGCATTTTATCTCTGCTGATGCAGCAGTCATAAATTCTATGAGCCACATTAATAAGTGAGATGTTTATCTTAGAGCATGAGAGAAACTATATATTTTCTCCTGCTGGAGAAGAATCACAGTGCCTTCAAAGACTGCCTCTGGCTGACTGTCCCTAACACACGGGAATGCTGTGGGTCTGATACTTTAGGATTCAACAGCAGCCTTCATTCCATACACTACATATCTATGCTGTCAGCTCTCATGATTTCACTGGGAATCTCACAGTGTACTTAAATAGCTACCTCAATGTGAAAGATTTTGACATTTTCTTAAGAAGTATTGAAAGGACACCTGAAGGGTCATATGAAGATAAAATAATTAAAAGTAAATTAAAACAAATCCACCCCTTCAAGCTTTTTGCTGGGTCCAATGCACACAGGAGCCTGTGCCCAGCATGGTCTCCCAAATCCACAGAGACCTGTGAATTAGATGTTCAACCCAGATGCTCACCACCAGCTGGAGAGCGTGTCTGATGCTGTTAACATCATTCCTTCTCTGGGTGGTAGAACCTGGAAGTCACGTTATAGGGTCTGCTCTACACACTACATCTTGTTGCTAAATCCCACCCTTGTTTAGAAAAGGAAACTTCAGGGCACCATGTTTTTGCACCCCAAACTCTTGACATTTATGGTAGGAAACTTTCTGGGTCCAGCACAGACACATCATCTAAAGACCGCATTTCAGTCCTTGCCCTGGAAAAGCTATCCCTCAGGGCATAGCCTCTTCTTGGGCTGGCAGACCCTCCTTGCACCACCACCAGAACCTGCTGGTGCAACCGTGCTGCTGCCAGCACACAAAGGGCTGGTCTGCAGGAGAGGAATCAAGAACAGTATTATCACAACTTCACTTTCAAACACATGAAATTCACTCATTGTGCTTTTAAAGTTCACCAGACCTGAGCTGACTGATTTAGGCCCTATACATAACACCGTTTCTAAAGCTTTTATGCGAGGAGAAATGTTTGAACATGCACCTTTTTCATTCTGCAATGTTAACCAGTCTTCTGCTGTCAGACTTCTAATTTGACACACTTAAACACCCTGATAGGTTAATAATAGTGTCTGGGATTATAATGCTTCTAACAGCTTCAAACTCCAGGCAACACTTCCAAATGTATCAGTACATTTTACTTACTATGTAGACAATATTGAGTAATTTGCTCAGGGAAGACATATATATGGCTGACACTGATGAAATACATGCAAGATATCTAAAGTTTGTAAATACATATGCACAGGACCTGAAAAGCTGCAAGCATGAATATCATCAAAACATTCTTTCCCTTGTACACTGCAGGTAATATTAGCTACTCAGACTGTGCTTCACAGTGTGACACTAAAGTACTTCAGTACATTTGGCTGGGAAGGAATTTACTAAGTAAAGACGCATATAAACACCCCCTCAACATCAGAGGCTATACCCGAGCTTACATTTTTCTAAGTAAATACATTGTAGAGAAAGACAAAATGTATAAGCCAACCTGAAGTACTGAGTACATTTTGTAAAAATAAAGAAACAAAATTTTTCTTTTTAAATTGGATAAACATTAATTGAAAAGCACCTGGGTGTCATCTCCTCTGGATGTGCATTCACCATGGGCCCATCTTCACTTCTACTGAAGTCAAGTGCAAAATTGATTGAATAGGCACCAGGGTCAGTCCCTCTGCACACATTATGAAGAAGTAGGGAGTTTGATTCATTAACTTTGTATAAAAATTTTTACCATACACTGTTTTCTTCACTGAAAAATACTCAAGGTGAACAGTTGTTCATGGGGACATGTAGGACATTTTTGGTATTTCAGCATCCATGTTGAAGCTGCAGAACTATGATTCTTGTCTCAAACATTGGAGCTTCAAAGGCTCCAATGTGAGCATATTATTTCTGACCCTCGTGCCCTCCCCAAACCAGTGCAGGGAGACTAAAAACTTTTGAGATGCATTTATTCCATAAGTGGAGGGTTTGGCTATAACCTATAGCCATAACCTCTGCTGGAGGTACTTGGCTATGCAGCCACTTTAGTCCTCATTAGTCCATGACCTGAAGTTGATCCATATCTAGTAGCATTAAGGGGAGTGATTAAGGGGAATGACTAGGGGGAAAAAAGTTTTCCCTTGATCTATTGACACAGTAATTATCTGTATTCATCAGAGACTCAGTGTAGATGATTGCTATGGTCCTTCGGTTCTTTAAAAACTTGTGGAAAATAAGGTATGGAAATATATGAAATTGCAACTAGTGATTTTAAGCTCATCAGTTTGGGGGCTTCAAACACTCAGGTAGGTCTGGTTAAGCAGCCAAATTCCCTAGCTACGTAATAGGTTCTTGCTCATAATATTTCCAAATGACGTTGATTTCAGAACTTTTTTAGTTCCATTCAGTAATTCTCTCTGACATGAGTAAGAACAACCAGCAGTCATATCAGCAATGTACACACGAGATTAAGACAGATAAATTGAACTGTTTACACTTCAACTGTAGTCCATGGAGATCTGGTCAATACAGCCAGTGGAGTATAGGTGGCAATTTACTCATCAGTTGTAAGTGCCTGCTTCCAGGTGAGCTGAATAGCTCTCCAGGTTCCACTGACTGCATTGACTACATCTCCAGTAACTATACTGGGACTTACCGGACACTGAGTGTACACATATCGACATTTAAATTGATGTATTAATTTTCGAGTTGAATCCTGCCTTGTGCATCTCCCCTGGTTTTATTAACACTGGCCTTTGAACAAATGAGGGATAGCTCTGACTCTGTTTGGAAAAGAATCAAATTTTGATGAAGAAAAAGATTATAAACTGGAATACATTCCTGTAAATTATCTCAAGTGAATCACAGCTGAGACAATTTTTTGGAAGTACTACACGCATGACAATGAATTAGAAGGTACTTTTATTTTCTTCCAGGGTGTGTTACAGTTTTTTTTTGGTCTAACATAATATTTCTGCAGTGTAAATCCAAACTGCATGAAGTGCCATGAAGAAAGTCACAAGTGCTAAGTGTAGGTGAGGAAGACTAGAGTACACATGCAATACCAACAGCTCTGTATTTAATTAGAAATTTAGTCATCACCCAAAGAGGTTTTGTCATGCCTCTTCCTGTCTCTCACTCCACAGTCTAGGGATTTATTTTCCTTTGCTGTAGAAATAATAAGCCAAGCAGCAAAGGTAGACATTTGCTTTTGTAAAAGACAATATTTTGGCTCCAGCTGTGTTAAATATGTTATCTCTCCTCTGTTAAACTGTGTATAGATCCAAACCAGGGTTTGGATGTTCTTACACTCTGAATAGATCATGAATACCCTAATGAGTAACTATAATCATATTAGAAGGAATCTGTACTAGAAACGGTGTGGCCAGCAGAAGCAAGGCAGTGATCCTCCCCCTGTATTTGGCACCAGTGAAGCCACACTTTGAATTTTGTGTTCAGTTTTGGGCCCCTCAATTCAAGAAGGACATTGAGGTGCTGGAGCATGTCCAGAGAAGGGCAATGGAGCTGTCTGGAACACAAGTCTTATGAGGAGCAACTGAGGTAGCAAGGGTTGTTCAGCCTGGAAAAAAGGAGGCTTAGGGGGCACTTCATCTCTCTCTACAAATATCTGAAGGGAGGTTGTAGCCAGGGGAAGGGGGATTAGTCTCTTCTCCTGGGTAATAAGCAATTGGATGAGAAGAAATGGCCTCAGGTTTTGTCAGGGGAGGTTTAGGTTGTATATTAGAAAACATTTCTTCACTGAAAGGGTTGTCAAACATTGGAAGAGACTGCCAAGGGAAGTGGTAGAGTCACCATCCCTGGAGGTGTCTACAGGATGTGTAGATGTGGCACTTATGGACATGGTTTAGTTGTGGACATGGCAGTGTTCAGTTAATGGATGGACTAGATCTTAAAGGTCTTTCTCAACCATAAAGCTTCTATGGATCTATGATTATGGTGTTATTTCATTTGTAGTTTTTACCTTATAGCACTGTTGAATGGTTTACTATTTCTGAATAAATAATTGTTCATTTTAAAATTTCATTTTAAAGTAAAGCCTACTTAAACCTTCTGAAATACAACTCTCTTTATGTCTTTAGAATTTGGAATTCCCTCAGCATATCTGTTTCCAAAGTACCCGAGTTTCCATTTATACACCAATCATAGAGAAATTCTGATCTCACACAGTGCAGTCACATTGCAGTTAGTGTCATATTTGAAATAAAGCAATGAATGTGCAATAAATTGAATGTAATGTTCACAGAATCTGGGTGACAGAAAAATGATGTAGCTGGAAGGAATTAGACAACATCTTTAGAGATAGAAGATGGTAGTTCAGCTTCTTCAGCCAAGGGATATCTCAGATACTTTTGCTCAAAAATTGTTTTTCTCTTTCTGGCCAAAGTCCTCCTCACTTACAGGTAGACACCTCAGAGGTATTCAGGCAACACACAGATTTCCATCACAAAAAGTGTGATCATGTGCCTTGTAATAATCTGCCTGCTTTTATTCATGCATTATATAGGTTAACACGCTGTCCTCATGGGAAGCAGTATCAATTAAACCAGATTTAAGTATTTGTTTTGGTTAAGCCAATATTTATAATATAGAAACACCATTTTGGTGCAGCATGTCTGAAAAGAAAAATATTACTGCAGGCATTAGCACCATGTTTTTGCAATTTTTTTGTCCGCGATGGAGTTAAGCGGGATATATATTTGTGTGAGATTTATTCTATTATCCTCCAGCCTTGTTAAAATGCTCAATATGGCCCCCAAATGACTATTTGCTTCTGGATAAGTTGTGTCCAAACATTTTAAATGCAAATGTACTCTGTCTGATATTTCCAAATTCAGAAATATCAGCAAAATTGGAGCAGAAAAACTTTGTGAACTTTGGGTTTTCCTTCTTTTGATCTGCCTCCACTGCCCTAGAGCCATTCGTATAATTGTGTTTTCTCTTTAATTAGTACCAAACCATTTATGATATCTTGGACACATCACATCACAAATGCTAAAGCAAATTCAAACAATAAAGCACAATGCACTGCAACTGTAAAGGAGGTAAGATACTACAGATGGGGAGACCATAAACAAATTTCTTAGCAGTTTTTCAGTTCAGATTCTCAAAAAGTATAATTTTCTTCTGACAAATATTTGTTCTCTTTGAATGGAAAATTATGAATAGGAAGTGATTTTGTCTGTGAACAGTGCAAAGGTAACTCCCAGGAGTGGGACCTAAACAATAAAAATCATAGAGATGTCAAGCCAAACAGATGTCTCCCTGCTGACAGTAGTTTGGGAAATCATTTTTTATAAAAAAAGTAATTATACACTCATTACATCAGTGATGCTTTCCCATTAGAAGATACATTTTCTGTACACAATTCTTTTAGATTATGAGTGACTTTCTGTTTTCCAGTTGGAAGAAATTATTTATCTTGGCAACAAATTCTGTCATCCAATTTGTCAAGTGCTCTTTTGATGCTAGTTATTAACTACAACATTATGATTTTGCTTGTAATTCAAAACTAGAAAATTAAAGATGGAATTCAAGCAACATCTCTAACTCTCCAACCATAACACATAGATTTTGAGCTGCCACAGGCAGGTTACTATAGGCAGTGTTTTGCCTACAGCACCTGCACAGCTGCACACACAGAGCTCTCCTGTGGTATATGTGTGACATATGCTCACCAAAATGGTAAATTTAACCTGTAGATTTGTGGATTTAGTGTTCCTTAATTAAAAATGTTTTTTAGTAGCATATTACTGGTACTGATGCATAATGATGCCATTACATCTTTACACATAAAAGAACATCACAGCATCATCAATATATCCATCTGGAAAATTTATTCTTCAGGACATCTAGTCTTATAAAGTGAGATTATGAGAAGTCTGAACCAATTCAAGAGTTGCGTATTCCTTACAAATAATTTGAAATATTTTCATATAGATGTTTTGGTTAATGTTGTAATGGAAAGAAATAGCTACATAAAGTGTTTTCAGAGGGATGGTATATATTTCCAATTTGTCACCTGTAATGGGAATAACTGATGAACTCAGCTTTAGAAACCACTCTTAAATTTATTTGCATTAGCACTTTCCAAACAGACTTTTGCCCAAATATTCTACAACTTACAAAGCCTACTGAGCTACAGCCACTTTCTCTGGCATTCATTTAACTACCTCCAGGTACTGGTTTTTTGTTTTTTTGTTTTTTTTTTTTTTGTACAGAAAATACAAACCTGTGCCAAATTTTCTCTTTGACTAAAAAAACCAGAAACCAGATTTACACATCTACTGCACCATATGGCTAGTTTTCCTTTTGCTTTCTCACCTGGCCCAAGAAGGGTGGTTCCAGAATGAGTTCTGTCCTTGCATTCAAGATCACTGCCTCAATGTGCAGCGTGTTGCTCAAATCGAGTGTGATGACTGTTTACTCTGTGTTATTAAGCTGTTGATTAGGCTGTGGGAATTGACAATTGAGAATTGCACATCAGTCAGTTCAAACGAACTGAGCATCACTTGATTAAACAGTGAAGTCTAAACACACTGTGAGGGGAATAAAAAAAAAAAAAGTGGGTTTCCCTGGTGTTGATTCATCCAATTCAGAGTTTGTGAAATACGTAGTAGTTAGCAGTATGGAATAGGCTCTCACTTACTTTACTTGTCATAGAGCATTGGAAAGGAAAGACACTTCTGCTGATTCAAAGACTTTGCTGCATAGGACTGTATGTGATTTCCCACCCAAGACAAGGCAGGGAGATGGCAGAAGGGAAAGATAAAGAGTGGCAACAAGAAGATGATGGGATAGAAGATATTATCACATTTGTTTACATGTATTTCTTTCACTTTACCTTGGTAAGATGACAGAAATGAAGGCTCAGAAGAGGACTGAGTGAAGACAGAAAAAGCTGACAGTTGACAAACCCTTTGTCCTTTGAGAGTGCAAAAATGAGAGGGTTGCTTGAAAAGAGATGGGGCTGGGTAGAGTGGGAATGAGGAGGAATGAGAAGCTGTCTTGATGGAGGAAGCTCTGCTAGAAAGATTGAGAGAAGACTGGTAAAAGAAACTCAGACAGTGTAGCCAGGAGGAGGTATATGCGAGGAAAGAAAAGAAAAACAGTAAAAAATATTATGCTAACAAGAGAGTACTCCTCAAGAACAGCAAAAGAGAAGTAAAACAGTAATGGGAATATCCTGGCAATATCATGGCTCAATTTTTAAGTCAGTGGGGAATGTAGTTTCAAAATGAACAGCAAAATAATGGCCCTTGCTATTAATCTGCCTGGAAGCTGAGTCACCATTTGGCACTTTCTACCCTTCTGCTTTTTTGCTCTGTATTTAACCCATGTATTATCGTTTATTTGTATCATCTCTTTATCATTTCTGTCATTTATTTTTCCATCCTGTCTTATTCTTTTCATTTCCATAGTTACAGAATTGAAATGATAACTGTTCAAGATAATTAAAATAGATTCTGTAATTCATGCTGATGTTCAACCATTTCAAGCTTGCGAAATATTAATACTTGGGTTATACTGAGATATATGGACAGTGCTTTAAGTAATCATGTCCTGGAAGGATGCTGAATTCAGAGAATTCAACATGAACAATGTGCACACAGATACAAAAGAGGATAATTTGAGAATACTCTACAAACAGCTGTGGGGGCTCCATCATTATTTTGTGTGTTAGTTCTAAGGCTAGTGCTCTGAAGTGAAAATGTTCATTAGTACTTAATCCAGTGGCTCTAAAAATACAAGCTAAAAGGTTTTTTTGGGAGCGGCAGAACAAGGCAATATTTTTATAGCTTTGTCTCCTGTATCACTAGCATCTCTAAGTCTCTTATTCCTTCTCTTCAAATTCTCCAAGCAGAAAGAGATCTCCTTACTTCTTTATCCTCTAAGTGGTGACCAAATAAAAAGCAGAAGATGCTGCAAATGGTTCTCAGCTCTGTGCTGAGAACCATGTGTTTATTGACTTGTCAGTACACAGTTTGTCACCAGCCAACCACGAGGTCAAACTGATAACCACCAAGCTCTCACTGCTCTTTTTCATCCAGTGATTATACTAATTTGGGACTCTTTTGTCCAACTAGTCAGTGTCAGACCTCTCAGAAAGACATGGCAGTTGGGTCTCCTCTCTTGTTTTATATCTGACTGAAATTGATAGTAACATTTCTGAGAAGGACATGACAGATAGGAAGACAGCAGAATTGCATATGCCTGATTTCAAGAGGAAACAAAGGTAAAAATCTTGTTATACAGAGGAGTCCATAGGATATTTTCGTTAAATATCACACAAAGCTAAACTGAAAGCTCTCTTTATCTCTTTTTTTATGTGGCATATCTAACAGAGTGTTTCTCACAGAGTTAGATGATGTTGATAACATGAATGTAACAGCCAAGCCAGGCACTTGTTGGGGAAACCAAAACAGAAGTTCTCCGAATAAGTCGCCCTGCAAGTACCTTTCTCTGTTCCTCCAGTATTTACTAGAGAGAGCCACCTATGCAGCTACAACTAGGAAAAAAGATTCTGATCCAAATTGACTCATGTGACTGAATTTTAAATAATTAGTAAGTGTCTCTAGCAAAGAGAAACTGTTAAGTGTTAAGAAAAAACCCCCACATTATCATATTTTATTTGATGTAACCTTTACTTGTATTGGTTTTAAGTTTATTATTACTTTAATTTATTAAGTTTACTATTACTTTTGAGATTTTAAGAACCTATAAGGCTTTCATCTTGCCAAATAGGTGTATGCAACCGTCCTGATGCCTCTTGAAGACTATGAGTTACTGACCTGAGAGATTGCTCCCAGAGATGCTTTAGTCTCTACTACCATCTCCTTGTTCTTCCCATTCCCTCCAGCTCTACAGCTGAAGCTTCCTCTTATACCATTGCACTTAACACAAACACAGGCAGTCACAGAGACCTCACAGAAACTGTGCAATGTCTGAGGGAAATACAACCCAGCATAGCTGGGCATTTGTGGGTTACCCAATTACACTGCGCAAATGACACTGGGGAGGAAAATAGTGATTCTTAATAGGAGATGCACTTTTTATACTGGCCTCATCAGGCCAGTTTCACAGTTTTCTTGTGAGGCTTCACAGTTGTTTTGTGGCTTACTTGCCACACTTCTCCCAAGGTATGCAGAAGTAGGTTGGGAATACGTAGTACAAGAAAGAGCAGGGCTTCCCCAGATAATGCTGAAGTAGCAAATTCTGAGACAGGGAGCAATGCAGGTTGTCAGTGTGCACTTGTGCCGGGGGTTATTTGCTCTGCTGAGATGCAGAGATGGTGAGCCAGGGCATAACACTGTACTAATGTGGCTACAGTGTACAGGGCCAGCCACTTCCTCTGTGCAGTATCATCCTGTGTTGTACAGGTGAGCTTGTGTGGAGCTCCTTTAGGTGTCCATAAGATATGTTGTAGAACATGTCCATACCCTCTGACTGTCTTCAGAATAGAGGCTTTGCTTGGACTGAGAGGATGGGCAGTTGGCTTTTCACTGTAATATCTTAAATAAAAACCCTTTGTTTACAGGGCAGGGGTTATCTGTTAGTTAAAGATTACCCACTCCTGATCCATCACATAAAAACTCTTCCTTACTACTTCTGGACAGGATATTTTTATTTAAGCCTAAAAATAAACCAACATTAGTTAATAATCCCATGCCAGGCCTAGATTTTGGAATACATTAAATGTTTCCTAATCCAGAGAGATCACCTTGCACTCTCTCAGGTAAGGAAAAAACCCCAAACCAAGACATTCTTTGAAGGCCTATTCATCTTCACTTATACTTTTTCTGTCAAAGACAGGATACCAGACACAAGGAAATTACTTTTTGTTCTAAATGGCAGTTTCTGTCTTCTATAACAGACACATGCCAGGATAGAATATGTTGGTAATGTTGGTGTCAGAATAGCACATAGCTGACAAAACTGAACAGACTAATTTCTGTCTCTTATGGGATTCTGTAATATAACTTGATAAAACTCATAACAAACTGCCTTTTGCCTTTTCTCTTGTACATAGTAGGAATTTCTGTAAAATAAGCAAATTCACAATCTCTAAGTATAAAAAAAGTTGCTGGCCAAAGCAATGCTATCATGGAAGTATGAGGAAAAGAACCACACAGTGCCAACATTTAAGGATGCTTACTTCCAACCATTCTCTTCCAGTGCTGGAATAGATGTTGTAAAACTCTCCAATTTCACGGTCCAAGTGGAATGAAAGGCAATATATGTTAAGCATACATTGTGAGAGGGGAGAAAGAATGAGACTTGTAATATTTTCAGCTGTAACCTTCTAAAACAGGATGGCCTAAATGCAGTCTCTGGGCAAGAGAAATCATTGCATCCACCCTAGCACCGGAAGAGGCAATGTGGGTGGAAGTATAAATGTGAGAAAGTGCTTAACCCTGCAAGCTGCCCCCATTGCTTTCATATGGCTGGCAAAGGGAATTCTGAAACTGTTCCCTAAACACTCCAACCTGGATTACTACAGGTAAGAAATCTGAAACCATTAATCTGTTGCTGAAGCTGAAGCAACATTACAGAATGTAACTTATGGCCACCAAAAGTAAAATTGCCCTATGTATTCAGAATATCCAATTGCTTTGCTTAAGATTACAAAGATGGAAATCAAATATTGATCAAATCTTACATAAAAACTGTATCTTCAGTACCCAAGCACGATAAGTTTTTCCAGTTTCACTTTTCTGTTCTGAACTACTCCTCTGTGCTGGTTTTGACTGGAATAGAGTTACATCTGCCTGTCCGTGGGAAGGGGTGAATGAATTCCTTGTTTTGTTTTGCTTGTGTGCATAGGACTTTTGCTTTACCTATTAAACTGTCTTTATTAGAGCATGACATGCTCTAATTGTTCAAAAAATACAAACATGCACATAAGGAAAAACCTACCATTTTTATGCAATTAATAAGAATATGGTTTTTTGACTCAGACAAAAACTCACCGATCCCCTACAACCTTTACCTCAGTAAAAATGCAATAAGACACCCTGTTTAATATCAGAAATTCACACCTGAATCACAGAAAGTTGCTGTAACCAGGGAAACCGAACAGTGGCATGGACATTTTTTCATTAAAGCATGGATGGGAGGAGAATTAATACAATTATTATAGGATACTAGCTTTTGAACAATAGCAGTTCATTGTAACTTATGTTTGATTTTGGTGGTGAGGAAGAATTCTATGGCTAGGGAGAAGTATTCAAAGGCAAGTATTTTGGCCAGGGCTATACAGAGTTTCTAAATGGATGAGATTTGCTGTAGGTGAAAAAGCCTTTGTCACACACCGTGATGGATGATATTCTTGCCTGACAGGCATGTGGGGATGAGTCTCAAAGCAGAGTCCCCTGATAACAGACACAGGGGCTGGGCTGTGAGTAGGATTAGCACCATGAGCCATTTTCCTTCCTCTATGCAATCCTCAGCTGCAACTGAATCATGAGAATATATTTAAGATGTTCTTGGCAGCCACTTCTACAGCCAGTAATGCAGGGAAGGATGGAGCTCTGCTCTGACAGCAGTTTCAAGAGCACTGTCCATAGCTAGTGATGCTCTCCTGTGGCAGATGTGCACACAGGCAACAATGCTGGCAGCAACTCGACAACCAGAAAAGCAGGATTAGGAAAAATAGGGAATATTGTTTGCATATCATTTCATCCTTCTCGTGGTGAACAAAGCACATTCTCCCCCAGCAACTGGCCGATGTCGGGATGGGGAGACAGACATCAGGCAGTTTCTGCCTCTCTGAGGGCTGACCCAGGGGTCCACGTCTGCTCTCCTGCCACCACAGGTTGCCTACCACCCATTTCACAATGGCCAGTCATCAGTTTGTGGAGGGCAGCTGAGCCTGGGCACCATGACCTCATGTCCTGCTGGGGCTCAGCAGCAGCCTTTTGCCAGTAACTGATGCTGTCTGGCAGAAAACAGAGCTCCTTGTGTGGTTCTTGCCACTACAGAGAACTCCAGCAAGGATGACCCTGCTCAGTGGCATCTTCCCTGCCTCACATGAAGCTCCAGGAGCAGAGCTTCCCATCCAAGCCTGTTGTTTGCCACTCTGTGAGAAGAAAGAAGCAAATCCATGGAGTGACTCATCCCCCGCAGCTCAGGCACTCATCCCAGCATGGCAAACTCACTCCTTGGAGGTACAGGCCTTCAGTCTCTCTATCAACTTTTGAGCAAGACTAGAAGAACAACTTATACTAGATTAATTTTCTGAGAACAAGGCCCCATGAGATGGCTCTAGGCCTTAGCTTTCCAAAATATCAGCTGCTTAATTAACACTGAAATACACAATATTTAAAGGACTATACAGAGGGGTCCCACAGTCTTTGTATCACATCTGCCATTTTGGGACATTTTTTTTCAGAATACTGCTTTTTCAGCAAGGTTGGTCAGTTTGGTGGTCTGAGGAAGGCACCAGTCTATAATGTAGTAACCTTTCTAAAGAACAAAATATATACAGTGAAGCCCTTCTCATTTATGTTCCTCTTTATTAGGTGAGAGAACAGCAGCTGTGTGTCTACCTGTCAGTACATCATTGTAATATTTATATCACCTCAGAGGACAGTAGAAGATAAAATAGATTTTCCCCTAAAAACACACGAACAACGACATTTTCAAAACTAGAATTTTCCAAAGATGCCAAATATTCATGTCAACATTAAAACAAGAGAAAGAGGCACATGGATCAAAAAAAGTTTTGGGCCAGGCATAGGACAAAAGGAGGTTAGACTTTTTTTAAAAAATTTTTTACCTGCAACCTTCTTTCACACGTGGAATCAGAGAGAGGAGAAGAAATTAGAGAGGAATGGCTGAGATCTTGGCCTTGAAAAGGAAGCCATGAATTACAGGATGGGAGTCAAACATTTCTTCATGTAAACTGGCTCCCAGGAGCTCCAGTCCCAGTGGGGGCCTTTAATTGCTACATGAAAGCAAGTAATATTAATTGAATATTTACAGTATGTATTCACTTGCTGTGAGTATCCATGCCCGTAAAAACTCATCACCCAAATGTTTGTGAGAAGCAAACACTGCATGCAAGTCAACGCAAAATGGATCAGTTATTTGAAAGTATTAATTGATCAAAAAGAAATTTTCTGTAATGCTTGACTAATTTTTATTAACTGGAAGAAATAAAAGTTCAGCTGAGTTTTTGTAAGGATAACACCCCATACAAGACCCAAATCTTGAAAAGGCTCTGTAGACATAAGAAAGATTTGTTAGTCCCTAAAAAGAATATCTAAATTGCTTATTTTTAGTTTTCAGTGTTTTAAAGCAGTGAAGAGAAGCAAAAAGTCTTTTTCTCTCCCATGCGAAGAGATAACAAGGGTAATTTTTGTTTGCAATACCCCTCAGAATAATTTGTAGAGGTAATTAGAGGAAAAGGTCTCTGAAGACTTAGATGCAGTATTCTCTAGATTTTCAACAACTAAAACCTTGAAAGTTTCCACTTTTTCTACCATGTTGTTACTTTTTATATCGAAGTGTCCTGAAAGTAAAGTCACAGCTGTGCAATTTGCCATTGAAAAGGTTTTTAATCTGAATAAGTTACTTTTCTCTTTCATTTCTCTTTTCTGTCAACTATACCAACAAAATCCAACAACCAGTCAGAGATGATAACTCCCTGGAAGCACTTGCATTACCGTTCTAGCCTTCCATCAGGCTTTGTGATGAACTGTATTCATCTAGAAACTATTACTTGTAGATTATTGAGCTGAAACTTTTAGACTGGTGTGTCTCTAGGAGAATTTAGTGCATGTGTTCATTTACCCAGACCACATATTAGTCTTCAGTTTATCTTCTGTTCAAGATTCATGTACAAAATTGCACCTCCCACTTTTAGATGCCTGCATGTGAAAAAAAGAAACTACTCAGTAAGGATCAAAACTATAGTATCCTCACAATGAAGTCCCGGGTTAATGCTGCACTGTCCCATAGTGAAGTCTCTCTGTGCAATGGTGTATATCCCACAGCTTTTATGATGTCTCCCCATTGACTTGAGCAAACTGTCGTGCAGAGAAACAAAACTCAAAATTTTCTTCCAAAATAAAAATTGTATTCAGAAGCTACAAGATGATTACAGGAGTCAGAGGACCAGTAGCTCTCTTGTGGGTAGCAATATCTCTCACATTCAGGAAGCAAAGGAGCCTTCTGGAAGCAAGTGCCCTTCACTGTCCCTCTAATCACCCAGCAAAATGGAGAGAACTCTGAAAACTATTTAAGAGGCAAGAAAAAGACCTACCACTCTATGTCGTAGCTTGAAATGTGTGTTCACCTGTTTTTTGCTACCACACAATAACAAGAGCATAGTCTGGGCTGCAGATAACTGTGTTTCTTAGACATCGTGCAATACCACTGCTTTAGCACTGAGAGCACCCTGGTGACTCAGAACATGCACAGCCCAGTGCAGCACATGGTTTACAGGCACAAGCAGTCAGGACCCTGGAGACTCATAGGGTACTTCCTACCACAGAGAGCCAAAGACACACTGTAATCCGGAAGATTTACTTCCAGATTCCTGTACCTTCAAGTGATAAATTCAATATTAGGTTTGCTTAATAGGCATTGGAATTGTGAATGCCACTGCTCACCTTGTGTAATCAGGTTGCATACACTTTAAGTAGACAATGACTATTTGGCTAGAGATTTCAATTCTTACTTTCATAGTCCCCTCATAACACCTGGAATTACACTAGGACGTATAGAACAAGTCCATCCACAAGTGATGGACTCTATAGCTGGAATCACTTTAAAAGAGTCACTAAGAACTCAAGAAGAAGCTTAATTAGCAGATTTTCCTACCACACAGAGTCATATAGGACCACTCAGGATGAGACTGAATTAAAACTCATAACCAAACAGATTTCATAGAGTGAATATCTACCCTTATATTTCCTCCCATATGGAGGATACTGAGTCCAGTTCAGGTTTTGATCTGGAGGACAACTGGGGAGACAGCCTGAGGCATTAGGAGATACCTGCGAGTGATAGGATTTTTCCTGATAATCACATACAATACAAAATTGTGCTTCTTCTAGTCAAAAACAAAATACAGATTTTCATTCCATGATTGCTACTTAGAATTGTGAATCTACTCTTTTTTCTCACAAACCATCCCATTAACCTGAACCACGCTATTTATATATCTGCAAGGCTTACTAGTGTGAGTAAGAGTTGCTGGATTAGGCTGTGTGTTTGCAGTGTGACTTTTATTTTAGGTGTGTGGGAGCAGAGTCCTGAGATTGCACAGAGACATCTTGGTGTGAAACGCTGAGGAAAGAGCATCTGCTGAGCTCTGTGAAAAACAGATAAAGAAATAAGAGAGAGATAGAGTGGATGAATGGGCTGAATGATAAAATAGTCTCATAACAAGCCCCAGACATTTGACTATTTATTTTGAATTATTCTAGTTTTGATAGCCCCCAAAGAGCACTTTAAAGTGCTTAATTTGCTCTGCTCCATTGATTTTAATTAATCTTGCCCTAGGCTTTCAAACTTGATGAGCATGGAGAACTTAGGAAAAGAAAAAAAAAAGCAGCCTACTTCCTCACCGTACAAAATTGCTTAACTGCCTCACATCCCAGGCGACTGCAGCGGGGATGTGCCAGCCCTCCACATGACAACTGTTGTGCCATGGACACCACTCTTGTAGGGATACTACTTTCATGAGTTGAACCTAAAACAGAAAAGAAATATCTGATGCTGAAGCCTTCTAGATGGATGGAGCTGATCCAGTACTTTCCCCTCCAGCCAAAAAAGACACCAAATACCTGCAGACTATGTTGAGGGCATGAGGAAATCATAGAATCATGCAATCACAGAATGGTTTGGGTTGGAAGGGACCTTTAAAAGTCATTTATCCCCTGCATTGAGTAGGGACATCTTCAACTAGATCATAGAATCATACAATTATTTAGGTTGGAGAAGACCTTTAAGGTCATCGAGTTCAACCATTAACCTAATACTGTCAAGTCCACCACAAAACTGTGTCCCTAAGTGCCACATCTACACATCTTTTAAACACCTCAAGGGATAGTGACTCCACCACTTCCCTTGGCAGCCTCTTCCAATGCTTGACAACCATTTTGGTGAAGAAATTTTTCCTAATATCCAGTATAAACCTCCCCTGGTGCAACTTGAGGCCATTTCCTCTCGTCCTGTTGCTTGTTACCTGGGAGAACAGATTTGGCTACAATTTCCTTTTGGGTAGTTATAGAGATTGATTAGATAATCCTGAACCTCCTTTTCTCCAGGCTGAACAACCATTCTCCCTCAGCCATTTCTCGTAAGACTTGTGATCACATTGCTCAAAGCCCTGTCCAACCTGACCTTGAATGTTTCCTTGGATGGGGCATCCATCGCTTCTCTGGACAACCTGTTCCAGTTCACCATCTTAATTGTAAAAATTTTCTTCCTTGTATCCAGTCTGAATCAACTGTCTTTTAGTTTAAAACCATTAGTTCTTGTTCTATTTCAACAGGCCCTGATAAGAAGTGTGTCTCCATCTCTCTTGAAGCCCCTTCAGGTATTGGAAGGCTGCTGTAAGGTCTCCAGGGAGCCTTCTTTTCTCCAGTTTGAACAACTCTATCTCTCTCAGCATGTCTTAATAGAAAAGGTGTCCCAGCCCTCAATCATCTTTGTATCCCTTGTCTGGACTCTCTCTAGCGGGTCCATGTCCTTCTTATGGAGGGATCTCAGCACTCCAGGTAAAATGAGACACCCAAAGTGATGGGCAGCTCTGACAGCAGCTGTATCAATAAACTCCTGCTGCTTGATCAGCTGGCATTGGGAAGCAGAACACCATCCTGCAGTGGGAAGAATGAGTATTTCCATAGCCAAGGTTCCACAGTGTCCCAGAGTTATGCAGACACAACGCTTTTGTATTGTGAAAGGCTCCTGCCAGCACAGAGCCATATTTAAAAAGAAACAAGAGAGAAGACCTACAGGAAGCAGATGAGCTTTTGCACCCCACAGGAGGAGATGCTTCAGCTTGAGGAAGGAAGGATGACTGATACACAAAAAATTATAGGATCCTCTATCCTCCCTGGAATGACTGACTCAAGACAGCCTCTTTGGTGAGAGACCTCCTGGGATCTTTTAAAGGGACCAACAATGACTGATGATGACTGCAGCATAGGAAAAGTGGCACTGGCATCAATCACCTAATGAAGGTGAATTTAACTATTGCCAAGCAGTTCAGCAGTGTTTAACCAGTCGTAAGCACCTCATTGATTTAAAGATCTTGTTCCGGAGTTACTAAATTTGAGATTTAAGAGATATTTTCTTCCAGGAACTTCCATTAAAGAGACAGAAATCCCAGAGAGATAAGGACCTTCTCTCTGACAGCACAGCACTGCCACCATGTAGGGGATGTGCAGTGGGATCAGAGACTGCAGCGAAGATCTGCTGTTTTCATGTTTTCCCAATTGAACAGAAACAGCATCAATCAGGTAACCAATCTGCCCTCATCTCTGCCAAACTCTAGGTGTGGACATGCCAATTCTTGATTCAGCTGAGCGCAGTGATCCCTGAAAAAGCCCCCATTCCCTGAGCATCCCCCCACTGAGAAGGGCTGCTGAGTCCTGAGAGTAACACAGGACTATCACCGTGTGCGCAGTGCCACGGGAGGCAGGGGATCCTCTGGCAGGAGCAGGCTGTGGGAAGGGGCCCCAGTCCACCATGCAGGAGAATAGTAAGGTGAGTCATCAACTGGGATTTATACCTTGTCCTCTTAAAGGGCAAAACACTGACCAGCATTAACTAATCAGTGCTTAAATAGTTACTCAGAAGTCACAATTTAATGTTTGTGACTTCTGTAATTACTACTGTCTAATTCTGCATCTTGCCTTTCTGGGGAAGGTTATTGGAAGGTCGTATGTTTTAGATAATAATTACTTACATCTCCTGCCTATGAATAAGCAACCTCAGATCTCTAACATCCATAATTCTGAATGTGGCTATCTGGATAACTCTCCTAGAAAAAGAGAGCAAAAATAATTTGCTGTAGCAAAGGAAGGTATTGATAATGTATACCCACGAGAAACTTAAAAAAACCCCCACAAATAGATTGAAGTAATTCATTAAGAACATTAATCAGTTTTGGACTATCATATACTGTAGTAATCAATTATTTTAATTAAAAGGAACCATGCATTCTCTCCCTGTCTTTTACCTCAGCACATCTTCGCACACACAAATCATCAAAGACGTCATATTTCAAAGATGCTGAATACAGTCTCTATAATCTTCATTAAAGAATTTCACAAAGCAACAATATCCTCTGTATTGAAACGCCTGCCTTCTTAGGGAAGCTTTTGCTTTTGCTCAGGAGGAAATGATCAGATAATTTTCCAGCAGCTCCAGTTTCCATGTTCTGTGTAAGGGAAAAGAGAGTTCCCGAGTACCTTACAACGAGGTGTACTGGCTCACCCTTGCTTCTCCAGGATAAACCCGACTTTCCATGCACACCCAGATGGGTACCACCACTCAATAACTGTCCTTCCCATGTGTCCCCAGAGAGCAAGACCTCACAGAGGTCTCCATTCTGCCCAGTACCTTTCCTTCAACAGCTGCCAAGGGCAGATATCAGGGAAAGAAAGGAATGCAGAGGGATATTTCCCCACTCTGCAGTGTGTTACACGTCAGGGACTTCTTGAGCCAGAGGCAGCGTTTAATGGTTAAAATGGATTTTTCATACCATGCATTTCTCCTGTCCATTTTTCGATCTTGTAACAAGATGAGATGAATTCTTTCTTTTTAGTATCAGCTGCTTTGTTCTGCAATTTTCAGAGCAATCTAACACTAAAATTATATGAAAGAATGAAACATTTTTCTCTCATAATAAGCAAGGAAAAAGTTTTGTTCCATTCATCAATGTGTTGCAGTCTTCTAAGATCAAAGAGCACTGCTGCTTTCCTTTTAGGAGCACAAGGAAGAATGAAGGAGAAAAAAAAAGAAAATGCATTTATAAAGTAGCTATATCTTCCTTTTCTTAAGTTGATCCTTCTGCTTTGCTGATATCTGCCTCTGCCTATCAGCATGAAGGTTCAAAGGATGTCTGGCTTCAATGGTATCTAATGCTGATTTAATCTAAGATAGAGAAAGACAAGGGTGTAATAGGGAGAATCAGTCAAGAAGAAAGGCGTAAGTCAAATGTTGTAGCAGAGAAGATTTTTCAGCTGTCCTTTTCTAGAGTAAGAGAAACAAATGGCAAATGGATAGGTCACAACTGTGATTCTTGCACTTTTTAAACTGCACAGAGAGAGGGTCTAAGAGGGATTGTTTCATCTTTCACCACCCTACGAGATAGCGAATGGAAACAAGCAGTTGACATGGTTCAGCAGCACTTTGAAAAAGCCACTGGCAGAGTTCTATCTGAGGAAATAAGTAAATCATGGTGTGAAAGATAAGCAGTGATGCGGCCTGCGAACACTGTAGCAATGGATGTATCAATAAAGGGTCGCTTCTGTAAATGATGGAAGGTTACACTTGAGCATGCTGACGTCCTGACTGAAACTAGTGGTGCTAATTATAATTATATATGACCTGAGTGAAACAGAGAATAGACAAATAGAAAAAAATTCCTTACGTTATTCAAAACTAGAAAAAAACAAGATGAAATCCTCAAGAGAGTCCTGCCAAAACGACAGCTGGGACACAGACAAATGGGAGAGAAATGGTCTGAACAACTACTCTGCATTACTAGTTTGGAAATGCAATGCAGCCCCAAAAGAAAAAGCCCGGTGTCCATGCTCAGTATGAACTTCTGCTTACAGAAACAGTCAAAACATTGGGATGCACAAGGAACAGGACAAAAAGATTCTTAACTCATTAGGTCCCAAAGTAAACAAAATGCTTACCCTTGCCTTCAACAGTATGTCTGTTCTGAGCTTCATATCTCAAAAGAACAGAGTTTCAATAGACTGTCTGCTGTGCTCCACCTCACTGTAGGCACACATGCTCAGGGGTGCTTGACGGACTGGGTTATCAGGAAATAAGAACTAGCCTTATTTCATATGATACTTTTTGTGTTTCCAAATTGAAATCAACACTATGTCAATAGTAATCCTACTGCTGGACACAGAGAGCAGTCAGAATCTATTGAGGGCACAATCAGAACAAGTCCAACTTCCAAGCTCTGTTCTATTATTTTATCCCTTTACAGTTTATTTTTGTAATCAAAAATAAACAGCAGACCTCACTGCTGCAATCCTCACTGTAACACAGCCAAAATATTTTGCAATTTAATTCTACGTTCTTAAAATACACTAATTTGAAATGATCACCCTTGGGCTTTCCTGTACGTGAACGACACAGCATTTGCAGACTGCAGAAACCAGCTTGTCTCTGGACAATCTAAAAGAACTCTTAGATGGGAATTCAAGTGAAAAGAAGAATTACTGTAAGAAAAGAGATGGTGAAAGAAAAGAGGTGAAGACTGATGGCTCTTTCATTGTTTTGATGAAAATATCTTGTGGATGACCTGAACATTTGTTTTGGACCACAGTACTGGCTTGAGAATGGGAGAGTTATATTGGGAATGAGCTCTTACAGAAACTTTTAATCCGTCTTTTATTTTGAAAGAAACATTATCACCAAGTTTAATTTAAATAGACTTGAGACATGGCTGCCTTATGGAAATGGGCAGGCTCCCTTAAAGGGACTTTGCATGAAGAGTACCACTCTTTAATATTTATGAGACTGTCCCAGGTTTGCTAAAGTTCAAGTACACATCACTTTTTATTGCACGAGTCACAATATTTAGAGTTAGTTAAAAAAAATTTATTCTCACTAATTCTAACATGAGCAAACAATTTTAAAACAATACAGCCAAGGAAATCTGAGTGCAAAATACTCAGCTTTCCCCATTCAAAAAGCTGATTCATCCATACTCCCAATGCTGCAGCACACGTAGATGAAAGCCTCCTCAGTGCATTAAAACCATCTATTAAAGGTAACCGTTTGAATGTTTAAACCCAGGAAATCTCTGAGAGTCTTGCTCTTCAATTCTCTGTTCTCTGTTTCTTTCTTTGCAAATGAAATAATTAATAGAACTAATAACAAAAATATAGTTGGCAAACCTTGAAAAATGATGTATTTTATGGGACAAGCCTGCTCATGGACAATTTATGGTCAGTTTTACTGGAGCTGTGAAACAAAAATAATAGTACAGGTACAGTTCCCAATAAAAAAATCACCCTTTTCCCTCTATACTTCTTCTATAATGTCTTATCTCTTTCTCCCTCTCTACACACACCATTTTTGTGATGGCAGTTAGCCAAAGGCATGCAAGAATGAACTGCACTGTTGTGGCATTTAAATTATATCAATACTGAAATGCAGAATAGAGCCCTTTTCTATTTTATCTCTAAATTGAATGCTTTCACCGAGAGGCACTGTTATCTGCATTACAATTTGAGAGCTACATTAGTAAATCTTGAACGCTCTGAATTAGAGTATTCAACCTCTGAGATGGATGGTTGAGTTCACCACAAAAAATGTATTAAGCTGGAGATATGGCTTCATTTGGAGTGAACACGTATTTCGAAGAATATATGTGACTCAGAAACCAAGCCTAAATTTCTGGGGGAACCAGCATCCAGATGAATGTTACCCTCTTACTTTTTAAAGTAAATCTTTTTAGATTTTCCTATCTAAAACTATGCCTGCAAAAATGATTCTCAGGTGCTATTTCCTGTCAGATGGGGAAAGTATGTAAATTCCCACTTTTACACAATCATTGGAGCAGTCTGAAAATGCTGCCTGGGAGTGGAGAAGGTTCCCATCTCTTTTATGGCAGACTGTAAGTGCACTAGTAATGCTGCAAGCATATTGATGGAGCATGCAGCTGCCAAACAGTTATAAAGCTTTGGAGAAAAGAATTAAACCCTCTGGGAGGTACTTCAGAGCCTTTATCCTTAGGACTTCAGTGACAGCAACTTCTCAGTGCCCCACAGACCCTTTTGGCCTTTAATCAATTCACAAGTTTTCAAGTTTCTGAGATGCCACAGCTGCTGCATGCGTCTCTGGGATATACCTGGAAGTGCTGTGCTCTCCACTCTCAAGGGTGGGTGCAAAAAAGAATAAAGTTCCCCCCCCTTCACAAAAGCATACGGAGGAAAACAAGTGCATTTACAAGCTGTGTTTGTGGAAAATTATAAAGATCATGATGATCAAATTGTATGATTACCTCATGATAACTGAGCCTGCTTTTGGGAAACACATATTCTGAAGCATAGTCTTTGTTTTCTTTTTTCATATGTAGGTGATATTTGCTGGCAAATATCTGAAGGGCAGCCCATTCCCATTTAAAAAAAAAAAAGCACAGAAAGACTATGTATCTCACTTGGGCTCAAATGATTATTGCTATGAAGCAACTGGTAGTGCAAAAGACCAGTATTCCCACAATTAAAAAGATAAGTTCAGAATAGTTATACCAAAAATAGTCCTTTGCATTAAAACTTCTTTCGTTTGTGAAACCGATATAAGTTCTCTTACCAGTATAAAATGTGCCAAGATTACTTGATAAAGCTGACCCAGAAACCTGTCTGTGCAAAGCAAAGTCCTTCGTTCAAAGAAGCTTGAAAAAGACTGAAAGACTGTGGGGAGGAAAAATGAGCAGGGCTATGTTTGCAACCTCATAACAAGGTGGATTTGAGAAGAACCCCAGAGAGCTCTGTCCATGGCTGGGGAAGGATCAAAAGCACTTGCAGCACAAGGAGTCTGCTTTATGTGGGTGAAGGAAGGTCAGAGCTGGGGCTGGAGAGCCCTTGTGCCAGGGAGAGAGCCATGACCTGGTGCTCAGCTGGGGACCAACCAGCTCTGCCATCTGGAACCAGACAGAAACAGCAAGGACTCTGTCAGTACTTTTAGCCCTTTTCCTCAGTTATCATATGCCTCCAGCTGATTTTCCTCTCTTGGTAGGTCCTTGCACTGAAGGAGCCGTGCTGATCATGGTGCCACAGCTATGCTCCAATGCCCTGCCTGGGAAAGGCAAAGCCATTGGCTCCCAGCAGCACAGTTCAAAATCAATCTGCAGCTCATCCTGGCCTCTCCCCACTGAAATCAGGTTTTTTTGCCAGTGCATGAGACAGTGTCAAATGTTGAAGTTCAAAACATCCCTTTTTTTGACCTGTGGAGAACAGAGGAACACAAAACCTTTCCTCTTTGGCTTGAAAAATCCTGCAAGGATTCATGTCTGCGTTTTAGTTTAATGAAGAACCTTTTTTATTGAATTCTGTCTGCTGGTGATACCCATTAGGGAACTTGTTGGAGGTTTCAGGTGAAGGCTTGATCTGTTTGATCTTGAGTCCATGGGGATGAGGAACAGGTCACACTACTTTGATCTGAAGGAGACAGTATGGCAGTATGGGATTGAATTCATATGCTGCCTGGTCTTCCTGTAACCAGAAACCCTTGCAATTTTTGCACAACATCAGATACAGATTTTTTTTCTCAGACAAAACAATGGAGCCATCTTCCAGCAGAAAGGGTTGGCCCCTGCCAGAGCATGGTTGCAAGTTTCTCAAAGACCTCCTGCCTCATCTCTCCTTCACCTGTTAGAGCCAGCAGTTAAAAAGCAGTATTTTCAGTTGCTCATACCAGACTCAACCGGACTTGTCTATCTCGCATTGGCCTTTTTAGCCACCAGCGCACCTGTAGCAAACGTGGGTAGAGCCCTTCCCAAATCTTCGTTCGCGAAGCCTAGCCATGATGATGACCAGACTCACACTTGAGCCAGAAGGAGACATGGTTTTTCTGATAGGATTGCAGTCTCATTTTCTGTAAGTTTACTGTATGCAAAAAGCACAGTTTTAATGTATCCCTGATATACCTGACCATATGATACCACCCACAAAGTATCTGCCAGAAACCCCTGTGTTTCTAGCTCTGTTCCCGACAGATGCCCTTCAGGTGTGGCACTTCTAGCCCATATGGGACCTGATAGTGTTGCCTGTGAAAGCACATGGAGGATGTGACACATAATTATTTATTTATTAATTATTATTTAATTACTATTTAATTATTAATTTATTATTTAAGATTCACTAGGAAAAAATTCTTCACTGTGAGAGTGATGTTGCACTGGAACGGGTTGCTTAGAGAATTTAAGGATGCCCCATCCCTGGAAGTGTTCAAGGCCAGGTTGGATGGGGCTTTGAGAAACCTGGTCTAGTGGAAGGTGTCCCTGTCCATTGCAGGGGGTTTGGAACTAGAGGATCTTTAATGTCCTTTCCAACTCAAACAATTCTATGATTCTATTTGATTTGATTCATTGCCATTATGGGGCTGATGCTGTCTTGAGTCCACACCTACTCATAGCAGAGAGCTGAAGTGATGTTTATCTACTTGCACAGCAGATAAATTTTTGTCAGGGTAAAGCACTGACCCTCTTAACCCCTGGATGCTTACCTGCAGGAGTCTGCTCTTGTGCACCTGTACAGTCAGTGGGATAACCTTTAGCTGCCTACTAGAGACTGAAGGCAGACACTAAGCCTGCTGCAAAGCTCAGCTGGTTTGTTACCCTTTGCTCTCTTCAGAGTCCCTGGAGAGAGAACGTGACAGACACTCTGGGAATCATTTCGAAACCCTCTGATTGCAAAGAATGAGGCCAGGGGCTTCGAGGGCAGCAGCAGGTCTTTAAAGCATAATTTCACAGCACTTCATACTGTATCTTAAAGGACATATTTTATTATTTGACCCTTATACAGCGGGATATCCCCCGTTTATTCTGAGCATGGGACTTCGAAGGATCCAATGAAGGCTTTGGGCTTTGCTCCTCATTGAATTCCCCTGTTCTGGTTTGCTGTATGCATGGGATCATTCCCCACATGCTTTGTGAAGCTCATCCTGGAAATCAGTTCTGATTTAATCCATTAATTTCCACCCTAAATTTGTCCCTGTTCTCCTGTTTTCAAAGTATTTGCTTCAGAAGTATTTTAAGCAGCTCCCATCTCTCAGCCTTCAAAGCAGCTTTGTCTTCCCTCACTTACACTAGTTATGCCTGAAACGCTCAAGAGAGTGTGGTTCAAGAAACCATTGCCCCCCAGCTTGCCCCCTTCCCCTGCACTGGATCCCACCAGTCAGCTGCAGTTGGGTCTCTGTTCACTAAAGGTACCAGGTCATGGTGTGAACTACAGGTGGTCTGAGGGTCTCTGGCCACTCTCCTTGGTGGTGGTGATGTTCTCAGGCATGGCAGATGACAGATTTGCACCATTTTCCATGCAAGGTCCAAGGCACAGGTACACTTTATATCTCTTGTGCTGCGGACACAGGAGAGGAGCAGTTTCCAGGAAGGATGGGTTGAGTAAAGGGGAAACACAAAATGCTCCTATGAGGCCTCCAGAAGGACATGGCATTTATGGGGGTGAAGCAAGGGCCTTTATTTTGGCTTTGCCTGGTTCCATATGTTATATACACAGCGAGGGAGCAAAACTGATGAGAAAATCACCTCCTAGAGAAAACACAATACTTGGATATAGGCAGATCCAAGACTGAAGCAATCCGGTGTCCTGGGACTGTTAATGCATGGAACCAATTCACTTAATTCGGTACAAGAGCACATGTAGAAATGAGATTAGTGTGGGGCTAAAAATTGGCTATGATCCTCTAACTGAAATTTCCAGAATAGCAGTATCTTTTAGGGGTTCCAGCTACACTGCAGTAACAGAGACCTGAAATTGGACTTAAAAGCTTGAAAGAAAAAGGACAGGTACAACACAGAAGAGAAATGTAGCAATGAGAGTAAGTGAACATAAGGTGTGACTAGTAAGGAAGCACCATGGTCCAGAGGAGATAAAAAATCAACAGAATGTGAGGTCTGAAAGATGAAAGTTATAGCATCATATGTAACACAAGCCAATCAATCTTCAGGATAATTTTTTGTATTTCTTGTGGTCCACCAAAAATCATAATAATTGTAAAAATTGGTTTACCCAAAACCTGTTGGCTTCCTCCTCTTAACAGCCTTATTGAAGCCAACAGATTTTCTTGGGAGTGCTGCAAAGAGCACAACATCCTTTTAAATTGATAAATTATAGAGTATAGTATTCTGCTTTTTAAACAGTACTAATGAAATGCTTTCAACTCTGCAAAATGTGTATCCTCCATTTGAATGGATTCTGTCAAATGTGAATCTGTTTTGGTTGATTATTGCATAAGGAATTGGTGTATGTAAAATTAAGAAGCTAGTCTCTACCTCAGTCATCTCCCTGCCGTGGTTCCTGATGCTCTGATTGCTCAAGTCACAGGTGCTTGCTGTGCATATACTTACTTGTATCAAACTGAAATGCACCCCTCTGTCTGTGTGGAGGGGTCCATCTGCCCTACTGTAGGCAAAACCAATATTCAATTCAAATTTGAACAAAACTTGCTCAAAAAAATGGGTAGATGTGGCACTTCATGGACACAGTTTAGTAGTGAACACGATGGTGGGGGGTTAATAGTTGATGATCTTAGAGGTCTTTTCCAACCTTAATGATTCTATGATTCTATGAAAATACTCAAGCCTCCACTAGTCTTTAGCAGCTACCCTGCCCCGGGTATCCCTGGTAGGTTGGATCAAACTCAGGTGTGTCCCAATGGGCCCCATCTGCAGCTGGGACAATGGCATCCATGTACCCGAAAAAACCAGGATGTTCTGGAAGAACTGAGCTACAAGGAATGAAATGCATTGCACGAGCCTGGCAATTTGTGGGACTATCTTGTATAATTTATTTATTTTTGTCTCTTTTCTTCTTAAAATAGAAGCGTACTACTTTGCTTAGCAGCTTTGTGAAAACACAAAACTATATTCACATTAAGTACACAAAAATTTTGTTACAAATTGCTGTTTTCTTCATGGTTTACTTTGATTTCACAAGAAATCTCTTCTTTATGTAGAGAATCAGAAAGAGAGAACTTTATTTTTTTTTTCCAAAGCAGCTGACATTTTAGAAATCAGGTCTAAGAAAACAAGAAGAGAGTAAAATGTATTCATATTTAAATATAAGAAAATATCCCACTTTGACTTTATTTTGGCTAGGATCAAGAACACCCAACAGGTTAATGACACCTGTGGCATTTATAAGACTGGAGTACTAGAGTCATTTTTGCCTCCAACACTTCTCCCTGCTGCTAAAAGATTTACGAGCATTATATCCTACCTGGACCAGAAGGTCTCTGCTCTCACAGCATTTACGAGCTTTGCAGGAGTGCCAGGGTGTGAGGAGCTCTGAAATCTTCCAGAAACTATTGAAATTCCAGAGACATAGACTGAGAAATTTGCAGT
The DNA here is from genome assembly GCF_003984885.1 of Neopelma chrysocephalum. Taxonomy (NCBI): domain Eukaryota; kingdom Metazoa; phylum Chordata; class Aves; order Passeriformes; family Pipridae; genus Neopelma; species Neopelma chrysocephalum. The sequence goes on from NW_020897704.1 coordinate 11,265,738, forward strand.
TCTTACAACCTGCTTTGCATAGGAAATAGATTTCCATCAATCAGGAGGTATAGGGGCATTCCTATGGGAGTACCTAACTGAAATTAGCCCAACAATCTCACTCTAAAATAGTAAAAGGCTCTAGTCTGAGCTAACATAACAAATCATAGTTATTAGATGTAGCTAGCTTGGAGATAAGATTTCTGTTGCCTTTCCTCCAGCTATTTATAGTAACACAGAAAGATGAAGGTTTATGATGCTTTTTCCAAAGATGAAAAACTCAGGTATGTGCTAGGGATTGTAAATGTTGAAAACTGCCATTGAGTAGCCCTGACATTCCTCTCCAGCTTCCGTGATTCGGAGAAAAATTTACAATTAATTAATTTAGTTTTCATGTGTGTTTAGGTAGATTTGTCATAATAATAAAAAACCCTTATAATCTTAACTGGGAAAGATTTTTGCCTCTTTGCAGCAAGTCTGGTGAAGCAGTCATAAAGAGAACCTTAAAAAGCAGCACACAGTTCAGTTACAATCCTGCTTACACCACATGCTTCAGTGTCACAGACAACACTGAAGTAACGGGAGACATAATTCTGAAATCCACTCTGACTGTGAAACCTGCGAAGTGACTGATAACCTGGGGAGAGAAATAAATTAAAATCTAAACTGCATCTTAGTTTACTGCAAGAAGACTCTTGAAGAAAACCCAAAGCTTACACTGAGTACGCTCTAAGTAATATTTTAAAATATCCAGGTTAATTTTGTAAATTGAGTGGAATATCACATTGAGCCTCCCATGTGATACAGATGAAGAAAGATCTTGACTACATTAGGGAGGAGAAACCTTCAGAAGAACAAAGTTGTACCTTCTCTGTTAGGATCTGTGTTGACTGCTGGGGCAGCCAGGCTCAAACTAAGAAAAGAAACACCACCATGCAGCAAGGGGGTGGTGAGGCAAAATCTTAAGCCAAAACTTGTCAGCTGCAATCTCATCTTCCCTAACATCAAGGAATGAAAGCAGGACTGAGAACATGTCTAGCAGGTGAAGTGAGGTGCAAATTGTACAAGAAAAACAGCAGATTCATGGGAGGGAGAAACACCTTCAGAGTCCTCAGTCTGGAAAATGGTGACGGGAGTAGAAAACATTTAGAGAGATGAAGGAAGGGTAAGCTTGAGTGAAGCACTGTCTCATCACTCATCTCCCCTGTGCTAAAAATGTATCAAGAGGCACATTCCAAAGAGTCTGTCTGCAAATCACTCAGAAAAGCCAGATGGGCCCCCACGAGCCCCAGAGCACCATCTTCCAAGTCAGCAGCAGCAGCCTCTGGAGGAGGAAGCATGTTGTACTCTGCTGGAGCTACACAGCTCTGCCCTGGAAGGCCCGGTAAAATGTGCCACTGTTTTCTACATCTTGAGTGATCCTGACTATCCTATTTATTTATTTCCACCTTCCAGCAGACATGGGAAATACTCCTTCAGGTGACCAGCTCCTGGTTATTCTCACATCACTCTGGACTGCACTGAAAGGCATACTTATATGGGCCCTCATCTTCCTTCAGTAATGTCCTGATCCATTGTCCAGTTTCACTCATACTGGACAAAAAGGCAAAGGTCTTCAAGAGAGTCAAGATCCTACAGACTTCACAGAAACCTACAGGCTACACAGAGGAGACTCTGTGGGTCCAATACCCACGAGCTTACCCCTGTCACTTGTGAGTCTCGACTGAGATGTGCAGTCAAATGGTTGCCTGCATGTTGCTGTCAAATTACTCTGCAGGAGGAGACTGCACATATATGCAGGGACCACAGAAAATCTCACTATAATTCAGTCATAAAGCCAATCAAGCAAGAGACATAAATCTACAGATAACTAGGTTTTGAAAGAACAGGTGCTTGCAAAGCTGTTTGTTATCTAATTAATTTTTCTATCTGTTCTCTACATGTTGTTAATAATTTCCATATGAATGTTTACTGTCTGCCTGAGTCTACAGACCAGAAACAGTAACTCAAAGTGTTACAGATAAAGTGATCACCAGCACTGCGTGTTCCTCTTGATGGTGTAGTGAAGACTAAATGCTTTAATCAGGATAACCTTGGTGGCTTTTCTTGCCATACTGGCTCAAATAGGAGTTTCATCTATGAAGCATGGAATGGCTAATGAAAACATTAGTAGTAGCTCTGCAACTGCACAGAGCACTTTAGTCCAGAATTTAAGTTATCAAAACCAATCAGTATGTTCTTAAATGTGTGCTTAGGAGTTTTGCTAAACCAGGTAACAATCTTGAATTATAATCTAAAAAAGTCACCACTCAAATAATTTTAAAAAAAGACGGATTGACTCAGGTTGGGCTGAATTAACAATTAAGGTTTAGACCTTACTTTACAAAGAAATATACAACTTGCATTACTTGCCGTTGGACTTGGATTCATCTGAAAGGATTCCTTCCTTGTGAAAGCACATAACTCATTTGGGGAAATATCCTATAATAGTAATGAAGGCAAAATTCCTCTGACTTCAGAAAGTCAACATTTTTCATTGCTTCGTACCAATACTCAACGATTTTGCTGTTGATCACTGGGTGACTACTGATGCCTTCTGAAAAGCGAGAAATTAAAGGTTTCATGTTCAAAAATAAGTAGTTTGTGGAGAGAAAGGAAGAATTTCAGGGAAGTTAGGAAAGGTTCATTGCAAAGTCAGAAAGAAAAGTCATGAAGGTATGATTTTGAAGGCCAAGTGAAAGTGGAAAAGCTAAAATGTCAGATAACTTCTTTTTCAGACTGGGGAGATTAATTCCTTGTGTAGACTCACTAGGAGTAATTCTGGTGTATGGTAGTGTTTTCCCTAGTTATGAGCATCAGAATCAAAACTGTTAGTCATAGATGAATTTATGTAAATTGAATTGGTATTTTCCCTTCCCCACGAATTCTGAAAAGCTGCCAAAAGGTATTTTATCTGTCCATTAGCTCCCATCACAGCCCAATTACATCAAATTACAGATACAGAATTTTTTCATGATTGCATTGAAATAGAAGTCCAATGTGATAAGTTGAAAACAAACTGTGAAAATGTAGGATGAGTACATAATGTATTGTTTAACATACAAAGTAAAATCTATATTATGCATAAACACATTTAAAGTTTCTTAGGATATAGCTTAGGTTCGTGCTAGCTCCTATTTTCTTTCTAAGCCAAAGAATTTAAAGTCCTTACATTGTCTGTCATTTAAATGGGAATTTTAAACAGCCTGAAACTGAAATATTTCATCATTAGATTATCAGCTGCAGACAGCAGAATGAAAGGATTGGCTTCTGCAACACAAGACTTGCTGTGGGTTCTAGTGCAAAGCTTTATGTTTTGGACAACTGTGTCTCTCAATACCTGAAGGCCAGATGTTGTACAGTATTTCTCTCTATTTCAGAGAACTAAGTTTTGCCCTTTTGAAAACATGAGAATTGCTGTCAATCAGAAGCCGAAATGTCTCCAATCTTATAGGAAAAAGACTTATAGAACTCATTAGTAGATATCCTAAAATTATGCAGCTAATTTATTTTGAATGCAAGACACAAATGATTTTTAAAGTAGAAGTTTTTGTAAGATATTCTTAGTTATACAAGTATACAAATTCTCTAACACAAGGCTTTGCTGTTTTCTTGACGAAAATAAAGTTTACATATCTGTACATGACAAAAAAAATTTCAAAACCAAGGTGAATAAATTGCACTGAATATCCATATCTTCTGAAAATGCTCAAAAATAGCCTTTCTAACTTCTAACTTCTAATCTAATTTCTTTCTAAGATAATAGCTTGCTGTTAATTATGTGTTAGATGTGGTAAGGAACACCATAGCTAAAAAAGAATGCAACTGTAGAAATTAATTTTTGTGTGCTTTTCCTCTGTTAGAAATTCCAGTTTTGCCTTTTGCCAATAATGGACCTGAAAGATGACAGAAATGTGCTAGACACAACAGCAACACATCATTACAGAAAAGCCTGGGAAAAGGAGATATGACAAATTACACGAGCTAATTCTGAGCAGCCTGGAGTCCCTGTGGATGCTGTGAAAAATGAGGCATATGGGTTGACAATACAGGTAGCATAATGTCTCTCTCCTGAAATGAAGACTTGATCCAGCTCTCAACAATTTTCATGTAACAGGAGTGTCTTAGTGAAGCCAATAGTTGTGTAAAATACTAACAGGAATGAGATCAGACTAAGGGGGGAGATGTCCTTTGGTTAACTACTGCACTTCATAGGACATATGGACAATCCATGTTGGTGTGGCAGCTCCAGTACAACAATGCTGGTGGTAGGTTGAGGTCTGGGGCTTCAGCTGGCCCTGGGCAGCAAAGATGGGAAAAGGGAAATTGGGCACCTGCCAGTGTTGGAAGCAGGGAACCCAACTTGTTTCCCACACAGGAAATGCTCTTACCCTGCCAGAAGTTCTGCAACCACAAATGTGAAGTAAAGAAGCTCATATTTTATCTGGTACAGCAAAAACCAGGCAAGGAAAGGTGGAACAGCTCACTCAGGATGATACAGAAAGCATATGGCAGCAGTAGGTTTTCGGGGAAGGGCAATTTTCTCTTTAATCCCTCATTTTACTACATCTTTATGGCATAAGGCGGCACGAGTTTATTCTCTGGTGAGGTCTCCTATGCTGAAAAAGAATTAGAGGAAGGAGAAAGGGGAAAGACATGCTAGTACTCCAGAGCAGCCCAGGCAGAAACGCAAACTAATAAAAATGATGATGATGTTAATAATAATACGAGATATGAAATAACTACAGCTGACATATGATCTATTGATTAAAGTCTTTCATATGACAGGATGTCAGCCAGCAGAAATAGGAAATCAATACCTCATTTAACAGCAAAGAACGACTCAACCTCCTCCAGGCCAAAGAGAGACTGACTGGGCTGTTTGAGCAGAGACAGTATGAAATTATTTGAACTATTTTTGTGAAAAAGGAAGGTTTGATTATACTAAATAATGTGTTTCCTTGAGTCCATCAGGGAGGGGTACTGTCAGGTAGCTTATGATCAATTAGATAGTCTAACCAAACATCAGTGTTCATGCATTTCAATGCAAGTTTCTGGGATGTCAGGATTTTTGGATAAAACATTGACTGCAGATTCCAGTAAACATATAACATGTATTATTGAGTATTATTCCCATATTTGCTGCAAAATGCAGAGTCTGCCCCAAAGTCACGTCTGCCCCTGAGAGTTGACAAGCCACAGGCAACATGTCCATGAGGAGGTCCTAGGGGAGCAAAGTTCTTCACACTGTATGTGATCACATTCCTCCAGGGAGGAGCAGATGGATGCATCAATTGTTCCTTTTGGTCTCCTGAGCCACAAAGAGTTTTCTAATTTGTGCTACCAGACATCACACAATTGGGAGCTTTCCGTCCCATCCATTTCTTTTTTTGAGGCAAATACCTCAGTTCTATGGGTTTTAGTTTCAATTCCTATAAATGAATCTTTGGTGAAAACAGAACAAGAAATGCATTTTTAATGGGGAAGACAATCCCAGGATCCCAGGAACATGGGATCCACGGATGGGATAGGTTACTGCACAACATTTTTATAACTGGATTGAATACAAAAGATCTACTGCTTCATGAGCCCAAGCTACTGAGATTCCCGAAGGACCCAATAGGAGATAATTCTGTGGTCTGTGGGTTGTGATTTCTGGGCAGCTTATAGGGAGTCATACTTCCCTTATTTCTCTTTGTAAGAAGAGAATAAAGCGATAAAAAAGTCATGAATACAACAAAGCAATTTGTAAAATTACATGGGAAAGCTCTTCATTGCAGTAGAAATATTGCATTTTCATGCATACAAACCACCAGTGATCTGCAAAGAAAACTGATTCTCTACAGTTCCACAGAAATAAAGGTGTTATACATATAGTTTCACAAGGGAAGGTTTACCATGAGCACTCTTCCCATATAGTACCTCCCCTACCTTTTTTCTGCTCCCCCATAGCTTGCTCCTTTTTGTCAATTCTGAAGGTGGAAATCCTTCAAAGGCAGGCTGCTTACCTAAGGTGCAGGGTGTACATGTGAAAATGCAACACTGAAGGACATGAAAAATATCAACAGAACTGGAGGGGAACTGTGATAACATTGATTAAATTCACTATTTTATCTTTGCCCGTACCACTTAACCTCACCATAGTGTATCTACTGCTATTTAAGCTGCCAGGATGGTGGCACTTTGGCTTCCAGTCAATAAGAGGGGGCTCGGGGAGGGACTGAAGCATTTTCATCACATTCCTTTTTCCTGCCTACATCTCCCCCGAACACAGAGCTCCTCTCCAGAATAAAGTCAATTTCCAGTTGTTTCTTTTCAGGAACTGGAATTAGTGTTTTTTCTTTACTCTGTTTAATACTCCATACCTTGTTTTAGCAATCGTACCAGATGGGTTTTATTTAATACACAATTTGCTACCAATACAATGGTCCCCTGATAACACCCCGTAAGTGATCTTTTCCTGCAGCCGTGTTGACAATCCCAGTGAAGAGCCAAAGATCAAAACAGCACGAATGCTAAATAACCTGTTAATCAAAAATATCGGAGCTAAAATTGACTGGCAAGGTATTTTGGGGAAATCCACAGAGTCATTGCTAATCCTTTCCAGCTCTCTGTTTTAAAAAAGGCATTTGTTCCAGAGCAATAAATTGTTCACAAAAATAAATTAAAAACAGACTATGGAGAATTAATGAATCCATCATTTCAATATGCAGAGATGAGGGTAAGAGCTCAGTATTTGGCAAACATATATATTTTTGTTCTGCTCATTTTTGTAGCTCCCAATGAAGAGTTAATTTATTCTTGATTTAAGCAAAAAATAGAAAAATTGAAGCTCACACTCTTGACTTGATTTTAAAGTTTTCTTATTAATATAACTGTTTTCTGTAACTATCAGTACCCAGTATCACGTCCAAAGTATTGTACATTCTCAGTATGTGGTACAGTGAACTAATTAAACCCTATCCTGTACTCTTAGGAAATGCAATAACCCAACCATGTAATAGGCTCACTAGTTATAAGGAAAACATCAGGTCTTCAGGGACCTTCAAAAGGTTCCAATATCTAACTTGCCTTTCTTTACAAGTAATTAGCTAGAAAAGATGGTGACCTCAGAGTACATGCTCCCTGGTTTCAGGCAAGGCTGTGGTTCAGAGAGCTATCTCATTGCAGCCCCATGCCCAATGCAGCGGCATGAATCCTCATGACCTGCTGGCACAAGTGTGGTGGAGTGTTATGACCTCCTCCTCTAGGGAAGGGTGGAAGGACTCAAGCCCAAAAGGAGCTTTGGAACATCATCACCTGTAAAACCACAGCTTCTCTTGGGATTTGCAGTCTACTAGCTGCAGCACTGCAAAGAGCAACTCTTTTTTAGTCTAATTCAGGCAGAGCTACTGCTTAAAAAAAAACCCCATCCATACCATTATTTTCATATAGGGATACAGAGATTTGGAAATGTAAATGTTGAAGAGTGTGGTGATGTTGCCTCATTTTAGAGAGAAAGCACATGATGCTTTTAGTTTCACCTCTACAGCTCGGGCAAACCAGTGCTGAAGTGGAGGGGCATCAACCAGAGTAGCTAAGGTTGGCATGTCCCAAGCACAGGGCTGATGTAATTGCCCTAAGGGTGACACTGGTTCTGCATGGAGGATGAAAGAGGCGACATTTATTTAGAACAGGAACGTAAACGAAACCTGAGCTATTTCTGAAGGCCTGAAGCCTGTGAACTGCCTGCTGAACAGGTGCTAGTTGGGACGTGGACAGGCAACACAAAGACTTCCCTATCACAAACTCTCCCTGCATTAATGTCAAGAAAGGCATCATTGAAGGACATTCAAGACATGGAAAGCTGTACTTTGCACAGTTCCATAGTACTGTCTATTCTAGAAATTTCTATAGTAGGGTACAGCTTTATTCTTTTTAAACTGTCCATGTGGTAGAGATACTCTCCTCCTCATACAACTGAGGAACCTAAGACATGCAGACTTTTAATCTTGTACTGTGTTTTGCTCCAGGATGTCTGATCTGCCTCCCGAAAAACCTGTCTGCAGCTCTGCTGGCTCCTTGAATATGCAAAAACATTTGGGCAAGTGCCACAGCACCTGAAAGCCCACCACCACACACTGCCCCAAAGATGTCCCTGGTGGCACAAAGGCAGCGGTGGAAGATCCAGTGCATCATCAGAGCTCGGACCAATTCCAAAACATTCATGCCCTTGGTCACCATCAAGTGTTCCCATGCTCAAGTTTCCAGGCCTGGCCTGGCAGGTCCCATAGCTGAGGGAGTCCAGCCACACCTTCACCACAGAAACATCATCTTCCCGCTGCAGAAACACAGCATTGCCCAGTGAGCAGCTATCTCACCCTTTGGACTCTTTGTGACTTTCTAGGATTGTTCTTGGAACTGTATGGTTTGAATATTTCATGCTGTAATGCAGCATACCAGCTGGTATCTCAGGAGGAATTTTTGAACTCATATAAATTAATTATCTCTCCTACCCACAGATCATTTCTTGAGCAGGCTTGGACAATTTGTTCGTTAACTACCGGCTAAAAACTACTTAATTTTTCCCCTCAAAGCTATTTCTCAGTTAATACTGTGTATGAGTGTTTTTTTGTATTATTTTCCATACATCAGCTATTTTATTTACAACTCCTTGAAGCTTAAGTCTCAAATACCAAAGCTAGACATAGAATCACAGAATCACTGAGGTTGGAAAAGACTTCCAAGATTATTGAGTCCAACCTTTGACCAATCAGCACCTTGTCACTAAGTGCCATGTCCATTCATTTCTTGAACATCTTCAGGGACAGTCAAACTAAAGGGCAAGAAGCATATGCACAGGCAATGGAAGCAAGGACAGGTATCCTGGGAAGAGTATAGGGATGCTGCCCAATTGTGTAGGGATGGGATTAGAAAAGCCATGATGCAGCTGGAGCTGAACTTGACAAGAAATGTAAAGAGGAATGATAAGGTGTGTTAACCAGAAAAGGAAGGTCAAAGAAAGCACAGCCCTGATAAACGAGGCTGGGGAACTGATAACAATGGACAAGGAGAAGGCTGAGCTACTCAACAACTTTTTGCCTCAGACTTCATCGGCAACCTCTCTTCCCACATCTCAGGTGGATGGTTCATAAGACAGGGTCTGGGAGAGCAAAGTCCTTCCCATTGTAAGAGAAGATCAGGTTTGCTACCACCAGCCTGAACACACCTAATCTATGGGACCTGATGAGATGCATCCCAGAGTCCTGAGGGAATTGACTGCTGTAGTTGCCAAGCCACTCTCCATGATATTTTAAAAGTCATGTCAGTCAGGTGAAGTCCCAGGTGACTGGGAAAAGGGAAGCATTACTCCCACCTTAGAAAGGGTAGAAAGGAGGACCCCGGGAAGTACTAACATGTCAGTCTCACCACTGTGCCTGTGTGGGAAGATCATGGACAGATCCTCCTACAAGCTGTGCCAAGGCACATGGAGAACAGGGATGTGATTTGGGGCAGCCAGCACAGCTTCACCAATGGCAAGTCCTACCTGACCAAACTAGTGACCTTATACAATGCAATGACTACATCAGTGGACAAAGGAAGAGCTACGGATCTTGTCTATCTGGACTGCTGTAACACCTTTGACATGGTCCTCTGCAACATCCTTCTCTCTTAACTGGAGAGACACAGATTTGATGAGTGGACTGATTGGACAGTCACATCCAGAGGGTAGTGGTTAATGGCTCTATGTCGCAATGGACATCAGTAACAAGGGGAGTCCCTCAAGGGTCCATATTGGGACCAGCACTGTTTAGTATCTTCATCAGTGACATTGACAGTGGGATCGAGTGCACCCGCAGCAAATTTGCAGATGACACCAAGTTGAGTGGTTTGACTGACATGCCTGAGGGACCGGGTGGCATTCAGAGGGACATGGGCATGCTCAAGAAGTAGGCCCATGGGAAATTAATGAGGTTCAAGAAGGGCAAGTGCAGGGTCCTACACCTGGGTTGGGGTAACCCCTGGTATCAATTCAGGCTGGGGGATGAAGGAGCTAAGGGCAGCCCTGACAAGAAGGACTTGGGTGTACTGGTGGCTGAAAAACTGGATGTGAGCAAACAGTGTGCGCTTCCAGCCCGGAAAGCCAATTGTATCCTGGGCTGCACCAAAAGCAGCGTGGTCAGTAGGTCAAGGGAGGTGATGCTGCCCCTCTACTCTGCTCTGGTGAGACCCCACCTGGACTGCTGCATCCAGTCCTGGGGCTCTCAGCACAGGTGTCCTGGTTAGAACGGCTGGGACCAATTCATCCCTGGATGGGTGTAACCCAAAACTGTGTATTCTATAGCCTCCATGCCATTTCCCAAAAACTGCTGTCAGTAGAGGCCTGCAAGGTGGGAAGATGTTCCTGTACCCTTTTATGGAATTCCCCGCTCTGATATCCTTATATGGAATTCCCCGCTCTGATACCCTTATAGGGAAGAGGGACTGAGCATCCGCATGCCCTTTTATGGAATTCCCTACTCTGAGGGAGGGACTGAGCACTCCCGCCTGAACTGGAGAGTATATAACTGGGAGTTTCAGAGCCTTGAGGCTCTCTCGTGGGACCCAGAGGAAGACAGCAGACCACCGCTGCTCCCAACCAGGCTGAGACCACCACCCTCAACTGGACTGCAATCACCACTTCTGACCAGACTGCAGCAGCTCTCCCACCAGCAGGTTTATTCCCTCTCCCTTTGCTTTGGACTCGGGGGGTGGGCCAAGGTACACCACTTTTGTTCATACCCCAGGGTGCTGGGTTTGTACATTTGGGTTTTGTGGATTAAAACCAATTGTCTGTCTGTATAATTGTACTTATTGCATTATTTTAATAAATTGTTATTCTGACTTATAAATCTCTCTTTTGAATTGAGTTCATTTTGCCTTGCTGGTTAACTTTTAAACCAGCACAACAGGAAAGACATGGACCTGTTAGAACTGGCCCAGAGGAGGGCCACAAAGATGATCAGAGGGCTGGGAGCAGCTCTGCTATGAAGACTGAGAGAGATGAGGCTGTTCAGCCTGGAGAGGAGAAGGCTCTGGGGAGACCTTATTGTGGCCTTTCTGTACTTGAAGGGGGCTTCTAAGAAAGATGGGGACAGACTTTTTAGTAAGGCCTGTTGCAATAGGACAAGTGGTAATGGTTTTAAACTAAAAGAGAGTAGATTCAAACTAGATATAAGTAAGAACTTTTTCAGGGTGGCGATACACTGGAACAGGTTGCCCAGAGAGGTGGAGATGCCCCTTCCCTGGAAACATTCACGGTCAGATTGGGCAGGGCTTCAAGCAACTTGGTCCAGCTGAAGATCCCTGCTCATTGCAGGTGGGTTAGACATTTAAAGGTCTCTTCCAGTCCAAACTGTTATATGAATCTATGGTTCTATGATTGATGCTAGAAGGTATATGCATCATACGACAAGAAAACTGACTTTCTGGGTTCAGCAAAGGCAGTAGAAGCAGCTGCTCACGGACTGCAGATGGCACTGGGAAAGCTCAAAATGACAAATGCAAAGGTAGAAAGCTTATGGGTTTTGCTTTCATTACAGATCCAGCCCTGGGCAAGACTGACATTCACTGCTAAGTGTTAAAAGAACTTGCATCATGTTATACAAAGTGTACATGCTGTCATGGCCACGCACAAATCAGAAACGAAACTGAGAAACTAATAAATCTGAATGTACCTGCTCCATGTCTGCACAAACTCCCCTTCAGGGCCCTACCAGCACACCTGAACTTCAATAACTCTGTGATGTTATGCTGAGCACAGGCTGCCAGCTGTGGCAGTGACTTTCTACCAAGCTAGAAAACTCCTAGCTAACCATTAAACTCTGTTAAGGCTGGAGTTGGAAGCATTTCCTCAGGACAGATGTTAATTGTCTTTTTCCTGTAGCAGTTCAAAGGGGGAATTAGCCAAGTACCCACAGGGACTTGTGATCCCTGGGGTGTACTGCCTGCACAGACCCTGTCAGGACTGCCACCCTGTAACATGCCTGGGATGCACAGCATCTTCCAATGAAAGATGGAAAGGGCATGAGTGAGAAACAGATAGCCAAAAGCATCATTACCTTTGCATTTTCTAAAAACCTCATGCGATGTCAGCAGTTAAAGCCGTAAAGCGATCTCAGAAGGCAGGATCTTTTTTCTAAGGCAGAAGCAAATTGCTGGAAGTTTTCTTCTTTTCCATGCTCAGAACAAAGGACTGCTGAGAATTTCTGAGGCGGCTGGTGAACATCCTCGACAAAAGTGTAAGGCTGAGTTTAATGTATTCCTATCACAAGCAGTGAGGATGTTTCCTAAAGAGCACTGAACTCCAAAACCTGCTTTAAAGCTGTTGAATCTGATCTTTGGTTCTATGACACGTCTATGAAATAGGGGGAGCCTATCGGCTGCATGGCAGCTGCTGTGACTTCTCCATGCAAGTTACTCCCTCCCCACCACCAAAGTGCCTTGCTCCAGGAAAAGCACTGTCTGGGAAGCAGTACATAAAAAATGGGCATGATCTGCCGAGACCTAATTCCTTGTAGATCAATTCTTTATTGCTAATGACACAGCAGGAGATGCTTGTATTTGGTCACCTCACAGCCTATGGTAACATCTGGACCAGAACACCAAACTAACCTGCATTACTCTGCAGCACAGTCTCCTCCATGGCTTAACTGCTGCAAACCAGTGCTGGGAAGGGGGTGATGGGAGTGGGGAACAGGGAAGGAGGTATTTCTAACTGGTTTGAAACATATATAGCAATGAAGCATCACAAATCTGGACTTGATTTTGAATTTGGCTAAAAGTATTTCTGTGCTCAGTTTTTTAAAAGAAATTTTATGTTGTCTACAGCCAGTTCTCACCAGAGTTTCAGTCTAGGTAAAAAACTACTGGAAAATGGTTCAGAAAATCCTTCAAATGTTTGATAGCTGCAATAACAAATTTTTACTTGGAAAATCTTATTATATCTTTCAGATGAAATCAGTATAGAAGAGGAAGATAGCATCTGGCCATATAACTATGTGTCACACAAAACACCAACACTTACATTTAAAACTACTGTCTGCCTATGCTGAATATACTCCCTAATCACAGGACTTTGAAGAGTATTTCCACACTTATTCCTTTTGCAAATGTCAAGATCACTAAGGGATTAACTGTAACATTTTATAATCATTTTTCTTCTCAGCAGTTCATAAAGGAATGCTTACACCCAGGGAATTTTCCTTTAATATTTTTTTTTTGCCAGATTGTGAGATCAAACACAGCCAAACCAATTATCTGCAATTCTCAAATGACAAACATGCAAACAAAAATATTTGCAGCAAAGCAAAGGAAGTGCCAAATTTCTTTGTGATGCAACAGAAAAACAAGGGTTGCAGTATTTTTAAGTGCTTTGATTAAAACTCTCAGTGGGACAATATGTCAGGTGTTATTGCAAGGTCAACTCTGCTGAATGAAGCCGAACCATATTCAGCCTCTGATTTTGCAGTTATGTATGTCCTTATGTCAGTACTTGGGACTACTGAAGCACAAAGCCAGAGTACGATGTGCTCAATTTGTCCTTTGGTTGCTTCATAAAGCAGCAAAAACAGCCCCAGGAAGGCACAGCCACATCATGAGATTTGTGGAAGAGTTGGGAGAAGCTCCTGAGCTTTTTCTTGGGAATATTCTTGGAGGACAAAAGCAACAACAGGAGAAGAGTGGTCCTCTACAGAAGCACAAGGACAACAAAGCAGCCTTCAGAGGTGAACCACAGTTGTAATGATGGCATATCATCACAGTTGATATGGCTTCAGGATTCGCTACAGGCTTGGGACAGAGTGGCTGAAAAGCTGCCTCCTGGAAAAGGGTATGGAGGTGCTGGTCAACAGCCATGAACCAGCATATGCCCAGGTGGCCAAGAAGACCAATGGCATCCTGGCCTGTACTCAGAATCACAGAATCGGTCAGGTTGGAAGGAACCACAGTGGGTCATCTGGTTCAACTTCCCTGCTTAAGCAGGGTCATCCTAGAGCATATGGCACAGGATTGCATTCAGACAGTTCTTGAATATCTCCAGTGAGGGAGACTCCACAGCCTCTCTGAAGAGTATGTTCCAGTGCATGGTCACTCTCATAGTAAAGAAGTTTTTCCTCATATACAGGTGGAACTTCCCATGCATCAGTTTCTGCCAATTCCCTCTTGTGCTATTGGTTGGCACCACTGAGAAGAGCCTGGCTCCATCTTCTTGGCATCCCTCCTTTAGATATTTATGTACTTGGCACCTTGAATCCTGTGTTCAGTTTTGGGCCCCTCACTACAAGAAAGAGGTGCTGGAGCATGTCCAGAGCAGGGCAACAGAGCTGGTGAGGGATCTGGAGCACAAGTCTTATGAGGAGTGGCTGAGGGAGCTGGGGGTGTTTATCTTAGAGAAAAGGAGGCGCAGGGGGGACCTTATCCTCTCTACAACTACCTGAAAGGAGGTTGTCGCCAGGTTGGTGTTGCTCTGTTCTCCCAGGTAACAAGCAACAGGACGAGAGGTAAAGGCCTCAAGTTGTACCAGGGGAGGTTTAGTTTGGATATTAGGAAAAAGCTTTTCACAAAAAGGGTTGTCAAGCACTGGAAGAGGCTGTCCATGGAAACGGTTAAGTCACCATCCCTGGAGGTATTTCAAAGATACGTAGTTGTGGTGCTTAGGTACATGGTTTAGTGGTGGACTTGGAAGTGCAGGGTTAATGGTTGGACTCGATGATCTTAAAGGTCTTCAACCTAAATGATTCCGTGATTGCAATGGAGAATCAACCCATGATCAACATGGGCCTCTGGAAATATCCATTGTCAGTGCAACTTTGTGACAACTGCAAGCTGAGCACTGCTGATCTGAAGAGTGCAGGATGTAGTTATGCAGAAACATCATTTGTACCCTTACAGTCCAATTGCATAATCTCAGTGCTATATAAAGAGGTTCTCTGCAGGGGACTTGACAGGCACACTCGATAGTCCCTTCTTACATGCAAAATAAGGATCTGAAGGCTGACATGCAGTGAAGCTTGAAATGTAAAAACAGCACAGAGAAAGTTCAATATGCAATTAACCACAAAGGCAACACTTGCTTAGTTTTTAGGAACATTTATAATATGTTGCCTGAGCCGATCCAATAGTATGGAAAAGACAGCAACTGACAATGTCTCAGAGGAACAGAACAAACACAGGCGTATTTAAGTCACATACATGTGACAAAAATGGTAAATGGGAAATAAATGATCAAGATGCTCAAGATTTTCAAAAATTGACTACAATTTTGAAGATATTTGGATTAGTCATATTATAATAGAGGCCTGTTTTTCAGAAAGTGCTGAGTAGATCTTCACTGACAGCAACATCACTGTATGGTATCTCAAACCACGTACCCAGGAACTGCGACATCCTCAGTGACAGTGGTTTTTGATGACAGTCACCAGAAGGACAAGGTGCTCAGAGGCAATTGTCTTGGGTCACATGAATGCTCAGCTTCACATTTGCTGGGACATGACTGCTCCCCTGCCATTTCTGTGAGACCTGAGTGTAGCCTGAGATTACCCAGACTCAATTTAAGTGGGAGTACATTGAATTAATTTTTAAGAATGTCCTTTAAGGATTGTTCCATTTTTTTGTTAGTGAAAGAACTATGAACTGCATGGGAAAGGACAGTTAAAACCCTGCCCTCACTGAATATTTGATAATTTCTAAAAAGTGGAAAAAATAGGCATGCAGAATGCAGAAAATCAAAAAGGTGAAGAGCCTCAGGGTGAGAAAAAATTGTGCAAAAGCTTCTGTCTTTGAGTGTTGGTAGAAAGACTGACAGCTTCAAATTTTGTGAGATAATCCAGATTAATACCTGTTCATCCTCTTCTCTCCTTTTCTTCCCTTCCTTGACCTCCCTCAATTTGCCACCTCCTCTCTAGCATAGCTTAAACTTCAAATTTGTCCTTTACTTCAAATTCTCACACATATGAGTTTATTTCACTCTTCTGAATGGAAGCAAATGAATTTTATTTTCATGGCTCACTCTCCCTATGCCTTCTGCATGGTCTGATACATTAATTCAGATTATCATTCTGTGCACTTTTTGCATTAATTCTCAACTGACTGACCCTCTTCATCTGTAATTATTGCCATGAAGGTTTTGAATATCATTAAACTCTTCTCACCGACTGCATTAACTTTAAAAGGTAATTTGATTAATTCTGCAAGCCACTGGTAGATGGAGATTTAACGCCTCATGGAATTTCTGCATTATCAGTATTTTGCAGCAAGTAGATCTGAAAGATAAACAAAATCCTTGGAGACCAGATGAAAAAGGTTGGCTGTTTTTGCGAAAGATTTTAAGTAATTTCGTTAAGCTTTAAAAACAGTGTTCTAAATTGTTTTTCCCAGAATTACAAACAGATCATTCCCCTGCATTCCCCCACAGTACTGATTTAATAACTTTTCATTTCTGTGAAACGCATATATTTCCAGAGCTCAGCCAAAGGTTCTTCACTTGGGAAAACACAATGTCTGTGAGGTAGCAAAAGTTATCAACGGATAAATTGTAGAACAATATAGCCTGCCAAAATAGTCAACATGTAAAGACTTTACCTAACTTAAAAACTTCTTGGAGAGCAAAGACGCATGCTAATGCAGCTTCAGCGTCTGGTGTCACATAGAGTTGATGCTACTGTGTTTAAATAAAAGTGCTGGAGGATGGTGATGGTGTAAAATACAGTGCATAGCATTACTGAGCAGCAATATATTGCATTAAGGACCCAGTGCAAACAACTGCAGATGGTAATTCTCTAGCAGAGATTTCCCCCTTCTCCTCCGTAGGCATGTCCGACTGCTGTACCAGCAACCAGCTCTTTTCTGTGTGTGTTTCTTCAAGGGTAGCAGAAAGCAATAGTCATTAAAATTTCATAAATGTTAATAAAGGCTCAAATTACAGATTAGAGTAGGGAATTAGGGCTACATGCTTCTTTGCATGGCATATATTGAAGGGCAGTGAAAATAGAAATGCCCCAAGGAAAAGGCATTAATGGAGAGGCAGCACCTGTAGAAACTGTCCTTCTGACCCATGCCAGAACACATCAGCTCCAAAGACAAATGCTAGCTCAGTGAGGCAGAACTGCTGGAGAAAGAATGAGTTGAAGGGATGGCTGCTCCAGAAGGAAGAGTAAATTTATCCGAATTTCCACTGTACAGGAGGGAAAAACCCATTCTCTACTGCGACAGATGCTAATGAGGAGATTCACAAATATGGCGAGCTGGTACCAGGCAGTGGTAGTGGCCACCACAGGGGCAGAAGTGTCCGATCAGCTCCCAGAAAAGTCTTCCTAACTGTGCATGTAAAAATTTCTGCAAGGGCTGGAAGGTGCTTTCATGACATGCTCCCAACCCTCTGTCCTCACCCTATCTTCCAGGAGGGTAGCACAGGGAGCCTGCAGATCTATGTCGGCATGCAGCTGGTTTCAGAGGCGATGTCTTTTTTCACTGTGGAAAATCCTTCAGAACCTGAGTTTGGATTTTTATGCTGCAGATCTTACAAGTGCAAATACACTCTTTGGTATGTCAGGCAGCTGTAAAAAGCAGATGGCCAGCAGTCTGGAAGGTCCTCTGAGCAGCATGCTGTTGTATTTATTTCATATGAAGTCTCTGGCTACTAATTGCAGTGACCTCTAATGACCTTTAAAACTGAAACATCTCTTTAATATGAGTCAAGGAAACAATACTTTAGGCTACCTCAATACAAGTAAATTAACCACTGGGGCTTGGATACATGCAGTGGCCTGTTACTGTCCACCACTGTTAGTTCAATTCCTGGCACAGTTTTGGTATGACTATCTGTTTTACCGAAATATTCAGAATATGCTGTTCATTGAGATCTGCTTTTCATCCTGGTGGATGTGGTCTGGCAGATTGGCCGTAAGTCATGTCCAGCCAGTTGGCCACATGGGCACAGGATGGTCTCTTGGCTCATTTTAGTTACCAAGACACAACCAGTAATTGTAGGATGCCATAAAAAGAAAAAGGTGATCACACTGGAAGAGACGATGACTTCAGAAAAATCTTTGCAGTCTAGGCCTCATGATTTTGCAGTCTGGTATCAAAAATGAATGAATTTTTTTATCAGTCTTTCTCTGGAAGAACACAATTGCTTTCGTTTTCCCCAAAACTTTCTCCTTTGGCCTAGAAGAATTTGTGGTTTTGCCAGTAAATTGCAGTATCCTCCACAGAACTGAAGTGCTAGGAAAGAACTACCGTGCAGCTCTGAATACCACATCTATAGTTGCATTTGAACTACATGCTAAAGACCCCAACTAGGACTGCAGAGAAAACAAGAGGAAAACAAAAGACTTGGAGAAATTAAATGTTTTTTTTTAGGTATAGTAATTAAGTACATATTTCAGTCTTTCATGGCACAAGTAGCAAAAAAAAGGATCATGACATTATCAAGTGCTGTGATATATTACACACAAGACATTGACTTTTCAGAGGACTGTAGTGAGGGGCTTGGTCTTTGTCTCTCCTTGCATCAGGGCTCTGAAGGCATCCCCCTCTCCCCTGGAGTTTGGTTGCTTGGGCTCAGGCAGGGTTAGATAGGCTGTAGCTGTCCAGCTTCAAAGAAAGCTGTGGGAAGCCTCAGCACAGATCCCTCCACTTTGCTCAGGAGCTGCATTTAGGCAAAGGATCCCACCCTTGGTCTCAGGAGAGCCTTTGTCTCATCTCGTAGGTAGGCTGGGTACAGCAGTGGGAAAGCTCCTGTGCTGCCAAGACTGATGACAATGTGGTTGTGAAAGGCATGAAAAAGGTGCATAGGGAATGATTTTTTTTTTCTGCTTCCAGTAATACAACTATGAAGTGAATACAGTGAAATAATCAAGTAGAAGGTTTATAGAACATAGAAGGAAATATTCTTTTTCCCCTTAAAAAATGAGTAATTGAATTGTGAATGCAACACTACACATATAAAAAATATAAAAAATAAATATACAGATTAGAAAATAGACAAGGCAAATCCATTTACAGAGGATAAATTCATACCCATATTCCAGGCAGTTAGACTAGATGATTGTTCCAGGTACCTTCCAACTGAGCTGTTCTATTCTATTCTATTCTATTCTATTCTAAAGTATTGTTACAATTTATTTTTTTTTGCTATAGAACTAGGGTGAGGGGGCTATGTCAAGTCAAAATCTGTTGTCATATTTATGTTGAACAACAGTTCAGTAATAGCAGGGATTCATGGACATGACTTATCACATTAGTTTTTTGAGATAATATAATTTCTTCCTCCAAAACTTGTACATTTGCATATGCACTGAAAAGGCCTGTGGTAGAGAGTGCCCATCATCTGGAAGAGCACAAGGTAACAGGGTTGATTAAATGCTGGGATGCTTGGCCTGTGGGTCTGCAATGTGAAGGTCCTACTCCAGCAAATCCACCCACACTCAAAGCTTAGATGGTGCAAATACAATAAGATCCAGAGTTTTTCATGCCAGCTGCCCACAGGAAGTTTCAACTCCACCCTCGGCTACCCTCTGCCTGTGTTCAAACTGCTCTTGTAGTTGCTATCTCTACAAGTTGTAGAGCCAATTAAACGTCTGCTAATGAGTTCTATTGTTAGATCAATGAGAGAAACTGATCTACAGAAATAAGCCAGGATTTCTCACCAGTCAGCCTGGCTGTGTTCTCAGCTCAGGAGAAGGCAGCATGCATTTGTTCTGCCCTATTCCAAAGAAACGGTCTGCCTGCTTCAAACTGTGCTCAATGTCCACTTAAATGTATAAACACACCAGCTGTCACAAAGCAGTGTATCAAAATGCATAATCATATCTCATTTATTGTGTGTACCTCACTGGCTAAGCTATATGGCATTATTTCTGCTTCCTGACTGGACCAGTTTAAATAATTAATTAATAGATAAGATACAAAAAACTTCAGAGACAAATTTTTGGATAAATAATGCTGCTTTGTTTGATAAAATGTATTTTTAATTTTCTGTGTCAGTGCAGTGAAACGGACCTAAGTCTTTTCCAGGCCTGCATTTCTATTATTCTGTAACATCTTCCTGTATTAATTAAGTCTTGGAAATAGTAACGTGTCAGACATTTACAGACAAAAATACCTACAGCAAATTTGCACAAATAGAACATCATTACCTTAATTAAACTTCAATGTTGTTTGAAATTCCTAATTTTTTAAAATGTACACACTGTGAGAGCGATGCAACATGCTTACAGGACACAACTTATGCAAAAATATGATGCTCTTGAGTTCTCTTGAAAAATTCTGGATGATATTCATAAGATCTGATTTATCAATAAATATATTCACGAGTGGAAACAATAAGCCCTTATTTTCAGTGCCAATCACTCTCCTTTTTTTGCCAATTCAACTACATATACACATATATGCTCCTTTTTGCAAGCTCCAGCTGTAGTGGCACTCAAATTACACTGCAACTAAGATTCCTCTTGAACACAGAAAGAAAATATAAGAAAATGCTGGTTCCAATACACATTTCATAAGAATCTGTATTAAGAGTGGGCTGGAGCAAGACAGGGGAGGACAAAGGAGAACGGCTGCCTGCAGAAGGCGCTGCAGCAGTGCCTGTTCTGATGTCACAGGGCTGGTGGGACCCACAGTGACTCTGGAGAACCTGCCCTACTGCTGGCCTCTCTCACAGAACATGGCCCCGTTCTTACATTCACCTCTTTATCTCTTTCCTTTTCAGTAAATCAGAAGAGAGATTTTTCAATTCACCTGTTATTACTTCCTGCATTTCTAAAGCCCTTACTACTGCCTGGGCTACCTGACTGCACATCACATAAATTAACCATGGACCAGTTCCCCCCGGTCACCATCAACATGGGTTAGAAAAGGAAGTTTATAATTCTCTCCACAGCCTCAGCATCAGCTGGCTGGCAACAAATCCTTCCCTTACAACCTCTTTGAGCATCATTATTATTTTTTAATATTATACTGTGAGTCATGGATGTTGCCATACTCTATTCCTTCAACTTTAAAGCATTTAAATGTGGAATTCTCAACAGATGGCTCTTTTGTACTGGAAGATAAATGAGCGAGACTTAATTTTAATATTATTGTCAAATACATGTAGAGGAAGGACTGGGCAATGGTAGTATCACACAACCCATAATATTTCTTGATATATTTTGTGATACATGTCTACTTTGCAGACAATACCAAAATCCAAGCTAGCATACACATAAGGGATGCAAAACTGATGCTAAAAATCCCTTTCAAAAATTTGTGTCCAGATGGGTGAGGAAAATAAACCATGTTCCTGAGGTACAATAGTGTCCCTAATCTCCCTTAGAAGTGGAAACAATCTAATTTAAAGTAAGAGTTTTTAAGCGGGTTTGGATACAAGGCAGATGCAAGTAAATGCTGAGAGAACCAGAAGCAGGAAAGTGAACAAAATGTTGGCAACAAAGCATTTATGCAGCAGCTGCACTGTGCTGCAAAACAAGCACAGGTCGTTAATTAGCAAAACATCTTCAACCATGACCAACGCTTTAAAATTTGAGAGATTGTTTACAAATAACTGAAATATTCAGAATACGCTGTTTGTTGAGTTCTATTTTTCATCTTGTTGGTTTTTAAAGCTCTTGTACTGTAAAAGGCAAGGAGATATTTGTTGCACTTCGCTACTAGAATCCGTGAAAGTAAGGTATGAATACAAATACCTCCAGCATTAGGCATTCAGAAACAAGAGCTGCAAGTCATTTTCATAGGAGAGACCTTATCAAGGGAGTCACTGGAACTGACTAGACCCCAAAATATTTTTATCCCTGACCAAGCTCATACACAAACCCTGTGGAAATATATGCAGCAAGTTACCTCAGGTAGGGATTTGAGTGCATTAAGGGATGCCTGTACTTAGACATCACATAAAGTAAAATATAAGTGGCTCCATTTACCTCTGCTGGGATGGCTGATTCTCTCCATTCTACTTGAATGCTCATAAGATTTTTCACCTTAACTACAAAGGCAGATTTTGATGAGCCAGAAAGTGCTCCAACAACCACTAAAAGCTCCTAATCTATACTATAGTGAAGAATGCTGTTAAGCTTAACCAGCCTTTTCTAAACATTGGATACACACAAAAACTGGCAAAAAAACATGGGAAATGAAGAAAATACAATGACTATGGAGAAAGTTTGTTCCAAACATAACCCAGCTAGTAGAAAAAGAGGGAGTGAAGATGATGGAGAAGACATATGATAGTAGACGTGGGTGTCAGACCCTGTCACACCTATCTGTTCATAGTTTCATTCCTTTGAATGACATCATGCTTCACAAAACAGGGCACTTTCTTATTTGAGAGCAATCATTTTTTTTCCTAGAAACTTAAGAAAAGGATTGCCTTTGCTTTGTTCTGCATCTTGTCATCTTCCATTGTGCCTAAAAGTAAAGTATTGATATTTCTTAATCTAATGGCTAAATTTAATAACTGTTGTCTTTTCATACTCAGAACTAGGATAGGAAAGTTCCCTGATTCCAAATCTTTGGGCCTCAGAGGATAATGGCATTATCTAAAAATACGTAGCTTTTCAAAGATAAATGCACTTCACTTTGTCAACATTTTGCCAGCTTTTTCAATGCACTGACACCAAACTTATTTTCCTTAACAAAGTCTTTGCCAGGATGGAAATCAGTATTCAGCACTAAAAAAAGCACAACAGCTTGCTGAGTCCCTTGACAATAAAGGAAAGCACAAAAATCGTATTTTTATTAGTTGTATCTTTACGATAGCATTTAAATACACAGGTGAATTTCCAGTATATAAACAAGTATTTATTACTAACACAATAAAATATTTACAACATTGAAAAGCCATTCAAGAACCTAGAAAATATTATAAGCTTCAATATCAGGGAGCTTGTAAATGAATGCATAAATAGAAAAATTATGCCTTAATTTAAATGCATTCCTAATTTAAATGTTCTGCAGCTTTTAAATCATTTTTAAAAAGCTAATTGAAAGCAGAGAATATTTTAATAATTTAAAAAGCCTTCCTGATTAATGTATAGGATTTATCCCCTTTCATTTTTTGCTGTATACCTTGCACAGGTGAGCTGCTCCACAAATTATTTTGCATTGCTCACAAATGTTTCCTTGTCTGTCAAAGTTTGACAAAGATCAAATGGATACCTTGGATCAGATACAGAACATGAGCAGCTTGCGTTAAAATTTGTGCAATCTTTGTGGTGTTCCAAATGAAGCAGAATTTTACATATGCCCATTTTGAATATCGCTCAGTGGGAAAATAGTTGGGCTTTGCACTCTAGATAAAATTTCCAACATAGGTCTAGTGGTTGCCACTGAACATTCCTGTTGCAGAATCAACTTTTTGTAAAAATAAAGAAACTGACACAGGCAGCAGTTTCAGATATCTTAGATATTTAGGCACAACATTAGCTAAGGAAATTTTATCACATCATGTTCTAAAAATGGGGCAAATCTGGGAAGCCCTTGGAGAGGTCTCTTGTTAAAAGCATTCTCAGCTGCCATTAAGACAGCTGCAAAAAGGAGGTTGGTGCTGGTGGAGCTCAGGACAAGGACCAAGGGAGAAGAGAATGGAAGGTGTTGGGCTATGTTCCTATGCCTGTGCTGGTGACGTGGCACCAGGACGGCAGTGGGGAAGGTGAAAGCAGAGCTGTTGTTTGCCAAGGCCCACCACAGCAGGGGAAGATATTCAGAACAAGACCTGAGAGATCAGAGCAATCCCACTTTGCAGAGGATGCTGCAGGAGCAGGATGCACCAGAAAGCTTTCAAAGAGATTAGACAGGACCATTAATGGATGGGAAGAGGAGTAGGCAGAGATGTTGCAGAAGCTCAAGGCAATGGCTGGACAAATGACCAAACTCATGTGCTCTCCCCAAGCCCTTCTGCCACCACAGAGTTCAGAGGATGGGGTGACACAGACCCTTTTTCTGCCTTGGATGGCATTTCTTATGTTTGTATTTTCACACTTTCACCTCTTCAACCTAAGGCGATTGAAGGCCCATACTAAGACCCTAAACCATCTTGTCCGGGAGCTGCTCTATGCTGATGACGGCGCCCTTGTTGCCCACACAGAAGCAGCCCTGCAGCGTTTAACATCCTGCTTCGCAGACGCTGCTGAGCTCTTTGGGCTGGAAGTCAGCTTAAAGAAGACAGAAGTTCTCTATCAACCTGCACCTCAGGAAGTCTTCCATCATCCCCATATCACCATTGGTGAATCAGAGCTCAAATCAGTTCAGCAGTTTAATTACCTAGGCAGCCTCATCTCCTCGGATGGTAAGATTGACGGGGAGATAGACAACAGGTTAGCAAAGGCATATAGTGCCTTCGGAAAGCTTCACAAAAGAGTTTGGTGAAACAAACACTTGAAGAAAAGTACCAAGATCAGTGTTTACAAAGCCATTGTGCTGTCTACTCTCTTATATGGATCTGAATCATGGGTCATCTACCGCCACCACCTGCGACTCCTAGAACGCTTCCATCAACGCTGCCTCCGTACAATCCTAAACATCCACTGGTCAGATTATGTGACCAATACATCTGTTCTAGAACAAGCAGCAATCACAAGTATTGAGGCCATGTTGCTGAGAACACAGCTGCGTTGGGCAGGGCACGTCTCCAGGATGAAGGACCACCGCCGCCCTAAGATCCTGCTTTATGGTGAACTTGCCACCGGCTGCCGCGAGAGAGGAGTCCCAAAGAAAAGATACAAGGACTCCCTGAAACAACATCTCAGCCTTGGCCATATTGATCACCATAACTGGTCTACTCTGGCCTCCAATTGGGAGGCCTGGAGACACACCATCTATAACGCTGCTGATGCCTTTGAGAAAGCACGCAGGATCACCCTTGATGAGAAAAGACAACGCAGAAAGATTCGTGCCTTGCAGAATTTACCACCTAAGGAGTCTTTCTGCTGTGCCTTTTGCAACTGGACGTGCCTGTCTCGTATTGGCCTTTTTGGCCACCAGTGCGCTTGTAACAAACGTGGGTAGAGCCCTTCCCAAATCTTAGTTTGCGAAGCCTAGCCATGATGATTTTCACACTTGAGATGCCAGAGTGAAATGCTACAGAGCAGAAAAAAAATGATATCGTGGCCTCACAAGAATAATCAGAGTTGGAAACCACAGAAAACAGCCTGGATATTCAGCATTTCAGTGAGGGAGCCATTCACAGAGGCTGGTTAGTTGTGTGTGCTGATGAATGTGATGCCTAAATGAAAATTCGGGGAGAAAAAAAACTCTGAGGTAATTTAGTTTTGGAGGTGAGATAAGGAAAGGGTTTTAATTTTGTGCCTAGGCATAAGATTACAAGACACGTGCGTGCCCCTCCATACAGATGTTACAATTTATAATACTGCTTGTCCAATCCCAGGTTTTGTCCACCCACTGGCTTTTGCCCTGGACCACCCTTGATCACGCCCCCTGGGAATTGAGGCGAGGGTCTTTTCAGGACCCTCTCTTCATCCTTCTAGTCTTCCTCAGAGCACAAAGGGTACATAGTTACCCTGAGTTTGACTGTACTCTGTGGTTTAGGCCAAAGTACAAGTGTTCTCCAAACAAAATAGGCCTACCTTGACAAGAGACTAAACACTTTCTAATGGAATTCAGGGGTAGAATTGATATGGGGAGCATGGAACGGGGTAATAGGGTTGGGGAATGTGTGTAGTTACTATGCTAAGGGTAAGGGAATAAAGGCTGCTGCTTCTAAATCCACTTCTACTATATAACTACTTATAAAGCTTATAAAAATTAGGAAAATCAAAAGAACTAGATGGACCTTAAGGCATCAAATGGCATAGCTGGCCTTGGTGGGAAACTGCTCCTGTGGCAATCTCATCCCACATACTGCAGGATTACTGATACAGACGTCTCATGCACTCATAGGGGACCATCAGCAGCTCAGTTACAGGAGACAACACAGAGAAAACCCTTTTCACTGTAAGAGAAACAGCACTGCAAAATGGCTTTCTACTGCCCTAAAAAATCTACCTCGGGCAAAGGCCAGGCCTAAGGGCACCTCTGCCTGTGTCTAGGTGTCTCAAAGAGTCATATATGTCTCTTTTGCTGTCCATGAACATTCAAGCCCAGTCCAGAGTCACTGGACACATCTCCAGGGATGCTAAATGTGGCTGGAGAGGGACTGCAGCCTGGTTGACTTGCATGTGGTTTCCTCTCTGATCCAGGGACAGGGAAAGGCACTAAAGTCATGCTGAAACCATCCTGCCCCAGACACTCAGCCCACACCAGCTCAACAGCACAGGCCAGGGACACCACCTTGACCCTGGGATGTTTCATCCCTTGAACCCTGGCTGGGTTGTGTCTGGAGGGCTTTGTTGCCAGTAGCTGGAAAACAGGCAGGGAATGGCATGGTGCAGGCAGTACCCAGCTCACCTTCATCAGGCACAGGTCAGCAGCAGTGCTGGCTCGCCAGCTTATTAAATCTTCCTCTGTGCAAGCTGTCTTCAGAAAACACATGGAAAACCTCCTGAAAGACGGCACCAGTGTCACTCCTGTGGGCCAATGCCTTCCTACTCCTGTTGTCCTCCACAGCCTCAGCTGCCTCCTCAGCATAGTGGGAACCACCTCTGTCCTCAGTGCAGTAAGGGTAGACCTTATCTTTTAATGTAAAAATACTATGCTGAGGAGACAACACTTTCAACACTATATATCCTGTATAGAATCTTCACCGGGAAAAGCATTTTGATGGGGTTTAAATAATTCTTTATACTCTGAATATTACCTGTTCAAAAAGACTCACCCTAATCTGAATTTTCTTCCTGGCTGACGTCCTAAATATCTTTCACTAATATGCTAAAGCAGCCTAGGTGGCACTCAAACATTGAAGGCCTTTAAAAACAACTTGCCTTTCTCCTAGTGAAAAGCAGAAAGTGGTGCAGGGCTGAGGAAAGCCTCATACCAGCTCAGGAGAGGTCAAGAAATTGTTTTACCCATTGTTTTATGATAGCAAAGGAGCAGGTTTCTGAATTTAGATGGAATAGAAACAGAAATAGAAAAAGCTGGATGGATCCCTCCAGCAAGCTCAACACACCCTGCTTCAGCAAGTGCTGGGACAGGAGGTCAGACAGCTGCAGAGAGTAAAAATTTTTATTTTAAGGGAGAATTTAACTGGAATTGTAACCATGGATCTGGTGACTTTTGGGTTCTTACTGCATCAGATATAAGATAGCTTGAGATGGGGATTAGACCTCATTGTGGTGTGAGGCTGTCACACCCAGGATCATGTTATCTCCTTGCACAGGGAGGGAAGCCCAGCTCTGCTCCCTGGTGCCAGAAGCAGCCAGCCAGCAAATGATGCCAGACAGTCTGTGGGGACACAAAATTACATTCCCCGACACAAAGCTGAAGAAGTGATAACAAAAGAAGCTTGTGGCTTTTCGACCGTCTTTAAAGGAATAAAAGCCAAGAACCATCAAATTTTCTGTATGGAGTGCCTGTGTTCAGAAGAACAGTGCTGTTAATATTTCCTTGCTTTCAGCTCTAGCTAATTATACCCTCCCTTCTTCTCTTCACAAGGGTGCCTTTGCTGCATGTTTCGTTAAAAAATGAGCTAGAGTAGTTTCTGCTGCATCAGTTGGAAGTTTATCACCACATCTCTGTGAATCTCATGGAAAAGGCAACTTCAGGGGAACTGAAATTGTCTTCAGATGTCTCTGATCCCCAGACAGAGTCCTTGGCAAGGACTCGTCCTGGCCAAGACATGTCCAGCTCAGACACTGGCCAGAGAGAGACAATTACTATTTTTCAGTTCATTTCTCTCCATGGATTACAGAGAGCAGGTGATTTAGACAACTACATCCAGTTGAGCCTAAGCCAGGCAAGACAAATTTTTCCTTTTATGGGGATGTCTCAAACAATCCAACTTGACAACAGCAAGTTGATGAACTATATTATCTTACTGCTTTTTGTCCTCTTCTGAATACAGTCATCCGCTGTCTTACCATGTGCTATACCTGGGTGCCTTCATGCTCCATGTTTGTGCAGTACCCAGTCCTGCCGTGTGATTAGGCCTCCTCCGAACAACAGCAAAGCCAATAAGTAATAACAGGCTGTGTCAGAAACACATTGTTTTAGCAGGGTAGGAAATACCAACCACTGGGAACATCTTTTCAGGTATGTTATAGAGCTCAGCTCTCTGCAGGCTGTGGGTGAACCTATATTAAGTATAAACCTCCCTGTTGCTGTTTTCTGCCACTCCCAGAAGTACAGCATCATTAATTCTCTTCAGACAGCCCAGAGGCCTTAAAACCACCTTTCAAAGGCTCCAGTGGACAAGACAGCAAGAGGTACATTCACCCTTGCTATTAGCTTGCTAGGTACAAAGGGACAGATGCTGCTGTTGAATCAGGTCCGTGGGGCTCTCTTCGCCGCTCCCACTGCCGGTAGCCCTCCTGCAGAGCCCACCAGACCTCTGGAGAGCACAGAAGGATTTTGATGCTTCACTTTACAGCTTTAATTTCTGTTTGAGCACTCAGGAGTCCCAGGCCAGCCTAGAGCTTCTCTTGTGATTTAAGACGTAATATACTTGTCATCCTTTGGGCTTAAATACATCTCTGAAGTTATGCAACTGATCTTTACACTTTTAAAGTCAACTGGGAGCTAAAATCTCGTGAAGTATCCCATATCCATTTGTATTAAGGAGAAATTATGTATGCTTTCAAGTCTGCTTTTGGTTAGTGCAGAATTTATCAGTTGGTCATATCTGTATTATTCATTTTTTTAGACAGACAAACTTCATTTTTTACTTCTCAGAATGTACCAGTCTTTTTCCTTTACTAATTCAGTAGCAGTTAGTAAGTTGGATGTTATTAGAAAGTTGAACATTGTGTGAGTCTTGGAACAAGCCTGCAAAGTGCTTTATTCTTGGAAAAATGCTTCGATATTGAAGTCTGTGGTCAGATCACAGTAAAATATAAAGTATAGAATGAAATGAAATCCAAGGAAAAGTGAAAAACAGGGTTCTGGGCAGAGAAAATATCTTAACCTATGAGTGTAAGTCGCAGGAATGAATGAACAGATGGGAAAAAAAGCCTGCCAAAGCCTTGAAAAGGACAATGTTTTCTTTCCATTTCCACCCTCCACAAATCAATTTATTGCAGCTGGGTTGTTCAGGGGTTAGATTTGCCCTGGAACATTTCTGACCCTGCTAGGCTGCCAATTTCAGTGTCTTTTTGTCACACTCCTGAAGCAAACACATATGCAGAGATTCAAAAGGACTTCTCATATTGCAGAAATACCAAACAAACTTTAAGAAATGAGAATCAAGAGTAATTGTAAGGCACGGGCTTCCTTCCCCTAGCCCTTAACACCAACCACACAATCCAACATAAACACTGTCGCTATTTGTGGAGTACCACCTTCCCTGCTTTTTTTCCCCACGCTCCCCGCCAGCTCACTCTTCCCCAGCTCTTGCCTCTAGTGTTAAACCTCAATTTTTTGTCTCCCCACGGCAGCAAGTTCCCAGCAGGTCTGTGCAGTGGGGTACAACCCAGACAGGTGGCTTAAATACTGCTGTAGTGCAGTGCCATAGGTGTCAAAGATAAAAAGCTACGTCTCTAAATTTTTGCTTCAGTTGTCAGGATGCTCTCTCTGCACAGAAAAATTAACCACAAAGTTACAGGGTTTTCATATTTCGCCTGGGAAAGCAGCCCTGGCTGTTTCCAGGCAGTAATGCTATGGCTCATGGAGTGACTACAGGAAACAGCCAGAAAATCCCTGCAAGGCCCAAATGTTCCCCCCAAAGCCTGAATACTATTTCATTAAAGGTATTAAGCAAGACAGAAATCAAAGGGGAAGTTTCATCTAATTGTAATTCAGTGGTCATAGAATCATAGAATGGCTTGGGTTGGAAGGGACCTAAAAAATTATCTAGTTCCAACCACCCTGCCATGGGCAGGGACATCTCCCACTAGACCAGGTTGCTTTGGGCTCCGTCCAGCCTAGCCTTGAACATTTCCAGGGATGAGGCAGCCACAGCTTCTCTGGGCAACCTGGGACAGTGACTCACTACTCTTACAGTACAGTAAATAATTTCTTGCTAAGATGAAATCAACATCTTTGCAACATATACCAGGGGGAAAAATAAAACTTTAAAATATCTTAAGTAGCAGATTCTGTTTTAATGGAGACAAGAAAAAAACCAACATTAGAGCAAGGAGAACAGACAGTGACAATGGTGGTAGGCAAGACACCTTCTGCTGGTGCTGTGAATCTTGTTGAAAACTAAGTCAAAAGATCAGAGGATGATTGAGGCCATTTGACAGCATGAAATAAGGGCAGACACCTAGATCAGGTAGGGCACTGATCATATGACTCAGTAGTAGCAGTTTCAGAGAGATTAAGAATTTAATGGTGTGGAATTTCAGTGTGCCTACAAAATTGACTTTGTTCCTTTGCCTTTGCAAAGTACTCCTTCAATTTACTCAGGTCCCCTTATTTTTCCCTCTACATTTTCCATTTTCTGCTATGTCCTCTGTTTCACCCTTTCAATTTCTTCCTGACCTATCCTCACAGTCCCACTGGAACCGCAGTTTCTACTAAATTTGAAGAAATAGACATTTCAGACTGATTTTGATGGGATAAATTCTGTATCGATTGAGATCTGTGGAAAACTGCATAAAAGCAAAAAGTTTTCTCAAAAAATGATGAAGTAGGTACCACCTATGATCCTCTGTCCTGTGAGCACAGATTACACCCGCCAGGAGAATTCCCTCATCGTCTTGCACAGAGTTGCCTTTGCTCATTAAATTGGATCTAAATTCTCTGAATTCACGGTGATTCTTTGTATAGAAACTTAATATAACAAAGTCCCTGCAAAGCAGTTGGCAAAGGATGAGGACATTACATGGAAATTCGATGGCAGTATCTGATATAATGGATGAAAAATTGGTTTCTTCATAAACATGGTGCTGAACTAGTGGGAAAGTAACATCGTCTTTCCTGATTTCAAACTCTTGTGGAGAACTTGTTCTCTGTTGCACATTATGGTCCTCTCATCCTCTTCCCTTTAAAGCAAAGACAGTTTCCAAAGAGAATTTGAACCCTGGGAACAGTTTGAGTCTGTATAGTGTTAAGCAACTATCTCTTGTGCCTCCTGTCTTTTGCAGAGGAACTGGAGATACATGACTCTGGGGTTTGGGCATAGTTGCCTGGACTGTGCACCCTAAAAGGTAAGTACTGTAGCACTTAAAATGCTCTGATAGATGTCTCCTCTTCTGGATCTGGTCCAAATCCTTCACTACAGCCTCAGAACTAGAAAAGTTTCTTCTAAGATTAAAATTTATCTCTTGCAGAAGCTCAGCCTTTAAAGAGCGGTGACATGCGTGACCCTAATGCTGTGTCCTTTTTTTGTGTTGCAATACACAATGTCAAAGATGAATCATGCTCATGTGCAAAAGGCAAGAGACTCAATTTTCTCTTATCAGTCCTGCAAACAATACAACTTCACTGTGTCAAAAATACCCAATTAAAAGCTTAACACAAAAATAGGTTTTAAAATAGGCATTACCTGACCACAATACTGTTTCAAAGGCCCAGGAGACTTGCCCTTCACAGTTCTCATGCAGAACAGTAGGGAGGTAGAGGCTTTAAAAACACCTTCAAAAGGGGCAACCATGAGCAGTTCTTGACCAGCAACATGACACTGCTGGTAGAGCCCAGGAACTGTGCCTTTCATCCAGGGACTGCCTCATGGCACCAGCTTGTGGAGAGCATGGCAGGCATCCCCTCCTTAAGGCTGCAGTGGAGTTCTCTTGGGTCAAATCAAATCTCCTTTCACTGACACAGAGCAACACAGCTGCAATTGTGGTGGCACTTGATGGTTCACTCCTGTCCTCCTGAAGATAAGAAATCTGGGACTAAGTAATCTACACTGTAAATTCTGGGAAGTTCTTGAGGGTTTGGTTGTTTGGATTCAAGGATGGCAGCATTATCTCTTATCACAGGAGAAAAAAAGCCATGACAAATGAAACCTGTGTGAAGCCACAGAAGCAGATGTATGTGTGAAGGTGTGGTACAACCCTGCAGTCACTTCAGTCACATAGATTTTGTGTATCTCCCAATTTTTTACAGGAGATGGGCATCAAGGTGCTCCACACTGCCAAGTCCGAAGCCATTCTGGACACGTTTCTGGCTCCAGGGAACCTGTGCATTAAAAACTGAGTTGTCAACAGAAAGACCCATAAAAAAGATGAGACCAGACAAGGAGATTCACACTCTTGGACCCAGGAACTCAGTGTCTGTCTTAATTCCCTAACCTGCCTCTGCATCTTACGTGACTGTTCTACATGTAGCAAAGCTTATTATTTTAAGACATACACAGAGTGTGTGTTTCTCAGACAAAGAAAGGACAGAGGACACAGAGGACAAAGGGAGAGGATACGGAACTAGCTTGAGGAGATGTGTGTTTGAGAGAGACTCCAGTGATCCGACAAAGCTACAGGCTGTACAAATGGGACCTGGGTATCACAGAGGATGCCAGCCTGAGCTAAAAGGATGCATTAAGGAAATGGTGGGAGCAGATATTTATAAACTGTATTATGTCCATATGTTTGCTCAGATAAAGGGAAATGCAAAGGTAAGGAGTAGGTCAGGCAAAACTGGCTTTACTCACAAAGCAAGTTTTGCCTGAACATACATGAACTAGAAAACAGGAGGTACATGGTTATTGGAAATATAGACTAAAAACTTCCCTGATGACCGAGGCCTTTTCAGAAACCAGCACACCGAATAATCCAGACTGCCACCTTTGCCAAAGCTACAAAATATTATAATGGAAAAATCAAAGTAATTTCCCCAAGAAATGTTTGCTCTGCCTCTCCTGTAGTTCTGAATTTCTCTGCAAACCATCGTTTCCACCATAGCTTCCTTCTGCTATCTGTGAACACACTTTGGCTTATAAAGTTGGTATGGCTATACTGCTGCAAAAGAATGAAGTTTAAAGAATCAAGTTTAAAGAATCAAGTTAGACTTACTAAAATCTCTGGCTTACCTCTACCAAGGTATTGTTGGGTTTTTTGCTGATCACTTTGGCCAGACAAACCAAGTCACATGGGCAATTTGAAACTGAAACTGTAACTGCACGCATACAACCAAATACTTTTTGGATCTCCTTCCCCTCATGCAAATTACTACATAACATCACACTGTTGCCCACCTCATTGAACTCTTGTTGACAGTAATGCTAAGTACCAGATGTTTAGGGATTACCTACAAGAAGGCCTGATGTTGAAGAGTTATGAGATGATCTTTCTCCTTGGAAAATTTCCTCCTGGCAATGAAAACAAGTCCTGAAACTCGATGATTTATAGTTCCCAACTGTTTGTTGTTAGCCTTAAATTTCAAAGTTCTACTATTCCAAGTTTCATCCATATAAACATACAATCTGGTTTTGGAACCTGCTAAACTCTTGGCTTCAACAATTTTTAATGGCACAGAAATGTAAATTCTAATTTTTCACAATGCAATAATGTATTTCCTAGTGTCTCTTTTCAACATACTACTTCCAGGTTCATTGCTTCCTTGACTCTTCCCTCCTACTTGTAGTTTCAACTGCTCTGTATTATTTCTATTTTATGCCTTTTTATTGTGATGCCTACTCTTAACTAAACAACTCTTATAGCCTTTAGTGCCTTCCTTAATTGTCTTTAACAAGCAGATCTCCCAAAGGTTGTCAAGGATAATTTATCCTGGAGTAACTTACTCTTGGGCCATGAAGAAACTACCCAATGGTCTGGTCAGGTGAACCACATCTCTTTTAGAAGATTTGTCTCCCTGGAAGCACAGGTCATATGCTGAGCCTGCATCATACTTGTGTTCACTAGGAATAGGGGTAGATCCATGATTTTGGGCTAAATTAGCTGGAGCAGTAGCATCCCTACTTACATGCTCTCTGGAAAAATAATGTGATTCTCTGTAGGACAGCCAACCCTGGTACTAGTTAGCTGATTGTTTCTCTGTATGTTACAGTGACCACCAGTCACTATTGCCTTTTTGTTATCAAATACTATCAGGAGGCAGTAATGAAAAAAGTCAGAAAATATCTTTCCTCAAATGAAAGCCAGTGGAAGGTCTCAGTAGCCTGTGTGTATTATCTCTTGTTTTCTGTTTGTTTGTTGCTATTCTTAATGTCTTAAATGAAAGAAAGATATTCCTAGAAATATTTTTACCACTTTTCATCATTTTTATTTCCAACAGCAATAATGATGAACTACACTGGTTCTTTGAAGAAAAGGAAAGGGCAGGAAAAAGAGGAATGAGAGTAGTGTGTCCAGATGCTAGACATAATTTCAGCTTCACAAGCAATAACCCTGTTCAAATTTTTGTAAGACTGGTAATTACATTGCAAACAGTCTATTGCTGAACCAAGCATCAAATCTTTTCACTTGGCTATAACCACTATGAAATGTGTCAAGAATGGTTGAATACCATAACCAGAACTTGGAGATAATGTATGTTTTCCTTTGGTGAATTTCTACATAAAGGCAAACTTACTTTCTCAGAATTATTTTGCTGGTACCTATTTCTTCATCCAGCCTTTATACAACATGAATATTGTACAGAATAAACAGCAGCTTCTTCTCCACTATCTGTTGCATATAGAACCCAAAATTTTAGTGATGGAGTGAAGGAGGATTGGTTTAGGATTTCTGAATTCTTTCAGAACAAATAATTTAAAATGTCTCCCTCAAACACAATTTCTTTAAGACTTGCACCGTTCTTTGCATTTTCTGCTATCTTTCATGGTGCAGTTGCTCTTGAACTTCACAAATTCATCTGTATCTTTCCCTTTGAGGACTCTGTTTTCCTGCAACATCTTAATTACTCTGCTGGTCTAAACCAGGATTACTGAGGAGCCTGGAAAGGAGCAGGCTTTAGCTGAATCTGTGCGCTTACTACTTGTTAAAATACTCTGTAATCCTTGGTAGGATTACTCTCTGCAGTGTTTCCTGCCGCTAAATGACAAACAAACAAAATTTGCTATTTCAATACATGAAATGTTCTTTCATTTTTAATAGACCTGAGGCACTATTTAACAAAGATACCAGAAGGCTAAACCGGGTGACGAAGAAGAACAAAGGCAAGGGTATTTCAGGTTTGTGGTGAGCTTAATCCTGGACCTTCAAGACTTAGACCACAACAGATCTAACTGTGACAGGTCTGTTTCATGGAGATTTTTTTCTGATCTTGAAGCAGAAATGTGTCTTTGAAGCGGTCAGAAAAAGCTCTCCAACTTCTGTATGCTGGGAATCACAGTCCACACTAATTCAATGGCAGAAGAAACGTCACAGAAGGCAGTGAACATTCATAATAGCTGAGATCTTTAAAAAGGCAGCCGAAGATGGATGTTTTGGGTGAAACTTCAGTGTGGCAGACAGACATTCAATTTGGGAAGACTGGAGGGTGAAATCATGGACTAATAGCTATCAGTGCAAACAACTGTCTTTTTTTCTAGGAAGAACTGAGTTGCAAACTACAGAGAGGTACCGGTGTGATGGTGTTTTACCAAGCTGTGGAGTTATTTTCTCCGCACCAACACCTGCATGGCATTCTTGGCCAGGTGTGCTGCCTTTCTGGCAATTGAAACTCTGGACTAAGAGGGGCACACCAAGAACTGTCACTCAAAATGTTTCATGAGATTCAGAAGGGGTTATAAAAGCACCTCTACAATTTTACTTCAAATAAGTGCTGTGATGAAGCCCTGATGACTTCCCTGTTTGTTGGGAGGGGGAGATCCTTCAGGTTTGCTTCAGTCCATTACCTGGAAGGAGTATGCCCTTCCACCCTCCCCCCACCACGTGGCCGGGGACCCCACAATGGAGCACTCACCAGACCACCAGGGGAGAGAGGACAAAAGAGGAAGTTTATTGAGGGATGGGGGCTTATATAGCCCTTGGGAGGGTCAAAGGGGACCAATCACAGGTGAGGGGTCACAATCAGGTAAGGAGTTTACAGCCAATAAAGAAGGGGTTAACAAAGGACCAATGGGAGCACCTTGGGACATCTTCCCAGGACACTCCTACCTGAGAGATAAGGGG
Source organism: Neopelma chrysocephalum (assembly GCF_003984885.1). Taxonomy (NCBI): domain Eukaryota; kingdom Metazoa; phylum Chordata; class Aves; order Passeriformes; family Pipridae; genus Neopelma; species Neopelma chrysocephalum. The sequence goes on from NW_020897704.1 coordinate 11,301,839, forward strand.
TCAACAGAAGGTATCGGGGAAAAGCAGTGACTCTACAAAGAGCCATCTTAACATGAGTTCAAACAACATTAAAAACTTCTGATTCACCAGCCCATCTTTGGCAGGACTTTTTCCATGTATCCATTGCTACACCTGTTTTTCTGATAACATGTAACACTGATGGGGACCCCTGGTGGCCTAGTGGTTAGCATGCGGGACTCTCACTGCTGCAACCCAGGTTCGAATCCCAGTCCCCCGGGCAGATGGAGCTCGTTAGCCCTGTGAGGCCATCCATCTATGAGAAGGTCACTCTAAACAAACCTACGTCCTGAGGACCTCACTGCCATTGTCCAAGCTTGCTTGGCCCCGGCAGATGAACCTTAGGATTAAAGGGTGGGCTCAGTTCAGCGCAGGCTGTGTCTCACCTAAAAAATCCATTGCGCAGGCTGGAAAGGTAAAAGACCTTTCCCGAAATCTTCGTTCGCGAAGACTGGCCATTACAGTTACAGTAACACTGATGAATATGATATAGAAATCCACATACACACGCTTTTGCAATCTCATTCAGCACATCTTCCAGGCTACTTTTATCTCCCAGAATGGTACAAATGCATTTTCAAAGGTATTTTTTATCTGTTTTGATTTAGGGAGATTTTACCATTAGTGATTTTGTAGAATTCCAGGCTGAGTTTGTCTATATTCTTGGATCATTTTACTGTTGGGTAATCTGAAGAACACTGCCAGAAGGCATGCTGTACCCATTCTTCTGATTTTCAAGTGTTCTGGTAGGATCTCAGTGCTCACGCATATCTCTTTCCAGAGTCTTTGTTAGTGTCTGCACCTGTATGTGCAGCTTGTCTTTCCCTGTGTTAATACTTTCACCATGTTTTCCTCTGTGAAGTCTTCACACAAAAGAATTACAGATTTCTTCCCATGGGTTTTTTTCCCCCTGGAATGCTCTTCTCAGTTCTCAAGTGCTTGATGTCCTGCTTGTGCTTTCTGGCAGTCACTTCTAGACTTTTCATTCATTTTCCAGGATCTGCTTACACCACTGTACTACTCAATTTGTTCCATGACAGCATATGCCAGATGATATTGGCATAGTAAAGTTTTTGGGATAACAACAAAATTTTCTTACAATTTTTCATCCCTCTATTTTTTTAACCATGTTTAAACAAAACCACTGTAGCTTCTGTCTCTGTTTAAGGAGTATGGACTACCTAGCAAACCAAATATAGACTCCAAGTGCATACTTGTGACATACTCAATTCATATGCTTTATATGGTGGTACTAATAAAAGCCACAGATTTTTCCATACTAAGTTGGAATTATCTCCATATCCCTATGGCTAAGCTTAAGCCAGCCCCTACTCTTATAGAGGGGGTGAAGCAAAATGTGTGAACTGCAGCTTCAATATATTATTCTGCATTAAAAACACAACCAACCAAATACTCCTCCTTCCCAACAGCCTTTAAATCATAAAGACACATAGAAGCAGTGAAGGATAAATTCCTGAAATTCTTTAGATAATTCACATCAAGCCCCTTAAATTTTGATCCAAAGCATCTAAATCTTTAGAGCACCCAGCAGCGAACTGTGAACTTCTCTGAAGATTCCTGGTCTGGGTCAGGCTTGCTCCTAATACCTCTTAATAGGCACAGTTACCTGAAAGAAGGTAATTCACTCCATCCATACTCAGAAGCATCTTCAGTTCTTAAACCAAGATACTGATGGAGGGAAATTATTTATTCTACAAATTCTGGTGAAATGCTGACAGTGAACAGAGGTAAGGCTGAGGCAGTCAGTCTCTTCTTTGCCTCAGTCTTCACCAATAATGTCTCCCAGATCTCCATGTAGTGAAAGGGTTTAAGGAGGAGAGCTGCTACCAGCTGTGGATGAAGGAGAGGCCAGGATAACTTCAGAAAACTTGACCATATTGGGATCTTACGGGCCGCACCAAAGGCAGCTGACAGCTGACCCTTGCAAAACTGCTATCTATAATCTTTGGAAGGCTGCAGAGATCTGCAGAGGTTCCCCATAAGTGGGGAAAAGCAGATTGCATGCACTTTCAATAAAGGCAGAGGTCCTTGTGGACAACTACAGACCAGTTACATCAACTTTGGAAAATCATGAAGCAAGTCCTCTAGGAACACATTTCTGTGCATATGAAGAAGGTGGTGACTGGGAACAGCCAGCATGCATTCACCCAGGGTAAATCATACCTGACCAACCTGATGGCCATCTATATTAAAATCACTGGGCTTGTGGACAAGAGGAGAGCAAGGGATGCCATTTACCCTGACTTAAGCAAAGCTTTCAACACTATCAGCCACAATATTCTTGAATCCAAGTAGATACAACATGGTTAGACAACTGTATAGGAAACCAACTGGTTGGGTGCTGAGGTTCAGAGGGTAGTAGTTAATGAGTTGCACTCTACTTGGACAACTATGACAAGTGGGGTAAGAGAGGGGTTTATCCTGGAACACAACCTGTTTAACACTTTTGCCAATGACCTGAAGAAGGTGACAGAGTGCTCTTTGGTCAAATTTGCAGAAGACACTAAAGTGGCAGTCCAGTTGATATTCAGAGGGATTGCCATTCAGAGGTATTGCAACAGGCTGGAGGAATGGGCTAGGAGGTATCTTACCAAATTCAACCTGGACAAATGCAAAGTCCTGTATTTGGGAAGGAAGAATATATTGGGTTTGCAAGGCAACATTTTGGTTGCGGGGGGGCTTGCAGGGGTGGCTTCTGTGAGAAGCTGCTGGAAGTTTCCCCCATGTCTGACAGAGCCCAAGCCAGATGGCTCTAAGACAGACCAGCTGGTAGCCGAGGCCAAGTACATCAATGATGCTAGTAGCACCTCTGGAATAATATGTTTAAGAAACATGGGAAAAAACTGTGCAAAGCAATTGCAGCCGGAGAGAGGACTGAGAGTATGTGAGAGAAACAGCCCTGCAAACACTCAGGTCAGTGGAGAAGGAGGGGGAGGAGGGGTTCCAAGTGCCAGAGCTGAGATTCCCCTGCAGCCCGTGGTGCAGACCATGGTGAGGCAGCTATGTCCCTGCAGTCCATCGAGGTCCAGGGGAGAGCAGAGATCCACCTGCAGACCCTGGAGGATCCCATGCCGGAGCAGGTGCATGCCTGAAGGAGGATGTGACCCTATGGATCCTGCAGGCTTCTGGCAGGATGTGTGTACCCATGGAGAGAGGAGCTCATGCTGGCAGGATGTGACCCGGTAGGGGATCCATGCTGGATCAGTGTGTTCCTGAAGGACTGTGCCCCATGGAATGGAACCACACTGGAGCAATTAGTGAAGAACTACAGTCTGTGGGAAGGATTCATGTTGGAGAAGTTTGTGGAGGACTGTCTCCTGTGGGAGGGACCCCATGCTGGAGCAGGGGAAGGGTGTGGAGCACTTCCCACGGGGAGGAGGGAGCAGCAGAGACAGTGTGGGAGGAACTGACCACAATACCCACAGCCCATACCCCTGCACTGCTGGTGAGGAGGAGGTGGAGAATTCAGGAGTAAAGCTGAGCTCAGGAAAGTAGGGAGGAGTGGGGTGAAGGTGTTTTCAGATTGGGTTTATTTCTTATTATCTTGCTCTGATTTGATTGGTAATAAATTAAATTAATTTTTTCCCCAAGTCAATTCTGTTTTGCCTGTGATGGTAACTGGTAACTGATCTCTCCCTATCCTTATCTTGACCCATGAGCCTTTCGTTATATTTTCTCTCCCCTGTTCAGATGAGGAGGGGAGTGATAGAGTGGCTTTGGTGGGTACTTGGCATTCAGCCAAGATCAACCCAGCATAGGGAATAAACCCTGACAGGGTTACACAGGGTTCACTGAATCAGTGCATTGACTTAGGTGGCTGCTAGTGTGGATCTAAGAATATCTGCCCTAAATTTGTTTTAGCACTCCAAATACTACAAACGCTCATCCCAATTGCTTTCCAAAGGGATTATTTTTCTCCACTGAAAAGCAGCCAGCTCCACAAAGCTGCTTGAACTCAGTTATGTCCTGAGCCAAGTTGATTTTTAACATTAAATAATGTTTCTAAATTGCTTTGGGGTTCACAGATGACAGTTCTTAGGAATTTGTGAAGAAGGGTTTAATTGTGCAAACACCCAAGTTAAACAAGCAGTTCTTACTCAGTGATATTGCCTTTGATTTTCACTGGGACCATGGATTTTTTGTGTGATTATGCACTATCAGATTAGCAGCCTGCCAAGTCCAAACATTTCAAAAACATGAGTAAATCCCATGAAAAATGTCAGCTTGAAATCTACGACATTGTAAAGATTCCTTTAAATATGTTAATATTCTTTTGATCTTCATTTCTTAGAAACTAAAAGTTTGCTTTGGGATGGTCTGCTCCTCCAAGAAAAGAAGCCTCAGGATAAATATAACAGTAACTTAAGTGCTGGTAACACAGCTAGTGTTTAACTCAGGAAAAAAACCCTTTTTCCTGTGGAGAGGAAGGAAAGGTCTTTGAGAGATGGGCTAATCTCTGCCAGATCCAATTAGGTTCAATGGCACTTAAAACCACTCCTGACACACTGATATCTTTGACTTGTTATCAGGATCATCCAGTGATGGAGATACTGCAATATTCCTCAGCATACTCCTCCAGAGATTCAGTATTTTAAAATAGAACCTTCTCTATGTCTTTCCATTTTACCAAATTACTTCTTATCCAGCTTGCAGGAGGTACAGAGCATCTTGTTCCTGGGAGAGGCAGCAGAAAAAAGGATGGGAGATTTTTAGTGTGGAGTGACACATTGCTTCCACAGGCCATCTCCTCGCTGGACTAAAACAAGTTTTCTCTCAAGCTTTCCTATCACACCATATTTTCTGAATCTCTAATTAGCTTTGTTGTTTGCCTTTGCTGCTCTCCAGTGTAACCCACTTGTTTCTGGAAGTGCAGTGCCTGAATCTAGAGATATTACTCCAGCTAAGTTTTCACTAGTTCTCAGTGGCACATTTCTTTCATTATTTATTCAATATCTCATTTATATATCATGGCTCTGCATCCTGCAATGGTGGTTGCTTTTTTTTTTGAACAACGATGACACTGCTGACTCGTGTTCTGCTTGAAATCCACTGCATCTCTTACTTCATTTTCTGCCACTCAGAGGACCCTGCTGCTGCATTTTGGACTATTTGTGTAATGAAGTCACAGTTGAGCAGGTGCTACCTGTGCTCAGTACTTTGCAAGAGCTGTTGTTGCTGCACACAGCAATGCCATGGAGCTTTAAAAAGATGCAGGCTCAATACTGCAGTTGTGCAACTGGATCATGTGCTGACAAGCTGGATATCTGTAGGTTATGAAAAATATGACAGAGGTTTACACAGACACATGTATGGAGGGACATGCACCCGGGGAATGTTCAAACATGATGTCAAACTGGACAAGCCACACAGACAATGTGGCTACTGGCAGAGATTGTATGCATGGAGTATGGCTAACAAAGATATCTGGTTTAAAAGCACATGAGAGAAATGCACGATACAAGGTATGTGGAGCTCATTAGAACTCATTAGGAAGGGAAGCTGTGGCTGGGGTTGGTTTTGTTTCAGACTGCTGAACATTTTGGCTCAGCGTGTTCTGGTCAGTCTCCTGCAGAGAGTCAAGCTCACCATTTGCCACACTGTCTGGATAAAGAAATCCAAGTGATGGGTCCAGTGCCAAGTCAGGGGTTGTGGGTTTTTTTGTGAGCAGGTAGGCCCCCTACCTGGAAGAACTGAATTAGAAAGAGGACCTGGAAAAGGCACCCGTGCCCACAGGGTGAGCAACGTTCTGTGCAGCTGATGGCTAACGGGAGAGGGAGGCTGGGAGAAAAAGTTACAGAAACTTGCCAAGCTGTATGCTATATATTTCAGAATTTTGCCCCAATCTAGAAGACCAGTTTGAAGTCTAAACCTGTCCTCCAGCTTCTTTGTCACATGAAGATTTTATAAGAACCCTCCACAGCTCCCCACTCATATCATCACTGGGCAGCTTTAGGCTCAGGACTGTCTTGTGGAGCTCCATGTTGGAAATTAAACCATGGTCTTCATTCTGTGAGCATGGCCATTGAAGCTGATGTTCACTTGCCCTACCGCAATTTTCCCTAGATGAGATTTCCCTCTCCAGCTCGCTTTGAGATCCACATGTAAGATGGCAATGGAAGACTTACGGGATGTCTCTTTTGCTCTCCCTCTGTCCACAAAATCTCCTGCCTTTGTCCTAGGAGGGAATTATTTCATTTTGACATGATTTGTTCTAGACAAATTGATGCTGGCTTTTTCCTGACACTGTATTATCCTTCTGTAATCCATTTCAAACACACGAAAGATCTTCATAAATATATAAATGAATTAACCAAATATTTCCTACCTAATCTTTAATGCAGTCTACTCACAGTTCATAAAAATATTTATGCAGAGACACATTATTTTGTTTTTCTGATCCTTTCTGAGCCTACATAAATGCTTAACATAGCTGCTCTCTGCACAAATTAAATAAGATAATTCCCTGTAAATGAAGTAAAAAGCCAAGACTTAATTTGTGAGGCCAGTCATTCACAGAAAATCCTCAAGCAGTCTTTTCCAAAGGTTGAGGAGAGTTTGACTTAAAAAATTACAACTCTGATTTTGACCCTGAACTCCTTTGAACAATTATTCAAGTGTTGCAAAAATTTTAAATAATAACATCAAGTACTGCATTATGCAGCAAGGTCTGTAAATCTTTTTGGTGAACTTCAAGAGTTTCATGAGTCTATTTGGAAAGTACGTAGGACATATTTAATAAATCTATTAATTTATTTATAAATCATTAAAAAGGGTCATAGATGGTTTATGGACACATAATAAAGAGATAAATAAGTGTTAAGCAGTATTTATCAAATCAATCTAATCTCCAAAGACAGGGTTTAATTAGCATTTCTACGAAGTCTCCTGCCCTCTCTGCCATCACATGGTAAATGTTGTGCTTCTCAGCAAGGCTAGGATAAGATGTGGTACTCTTTCTGGAGCATTTGTACTACGGCAATAATTCATAGTTTGGATGCCAGGATGCTGGGACTTTGATTAATGTAACTACATACTTTATGGTATCCCTGGCAGAAGCTAGGAGAGATCACGATTTATACTGAAAAGTGAATTCAGAATTCTTATTCAGAGCAGAAGGTTTCAAGATAAATGATACACTACCCTATGGCTTCTTTCAATGGTTACTGATTGCATTTTATTACGAAGTGGCGTAACTTGACCTTAAGAAATACTGCATACATTCAAGATGTAATTTATTAAGTAGTTTACGTACCAAAGGAAAAAAATCTCATGCTAGCAACTCAGACATTAAAATAGGGCTCAGAAACCACAGGCAGACGTACACCAACACACCATCCCTTGGATGCCCTGTGTGTGGGACTGTGAGAAGACCTGCTCCAAGAGCTGAGATTTCATCCCATCTCCCTAGAGATGCTGCAGGAGCAGAAGGATCTGTCCTCCAGTCCTCGACATAACCACAGTGAAGTCACCCAAAAGACTTCAGCCACGGACAGGAACTTTCAAAATAAATCCCAGGCCTCTCTCCAACCTTCAAACCATTATATCTTAAACACAGAAAGTATTTTTGCCTCACATAATAACACAAATGATAATGATGTAGTCTTTTTTACAAAAGCAACTAAACATCATTATGTCACTGCCAAAGAGCTGGGGACTCAATGAAAACCAACACTGAGTATCATAAATTATTGTTTATCATGAGACCAATAAATGGCCGTCATTGAAAAAGGACCTACTTGTATGGTTAAAGTTTAAAACAGCATTTATGGTAGCAATTTAAGCTCTTAAAATACACACTTTAAAAATAAAAAGACCTACTGTAATGTCCCTCAGCTGCATTTCTATGGAATAGCCTTAAATCATTCCAATTACTTAATGCAGCCTGTAATTTATCAGCCCAAATAAGTCAGGCCTGTCAAGCACAGACTCAGATATATGTAATTGTTAAATTACGTAAACTTCATGTATATTATGAATTATTCATATATTGAATGGCAGCCTATAAAATAAATAAGAGGTTTCCTATATGCAAAGAGCATATTCATTACATATCTCTGGGGTTTTTTTCTTGAAGTCCAATGTATTTTTGCAGAGTCTGGGAAAATGAGTGATCAAAACAGGGCTTGGAGTAACTGTTGTAAATTAGGAGTGAAGAAAAAAAATTAGGTGAAGCTATTGCAATACACCAAACCACACATGAAAAGCTCACCCAGGTATGCAGTGAACACACAGAACTCCCCGTGAATTCAGAAGTGGGGAGGTATCTGAGTCATCCCTTTGGCCCATGCAGACAGTCACAGCCCACACAGTCACACTGCATTATACTCCTCCCACGATTTTGGTAACATAAATATTACTATTTAGAACTTGCAGAATATTTTCATTTTTGCATTTCTTTACAGGCATTACTTAATTAATCCACCCACCAGACCAGAGGAGCATTACTAGCTCTGTTAATCCAGACATAATTATCAGCAATAGTCAATTAACATTATACAAGAGGTGGAGGATCCCATTGGGATTGAGGTGATCCAGTGCTCTCAAGAACATGTAAGGGAGTCAGACTGCCAGAGGGCAACTTTGGAGACCATATCTCAGGGGTGATTATGACTTTGGTGTCTATAAGAGATAGTTGTGATGGTGCCAAATGACATATGAGTAACTAAACAAGAGATGAACCTCCATTTCACCTTTTTGTTCACATTGTACTTACTCTTTTCCTGCTGCAAATCATTATACACACAGGCTTTTTTCCAGGTTTCATGCTATAATGTTTGAACACCAGATTTCATTGAAGAAGAGAACAAATTTCCATTTGGTATTATGAAATACAATAGAATAAATAATTTGTGTTGTAATAATGAGTTCTTACCGAAGTTTCCTTTGTGCATAAAATGTATTACAGAATTTTAGGAAACACTTAATTTGATTAACAGTCTTCTACATTAATCCTTTGCTCAGTCACTCTTGAGAGCTGCAATAATTTAACAGAAGCTTTGCCAGGCTTCCTGCATGGTCATGGATCAATATCCCAAAAAGCAACCATGCATAAGTTTTGATTGTGACTTTATGATGAAGTAAGAAAGTTCATCTAATATGAATACTAAATGAAATACCCAAACCTTTATGCCTACTTTTCTAGATTACAATATTTCAAAATGAGCTATCACCAGAGGCTACAACCCTGTATTATACTTTGGATATTGTTTCTAACTATGAATATGTATTCGTACAAAAGTATTTTAAGTCTTGGATACTATCCCAAATTTTAGGCAACACAGATCTACTTGATCCTAGAGGCCATTATGGATTTTGTAGAATGCACAGCAATACTACATAGCTGTACTTCTTTGCAAAAAATACACCTCCATAAAGCCAACAGTACTCTTTATATGGGGGAAAGGAAGTGGGGATATGATCCTGTCTCTTCCGACATCCCTGCTGAACACCTCCACAGGAAGTAGGAGTAGAGCTGCAACCATGTAAGAAGAAATCAAATGTTTTTTTAATTCCTCAGTGAAACAGTGAGCTGCTGGGCAGTCCAACAGCGATATTCCTTCTTCAAAAATGACCTTTTCAGCATAAACAAACACAAATGTAGATTCACAGAGCCAAAACCAGCATTACTGGGACTGCAGAGTCTGTAATTGCAGAATTTAACCCTGCAAGCCCATCATAAAGAGTTCAAACCAATACTGTTGGGTTAAGGACATAGTTAGGAAATTAAAAATAGATGGTGGCTATAAAAACAGAAGAGAAAATGAAGGAAAAAAACTAAAGAAGACCTGATGCTTGCAGAAGAGCATTTAGCTCTTTTACTGAAAAAGGCCTTGGGGAATATTTGCAAAACAAAGATTAGCGTTACTGCCACTGTGCTTGGGATTTCATTATTCACCGTGAACCTCTCTATAACTAACACCTATTTAGTAATGAACTGTATTTCTTTGATGTTTTAATGACTGATATAGGAACAATTATTGCTATTGAAATTTTCTATTAGGGGTTGGAAAAACCTAAAAGGGGAGGGAATGGAGTGCCGGAGTGTGGAAATGCTGTGTTTGAATTCAAGTCTTGGAGACTTATGCTAAAGTGTTTTCACACAATTTCTGCTACTCTATCGCACAGATGGGGATTTAAGATAAAGCACAGACAGAGCTGGATGGACAGCTAGAGAAGAAAGTGGTCAATAAGCTGAGCTTCATGGACCAAGATCCTACTTACAGCAGATGAAAAAGATACTCATAATTGAGGAGAGGGAGAACAGGGTGCACAGCAGGATCTGCAGGCCAGAACACCTGTATGAGCTTTCTCATGATGTATTCCAGAAATGTGAAACTTGACTGCTTATAAAGCTCTTCAATCACTTGACTTCACATTTCAATCGACTGCCTTTTTTTACTGCTCTATTTCTATCTCTCTGAGCACATACAACTTTTGAATGTGGAATAGATAATTTGATCCATTAAGTTTTATTAGCAGATTTGGCTGAATGCTACTAAGCCCAGGAATAAAACTCGTGTAGATGGGCTGTACCATACAATTCTGGTGGATAGCACAGAAATTTCATACAGTCTGCTTCCTGAATCTCATCACCAAACACTACAACTTTCTGGCAGTGCTCTCTAAAACAGCTTGTTCCTCCACAAGAAAAGTCAGAATCTTCTCTACAATTTTTGCCAGGGAAAAAGTCATGGGATCTGCTGGAAAACAGCACTGTTATATCTTGTTGTTTCTTATCCCAGGACGTGACTGCTCTATACATCATCCTCTGGCACTCTGTCATGATGAATACTCTCAGCAGCTAGGAGAGGTGCATCCTACTCCTCCTTTCGCAACCTAGGTCAACAGGAAAGAAACGTGAATGTCTGTTTGCAAGACCACAGTGTGCTTGTACACAACTGTCCTTCATTTTAACACAACCACACTGTGATTTCACAGCTCCTTTCATTTAAATCCAGCTTGTATTGAGACTGCAAAGTATCATAAGTTTTTAAGTGCAAACAAAACATAAAATGGGAAGCTGTTTGAGCTTTCCATCTGCTGGGGTGGGTTATAGGCCTGTGTGCAAGCACCCAAATCAGAGAGAGATGCTGAAGGAGCAATGCAGCACCCCAGCAGGTAAGCAGGACCTTTCTCAGATCTTTGGGCCAATCAAGTACTAACTGCAGAATAAGGACATTTAAAATGGATATTTTCCATGGGATTGACAGTAATGGGTATTTTCAGAAAACAGCTTATTGAAATCACTTACACATGTTTAGGTTTGAAAATCAAGTACGGAGTCTGCACATTGTGAAATACAATGGATGTTGTACCAACTGTAATTGTCTATTTATTTGCATGCCACTGAGTATCATCAGACACTCATACAGCCAGCAGAGCAAGGCTGGGAAGACAATAATACAATGTCAAAACCAAGTCAAACCATGTCAGCACAAATGATACACTACAAACCAAAATAAATTGAACATGAAGCCATAAACCAGAAGGGAGGGCAAGCTTGGAGAGCTCACAAAATCAAGGAGCTTTGGGGATATTCCTAATTACTGTGAGAAATTACATGTTAAGAATATATTTTCTCATTCATGCTTCAGCTCATGCTCAACAGGTGTGTACGGTAAGCAACCAAGGCAATCAGTGCAAACAAAAAAGAGCTACCAGCTCCCATTCTGGTCATGACGTGTCAATGCCATCTAGGAGGAGACAAAGCCACTGAAACTAATGGCTCCATCAGAAGGATTAGCAGATTATTTAGTAGCTTCCTCAGAGAAGCTAGGGTTGGTCCTGCTTGTTCACTGCCAGGCTCTGAGAAAGAGGAGCAATTAACCCAGCAGTAGATCTGACATCCAACATGCTGTGCTCCTACTCATCTACCTAGAGTGGATGCCTATGATACTCCTGTGGTATCAGTCCTTACACAGGAACTGCTTTAACGGATGAGTCTCCTTCTCCACAGCCACTGAAGTTGGAGTTATTAGTGTTTTCCTCCAGGCTGTGATGCAGACAGGCAGGGGCACCTTCCCTTTAAAATAAATACACCTGTCACTGCCTCTACCTTGCAGGGAGAATAAATGCTTTCAGCAGGGAATTTCTTGTATTTGGTTTCAGATCTCAGGGCAATATTTTTCTAAACATCTGAACTTTAGATGTTTTTCTTATTTTTCTGCTGGTTGGAAGGGACATGGAAGGACATCCCTTGAATGCTGAAAAAATATTTTCGCAACCTTTTGAAAGGGAACAGGTCTGCAGCTTGAGGTAAAGAAATCAAACTCTTCCCAGGAATAAAGTGTATTCAATTCAGTTAAAAATACCAATTAATCTTCTTTCCTTCTTGTACAAGAGCCAGCCTCCTTTACTGCTTTCACTTACAAAACATTTATTTGACAATGCATTTTTCATACAGACATCTTTTGCTAATTGTGATGTTGATTCGGTTAGCTGCATTTATTCATGAATCTTTAAAACATATTTTTCTTGTAATCAATTTATTCATCAATTATTGTTATATTTCTAAAATAGTTTTGTTGTTTATTCTCCACTGTACATTGGAAGTCTTCTAAGGGATTTTTTTTTTCTTTAAGGCAAAAAAGTAATTTTAGAAGTTTCATTGTAATTGTTCTATGAAGTGAATAACCATTGATATTATTGCTGTTGTTATTGTTGTTGCTATCTAATTTGCAGCAGTATCCTCCCACTTTCTCTGCCGGACAAGAAACAATTAGTTTATTGTTTTCAGGCCCATGAGCAAAACCTGGGGAAATACCAACATTTTCATGAGAAATGTGTTCCAGAGATCAAAGTAGGGAAGAAATGCAGCATGGAAAACCCTGAAATATTCACTGGTGAGTTGTATGTGCCCTTGATAATCCATGTGAAAGTGCAAAGAAGTGTAGAAGCATGAAAGATGCTTTTTATTACACATTTATTATTTTGCTTATTCTTCTCCACTGTCGCAAAAATGCTTATTTGTCCCCAGGTAACATTTTTTGAGCATAATGGAGGAAAGTAAGTCTTTCCATATGATGAAAATACTAATACTAAAATCAAGTCTGTGAAAAGTCATAATGTGAGGAGGTTCCTAAAAAGATAAATAAGTATATCCAATTTCAGCATTAGACCAGCTAAGGAGTACTAAGCTGCCTCACTTTTCATATTAAGTCAACAGTTCTCATCATTATTGTTTTTCATTAATATCTGACTTGTGAAGTCATTATTCTGAAAAACTCAGTTTCTTTCATTTTAAAATTTGTTTCCCTCTGAGAGCAGGGAAAAGTAAATATCAGTTCAAAAGTAAAGGGTAATTTATTAAGTTATTAAAAACTTGGTTATAATCTCATTAAGCAGTGTAGTATTTTTTCAAGTCCTATGTGGTTGCGAGCTATGCTGGCGAGGGTTCATGCCCTCGGTAGGGTCGCCCATGCCAGACAGGTCAAAACCATAGGACCAGATTCACTTCATTCTTGGGCAGGATGAGCTCATTAGCCTTCTGGCAGTCATCCTAGGAGAAGGACAACTCTCATACCAAACCCGGGCAGATGGAGCTCGCTTAGCCCTGTAAGGCCATCCATCTAAGAGAAGGTCACTCTAATCAAACCTACGTCCTGAGGACCTCGCTGCCACCGTCCAAGCTTGCTCGGCCCTGGCAGATGAATCTCAGGATTAAAGGGTGGGTTCAGTTCCGCGCATACTGCATCTCACCTAAAAAATCCATTGCGCAGGCTTGAAGGCTTTACCCACATGCAAAAAGTCCTGCAGCGATGGGCGAGGGTCGAAACGGTAGGTGAAAGGTGCACTGGGAGCCGCAGACTCAACCCTGCATGCAGGCGGTTCAGGATATTGGTCATTTGAGACTGACGGAGATGAGAGTCTCTTGGGGCAGCACCCTGAACGACCAAGCAGCCTTTTCAAGGACAGCACTGCTTGCTCCACTCGGAGAGGGGCCTAGAAAAGGTGGCCTAAACAAAGCTCATCTCCACCTTCACCCGGTTGGTTAACCGCAGACCAACGGGCATCTTCTTCCAATGCGATCGCACAAAGAGCAAAAGACAAAGGCACGCACCTGCCTCCAAAGGTGTACCTAAATTAACTCTAGCATGCTGGAACATCAGAACCATGCTCGATTCTGCGGACAGCGGACGTCCTGTGCGTCGCTCTGCCCTAATTGCCCATGAGCTGGCCCGTCTCAACATCGACATAGCTGCTCTCAGTGAAGTTCGCCTTCATGAGGAAGGCAGCCTCAGAGAACACGGTGCCGGTTACACTCTCTTTTGGTCAGGTAAGTCCAGAACCGAAAAACATCTCTCTGGTGTCGGCTTCATGATCAAAAACTCTATTATCCCTGTCATGGTTTGAGCAGGCCCAAAATCCAATTCTGATTCCTAGCCCCCCTCCCACAGTCTCAACCCCATGTGAGATGGGTTTTCCAGACAAAAACACGAGACTCAATATGGGGGAAGGAATATATTACAAAGACTATACACATAAATAAATACTATAATACACTGCATACAATCTTAACTCTATATCTATCTCTACCATGACAGTAATATTTACAATGGGCCAAATCTCTTCTCCCTCCAAATAAAAGTCCAGGAGAGAAGAAGAAGAAAAGACCCCTTCCAGTCTCTGAGCAACAGGTCTCTCTCTAGGCAGCAGGCTTTCTTCTTCTCTTTCAGGCAGCAGTTGCAGCTGGATCCTTGCCAATACACACGAGGGGGGTCTCCAAGCCCCTCGGCCCTCCGTCTTCAAAACGGGGGTCTTTCCGTGGACTACGTAACCCCAGACAAGGTCGTTCCACCACGGTCATATCACGAAGCACGGGGGTCTTCGTGACAGTCTGGTATCTTCAGGGGAAATCAAGCCCCTTCACAGAGCTTCTGTGCTCTGCTTCAAAGATGGCTGCCAGCTTCTCTGAAGCTGCAGCAAGGAGGGGGGGGGGAAACCCAAGGTCACCCCCTCCACACACATTCCTTTGGCCATCCTGGCGTAGCTCTCAGGAGGCCATGAGCTTCCTAGCTCCTCTCAGCAGTGCATACTGCACTTTAGGACTCCTCTCAGTC
This sequence comes from Neopelma chrysocephalum, assembly GCF_003984885.1. Classification (NCBI taxonomy): domain Eukaryota; kingdom Metazoa; phylum Chordata; class Aves; order Passeriformes; family Pipridae; genus Neopelma; species Neopelma chrysocephalum. The sequence goes on from NW_020897704.1 coordinate 11,316,937, forward strand.
CACCACCCCCTCCTCTTTCTCAGAGGGGTCTCTAGCGAGTTTGGGGGTTTTGGTTTGTCCAGTTCTTACCCTCCGAAACTCTCTTCTTGCTGCTGGCTCGGGTTTCTTGTCTTGCTTTCTGCTGCTGGCTCTTTTTCGTTCCCTCAGACAACTCTGTGTCTGCTTCAGTTGCATACCGGCATCTGCTGCTTCTCTTGGTTCTTATCAGTTGGCTCTTTGCCACTGCTCTTCGGACGCTGCTGTCTCCGCTGCTGCTCCGTCGCTGCTCCCAGCGTCTCCCACTTCTGCTTACAGGGGAGAAAACTCCCCCAGCTCCTAGCCACAGGCACTCAGTCCAGCTAACACTGTTCCAAGTCCCTGCAGCCCCCCAACTGGGGGCTGGGGGGGGCAGAGGCCCCCAAGGGGCCGGAGCCCCTTCTCCTCGTGGCCTCTACAACATGGCCACCTCTTCTTCTCACAACAAGTATCACTGCTTCTTTTCCGGTCTCCAGAGATATGTTTATATTTTGCAGGAGTACTGATTGGGTCAAGCCCCAAGGGTCACCACCCCCTGGGGGTTACCACTTTCCTAGTTTCAGGGGGAGAACCTGGCTCAAACCACTACAGTCCCTAAACTCGAAAATCTGCCGACAGGTCACTCTGATCGCATTATCTCCCTACGCCTTCCACTAAATAACAACCAACACGTTGTCATCTTCAGCATATATGCCCCAACTCTCCAAGCTGACCCTGCTGAAAAAGATAAATTTTACGCTGACCTGCGCTACCTTATCCAAAAGGTACCAGCAGATGATAAGATCATTATCCTTGGTGATTTCAACGCCAGAGTAGGCAAAAATTTTGAAGCATGGAAAGGAATATTAGGCAAGCATGGCGTTGGAAACTGCAACGATAATGGTCGACTTCTGCTAGAATTCTGCGCGGAGCAACAGTTTACCATTACCAACACTATCTTTCAGCAGAAAGATAGCCTAAAGACAACCTGGATGCACCCCAGATCTAAGCATTGGCACCTCATTGATTATGTCTTGGTGCGACGGAGAGACGTCCGCGATGTCCTCCATACCCGCGTGATGCCCAGCGCAGAATGTCAAACAGACCATCGGCTTGTGCGCTGTAAACTCAATTTCAATCTCAAATTCAAACCCAAAAAGGGCAGTATCCCAAGGAGAAGAGTCCAAGTTAACGATCTCCAATCAGCCACAGTAAGAGAAAGATTCCAGGCAAACCTTCAAACTAAGCTTGATAACCATTCCACAGATTCTGCAGATTCCTCTCCTGAAGCAATTTGGCATCATATTAAAAGCTGCATCCTGCAATCCTCCGAAGAATCCTTAGGGTTCTCCCTCAAGAAGAACAAAGACTGGTTTGATGAAAACAATCATGAAATCCAGGAATTGTTGAGGAAGAAGAGAACCGCCCACCAAGCACACCTTGCACTGCCATCCTGTCCCGCAAGAAAAGTAGCCTTTCGTCTTGCATGCAGCAAGCTCCAACAGAAACTCCGTGACATCCAGAACAAGTGGTGGACCGATCTAGCTGCAAAAGCTCAACTTTGTGCAGATACAGGGGACCACAAAGGATTCTATGAGGCCCTCAAAACAGCATACGGGCCTACATACCAAATCCATAGCCCACTACTCAGTGCAGATGGTCAAACGCTTCTGACAGATAAAACCTCCATACTGAATAGATGGTCTGAACACTTTCAGACTCTTTTTAGTACCAACCGTGTAGTCCAAGACTCAGCAATTCAGTCCATCACACAACGACCGGTGAAATACGAATTGGATACTGCCCCCACTTTAGGAGAAACCCTCAAGGCCATACAGCAGGTGAAAATTGGCAAGGCAGCTGGGGTTGATGGAATTCCACCCAAAGTCTGGAAACATGGGGGCCTTGCACTCCATGCTAAATTTCATGAGCTTGTGGTGCGCTGCTGGGAACTAGGTGAACTACCTTCAGACCTTCGTGATGCAGTCATCATCACCTTGTATAAGAAGAAAGGTACTAAATCAGACTGCTCAAATTACCGTGGTATTACTCTGCTCTCCATTGCTGGCAAAATCTTGGCAAGAATACTCCTGAACAGACTAATTCCCGCTATAGCAGAAGAAATTCTACCTGAATCTCAGTGTGGCTTCAGAGCCAACAGGAGCACCACAGACATGATATTTGTTCTCAGACAACTGCAAGAGAAGTGTAGGGAACAGAACAAAGGTCTCTTTGTAACCTTTGTCGACCTCACCAAGGCTTTCGATACTGTGAGCAGAAAAGGTCTCTGGCAGATTTTGGAACGTTTAGGTTGTCCCCCCAAGTTCCTTAAATTGATCACCTCACTTCATGAAGATCAGCATGGCCAAGTCAGATATGGCAACACACTTTCTGAGCCCTTTCTAATAAAGAACGGCGTGAAACAAGGCTGCGTTCTCGCTCCTACCTTATTCACAATCTTTTTCAGTATGATGCTCCAAAGGGCCACGGCAGACCTCGATGATCAGGACGGTATCTACATTCGATATCGTACTGATGGAAGCCTATTCAACCTAAGGCGACTGAAGGCCCACACTAAGACCCTGAACCATCTTGTCCGGGAGCTGCTTTATGCTGATGACGCCGCCCTTGTCGCTCACACAGAAGCAGCCCTGCAGCGTTTAACATCCTGCTTTGCAGATGCTGCTGAGCTCTTTGGGCTGGAAGTCAGCTTAAAGAAGACGGAAGTTCTCCATCAACCTGCACCCCAGGAAGTCCTCCATCATCCCCACATCACCATCGGCCAATCAGAACTCAAATCAGTCCAACAGTTTAATTACTTAGGCAGCCTCATCTCCTCAGATGGTAAGATTGACGGGGAGATAGACAATAGGTTAGCGAAGGCATATAGTGCTTTTGGAAAACTCCATAAAAGAGTATGGCGTAATAAACACTTGAAGAAAGGTACCAAGATCAGTGTCTACAGAGCCATAGTGCTGTCTACTCTTTTATATGGTTCCGAAACATGGGTCATCTACCGCCACCACCTGCGTCTCCTAGAACGCTTCCATCAACGCTGCCTCCGTACAATCCTGAACATCCACTGGTCAGATTATGTGACCAATACATCTGTTCTCGAACAGGCAGCAATCACAAGTATTGAAGCCATGCTACTGAGAACGCAACTGCGCTGGGCAGGGCACGTCTCCAGGATGAAGGACCACCGCCTCCCTAAGATCCTGCTCTATGGTGAACTTGCCTCCGGCTGCCGCAAGAGAGGAGCTCCGAAGAAAAGATACAAGGACTCCCTGAAGCAACAACTCAGCCTTGGGCATATTGATCACCATAACTGGTCTACTCTGGCCTCTAACCGGGAGGCCTGGAGACAGTCCATTTATAACGCCGCTGATGCTTTTGAGAAAGCACGCAGGATCACCCTTGAGGAGAAAAGACAACGCAGAAAGAATCGAGCCTTGCAGAATATACCATCTAAGGAGTCTTTCTGCTGTGTCTTTTGCAACCGGACTTGCCTTTCTCGTATTGGCCTTTTTAGCCACCAACGCGCTTGCAAGAATAGTGGGTAGAGCCCTTCCCAAATCTTCGTTCGCGAAGCCTAGCCATGATGATGATGATGATGATGATTTTTTCAAGTTCCTCAGGGTTAGGCTTAGCAGTCCCCTGAATAAAGGCATTTCTAGGAAAAGAAACTATTTATTGGTGTGTGATCCATCAAGGTACTAATTTTTCAAATGCACATAAAAATAAATCCCTAGAACTATTTAGTACAGAAGCCTGTTTACAGTAAGTGATTTTATTCAACAATAAATGCACCTGTCTATGTGCTATCAAGGGAAAGACAGAGGACAACACCTCAAATGACTGTATACTGTCATGATTTTGGTTTGGTCCCTAACATACCCAAGTCTGTTACACAGTTGGAAACAGAAACCACTGCAGCCACAGTGCTGCCTCTTCTGGGGCACTCACGCACAGGGGAACTAGGATTGTTTAGATGGAGAAAGGGAGTAGGACAGAAAGCACTAGATTTTTTGCAACAAGCATTCTGCAGCAATATCCTACATTCCCCTAGGTCAGATGGGGACCTCTGTCAAGCAAGTAAAAAGGTTTTGGTCATGCACAGAACATCATATCTGACCTGTCACATAACAGGCCAATTCTATCAGGCTGAAGATAGCAAAGCAGTGGAATCACTTTTTGTCTTTTCCAGTATTATTTCACACTCATTTCCTGCCAAACAGTTTTAAATCACATGAAACAAATTCTGGCTCTAACTCCCCAGCTTCCCTTTCCTCTTCATGGGGCCTCAATCCTCAGGACGATTTCCTGAGGTGCTGAGCTCCATCACCTGGAGGCAAACCCTGGGAGATCCCCGCTTCGCTTCTGTAGGTGAACATTCAAAGCTGGACATCAAAGACGAGGGGCTGAGCCCCACACTGCATTACTGCTGTGTTTGGTGCATCTGCTTTGGAGTAAGAGGCAAGTTACACACTGCCTATAACATAGAAACATGACTTTGGCATTGTGTCAGTAAAGCCATGCAGCAGACCCTTCAGATCGTCTGACAATGTTCACAAAGATGGTGAAATGCCTAGTGTGGATAAGAAAGCCTCAGACCAGGTTATTTCATTGTTATTAAATATAAAAATATTGTTATTGAATATGTAATATATATATAAAACCAGAACTTAGATTTCTTTTTGGTCTTATCTGTCTATACTGGCTTCCTGGACCTACCAGAACAGCACCTGATGCATATTTTGCATTTTTCAAGTTCCTCAGGGTTAGGCTTAGCAGTCCTCTGAACAAAGACATTTCTAGGAAAAGAAATTATTTATTGGTGAGTGATTCATCATTTACTTCCACTGTCTGCCCAGTTTCTCCTTTAATTGCTGTGAAACAAGTAACTTTTCACTTCCTTCTGTTGTTTAGGGAATGAGACAATTCCTGTACAGTAAACAGAAACCCAGTAATATGCATTTTGGGGATGAAATTACGTCTTCCATGTTCTTCAGTTACTATGGTTACTATCCCACAGCAGCCCTGCATGCACTGCTGAAAGAAATAGCACATAAATAAATGTCCATGTTAAAAACAAAAGGAGAGTCCTGACCTACTCAAAAATACACAGTATGAGTTGAGGAATCTTAGACTTACTTTCTGTGATGACAATGGAAGAGGGATGTTCCCATAGTCTTGTCGATAAATTTCCTTACTTAGGCTTTAAATGCTGGAGTAAATTTTTGTCCCATGTAGAACTGGGAAGATGGATGAAACACTCTTGTGCTCCAGAAATCAGCCAGTGGCAGTGCATGCCTGGGAAGGGGAGGACAACAGTTGCTTTCCTCCAGTAGGAAGCTAATTCCCTGGAACCATGAACTACAATAGTATTCAGGTTCCTAATGCCAACCTTGGCAGCCTGCCTTCCTCACAGTGGTTAGTGGGACATCAGGGGTTACACTGACAGCTGGAAGCTCAAGCCCTGCTGTGGATTGGGCCCACAGTAACAAAAGGAATTGATGGCTATAGTTGATTTTTTTTGTTGGAGTTCTGTGTCTCAGCCCATGGATGCAATATTCAACATCAGGCCAAACCCTGAGAGGTGCCTGCATCTGGAGTTGTCCCCCACAGTGAGTGCTCTCCTGGCAGATTTACACAGCTTAGTGCCTTCTTTGGACCTAATCATGACCAAGAACCTAAGAGACCCTCCCCAGCCCTGTGCAGAGATGAGTGTAGACAACTTCTCTGGACGCACCTGATCCATCCTGCCTGGAAAGATGCCTGTACAGCAGAATGTGTCTGATGTTGGTGGGGCCAGGGGCATCTCTGACCTCTTCCCCATGCTGAAACATCATGGGGTGACAGCACTAGTCCTGACCATGGAAGAAGAGCTGTGTGGGTGATGGCAATCCAGTCCTCAATAGGTAGGCGGTGCTCTACCCAATGGGAAATGCTGGTATTTGGCAGGAGGTAACTGGAGAACAACCAGAGCAGAGACAGCAACCAAAATGTAATCTGTCTCTCTGCTTGCCGAGGAGGAGGTGACCTGAGTTCTCACCATCTCACAAGGTCAAAAGCTTCACATCACAGTGACCACAGTGAAGGAGGAGGAACCTTCCCTGGGAGGGGAGTGATGTGAGTCTGACCACCCCACAGGCCGAATGGACCTCCAGGCAGACTGGATACCTACTCTCAAACTCTCCCCCATAAACTACTGCACGCTTAGATGAACATTTACTTATCACCTTCAGGTAATGATATCACTAACTGAGAGCCACGACAGCTGTGATCTGAGGACAGACCGTAGGATTGAATCCTATCATTTCAACAACGGAGCAACTAAATAAAAGAGGAAAACAGTCCTACAATAAGCTTTAAAACAAATCCCTAGTATGAAATAAGTCACACGTTTTCAACTTTGGCCAACCACCTGTCCTAGGAAATACATTGAGTTAATGGCTCACAGTCCATTTCTTATGTACCTAACCATTCACTCCTATAAACAACTGGCCACAGAACCAACTCCACTGTTATGTCAGTAACATCACTGGGCAAGTGAATAAACTGTCTTCTTAGTGTACAGTCATTTGGCACGGAAGAATTCAGAGTAAATATAAGTTTGAGAACTGTTGCAAAATAAAATAAAATGCATGCAACAGTGAGTGGAGGGGAAAGAGTGGGGTCCTCCTGGAAGCAGGACCTGCATTGTCCTGAGTCACAGCCTGACTGCCATGACCTGTGCTGGGTTTTACTGCGCACCAACATGATGAAGGCTTCCACTTCTGGTGTAGGTAATAGTCTATTTAGAGTGATGATGCTATGAAATGATCAAATTTATATGAAACCTAGATGGTAGAAAGCAATGGTGTTATTATCCTGCACCTTTTTATTCTTGTTTTTTCTAAGTGAGCATCATTGTATCACAATTTTCAAAGTTTTCACTGGAAAAAATGCAAAATTAATTCTACAGCCGTATGATATTGAAAAAAGAGTTCCTAATTATTTTTTTACTATGTTTGTTGATTTGAGATTGCAGCACCAAGAAGGTCACTGCATTTCACAGTCACCTTCTTTTTGTATTTGATCTACAAAGGTTGACTGAAAGGAGAGGAACATCTGAATGGCGAGTTCTTCCTCCAGTGTATATCTCAGAGGCAAGGTACAATTTCAGAACAAATGACAACAAGGAAAGTCCCTACACTTCATTAACAAATGATTGGCATGAGGTGAGCGAAATGTGAGGGAATAAAATAGAATAAAAGTGTGAAAATGCATCCTGAATTCCCCAACACTTCCCTGCTGTGTCCTTAGGGCATTTTAAGACCTACCTTGGAAAAAGGCTTTGCATAATAATCACTGCTATGATTAGCACAGTGTTTCACATTATATAATACATACAATTCACCTGATAAGCATTGCAAGAAGAATTGCAATTAAAGTTTCAAAATGTTGCAGGTTCTAGGACTTCTCCCTCCCTAACAAAGCAGCCCCATCACTTTTCTCACCAGCTCCTTGGAGAAACTCACTTAAAAGTAAGAGCATTCTTTAAAATTCCCTCTAAATGATCACACATTTGTAACACTTCCATGAATTCAGTCTCCCAAGCTGCAGATAGATGTGGACAGGGCTGATATCAGGGTCCTAAGACAACATATATGCCTGAAATATTAAAAGTTAAGAATCTGGTTCTTTTTTTTGTATATAGAAGGCACCAAAAAGCAATGAGATATAGTTTAGGGCCTCTCTCTTCTCCACCTTATTGATTTATATTTGGCTGAACTGTATTTAGATTTATTTTTGTTCCATATATAGTCCTCCATGAAAAATAAGTATATCAAGTCCTAAATCAATTTCAAATACTATGGCAGATTTAATCATAAAGTATAGTTTTGCAGCCTCTATCATGTACATAACTTGATTTTTTTCTTTTCAGCAGCATTTATTCTTCTAATTTAAAAGACTGTAAGAAAGATTAAGTATTCACAGCAGTAAACTGTAATTCTAAAGTCATTAGGGAATAGTTAGTGCTCAATACAAATGCTAATGTAGTTTAAACTTGATATAACCTTTCTAGATTTAAGACATCGGCAAATAAAATGTTAATAAAAACTTCTGGACTGTATCTAGATTTCTTTTTCCATTAGTAACCTCACTATTACAGAAGGAACAATAACCCAAATCTATTTCTCTCTAACAGTTTCTACTAGAGCAAGTAACAGTATGGGAAAATGCATTTAAGTGAGAAATCCTCATTCAGGACTATGAATTCAAAAAAGACACTGCATTCCTGAATAAGAACAACAACAAATTAGCAGGCAAATATCAAATAGTCTTGAGAAATGTTGAGAAATCCACAGTTATGGAATCAAAGCCAAGTTGGTCATAAGTAACGTATCACTCCATCAGTGACAATTCCATATCAGATTTGTAAACATTTATGCAACCTTTAATCTCAAGCAGAATCCTGACCATCCCGCTGCATACGCAAGCTTCACATGTTTAATATGTTTAGTGTCACTGTTATTTTGTGTTAAGGTAAAATTACAAGAAGTTCATGTATGAAGAACAAATGCCACATGTATTTGAAGAACAAATACCCTACAGAGTCTGGCAAGTGAACATTTGAGATGAGTGGAAACTTTAGAGGTGGCTGTACTGAAGCGCTGCCAGGGACCAGGGAAATCCACACATTTCTCTGTCTGCTCATCCTATTAGAAAAGCAGTCCACTTTTCAGTGGAACTGTACATGGGAACTGCAACTTCAGCCTGCCAGGAATGGAAGGGTAGAAGGGGGAGAGACCAAAGTAGACCTGAGGAACATCTCCAGGGGCCATTTTTTCTCTCTTTCATGTATAAACAGCTTTCTTGCCTGGAGGACCTTGTGTGCTCATTTTGCTGCAAAGACCATTTCTGGGGTTGCCGGCCATGGTGATACTATGTAGAAGCTAGCCCTAGCTGAGCAGCACACTTTTGTCTGAAAATGGTGCTAGCACCCCTTCCTCCAGTGCCAGCTGCAGAGGGAAAGGGTGTTGCATAGTTAGGGAAGGAGAATGCTCAAAGAAGGACCCCATTAGGATAACACTGATGCTGGACACTCATTTTCTAGGTAAAACATTAGGTAGAGCATTTTGTTACTTCTGAAAGGAAAAGGCTGGGTATTTTAAACAAAAGCCATTCCATATTCCATGTCCTTATTCACAGCAGCAATCTCTACATGGTGAGGTGGAAGCTCCGGAGGTTATCTCCTAGTGACTCCAGACTGCCCCCCCCCCCCCCCCCAGTTCACTAGGGGAGTTCAGACACAAACCCTCCACTCGCCATGGCCCCTGTCTATGGAAACACAACTGTTGTGAGGTTTAACTACATAACTGCAGAAATAATTTTGCCTTGTTAATTGAAAATTACTGTGCTTCTTCTGTAGAATGAAAAAGACTAAACTATAAAAGCAGAGGCTCCAATGTATAAATTCTGATTTATATTCACACAGACTGCCTCCTCCTTGTCATATTATGAATATAACCCTGGGCATTCAGGATGTTTTGTTTGCTTTAGTGAATAAATACAGACTTACATGTCTGATGGTTTTTATGACAAACTATACAGGTATCATTCTTCCTGCAGGCCCAGCAAAAATAATCTCTGATACTTTGAGTGAGTATAAATGTATGCACAAAAAAAACCCCTAAAACCTCAATCAGCCACAACACAGAGTCAGAATACAAGTCCCAAGGAATAGATGTGGTTTAGTAAAGTGAAGAGAGGTCATGACCATCTTTCTTTGAGAGGTTGGTGTTGCACTAGAGAGAGAAGCGTAGCTCTGCAACACATAAATTATTGCAGCAGAGACTAAATGGTCAGTTCAGTGGGAGGACAGAAGTATGGGGAATGACATTACCGGATCAATAAAATCTTCCTCCACCTCCCACGCAGTGCATCACCTGCAGTGCTACACAAAATCACCAAGATCAATTGCTCAAGTTTTGCATCAGCTGCCGAAATTTGGGAGACACACTAAGTTTCTGCTCACCAAATCCAGTAATGTAATTAACACAGTAATGGAGAAAATAGGAATAAATCCTAGAAAATCACATTGTCTATACAGAATTTTGAATTAACATATCATTACTGAATTGACATACAGTTATTATTACAGCAGCACTCCTAGGGCTCCAGTCTGCCAGTGAAGCATTGGCTGGGGTACGATAGAAGAGAGACGAAGGGTTTTCTTCCTTATCAATTAGCCTAATACGGAGTTTGTATAACCATGGCAAATCCTATGAGCAACATTATTCCGCCAGTCAATACTCTACTTGCTAGTATGAGCAATCATGTATGGACATAATTTCTTCTGTATTTTCTTAACTCTACAGATGATCACAGTTTTTATTGTCATAAAGGGAAACTTTTTACTGCAGCATGCACTGAGCAGCAACACTAACCGTTAGGAAGAAGTTAGGATTCCCCCATGAAAAAGCATTTTCCCCTAAAATATGCCATTTAATTGCACTCACAACTGTGAAAAACAGATTAATGTGGTTTCCTTCTGTGGTATTTGTTAGTGAAATTCTTAGCTGTTTGTCTGAATACAGTACTTCATTTCACTGCTTCTTGTTCAACAAAGATTTGATTAGCAAGAACTATGTTGCTCTTGTGAAACTTAAAGCTGTATTTGGAATTAGGACCTTTTTTATTAGTATGCATTAAAACCTGTTATTGATCTCCTAGAGGTGCTAATATAAGTGTCTTTTGTAATACAAATCCAAATTAGATTCTGATCAGGTTCAGAGTGTTCAATCAAGGACTACCTAGCAGCATTTTTAAATGAAATGCGGTTTGTGCTTGGCATTGCAGATCAGCTATTTGATTGAAAGTCAGGAAGAATTCCCAACAATGTGGCATCTCTCTTCCTTTGCTGGACAACTAAAATGCATCTATAATTCAGCTGCTGCATAATGCTGACATATTGTGTTGTATAGTCTAGAGCAATTTGACATTTAATGTATACTACAGTGGCTAACTTAAAAGGGACCGCTGCAGTACATTAGCTTAAAAAACATTTGCTAAACATTTTAAACCAAACTTCTCTATTACTAAAGATTGACATGTTCATTAACAGAATGAAAATACGTAATGTATCTCTTCTTCTACTGATCATATAATGAAAATACCAGTCTTCATAGAGAAGTGATAAAGTAGGTGGAGATATAGTGCAGTGACCATATGAGGCCTCAGATAAGCTTAGGCACCCACTGTGCAAGGTGCTGTACATGGGTCTCGAAATGGGCATTGCCCTGAAAAGTTTATAATTTATACTTGAAAAGACAGATGTGTTATTTCTACCATATCCCCAATTCTGACACAAAACAGGGGTATTTTCTCCTCACCCAACTCTACATTAAAGTCTAGAATAAAAGAATCATAGCCTCATTTGGGTTGAAAAAGACTGTCACAACCATCGAGTTCAATTGTTAACCCAGCAGTGCCAAGTCCACCACTAAACCATATAATTCACTCTAGGGATTCACACAGTAGATAGAGAGAAATACACTTTGAGGACACAGTTCATTTGATCTCTGCTTTGAAGAAAGTCATCTTCAGTAGAAAACAGTCCTCTACTTTTGCCAACCTTAACTGCCAGAACTCCTGTCTTTCCAGAGGTGAAAAGCCACCGTATCCAGGTGTGCAAGGGGAAGGAAGTGAAGGAAGCACCATCCTCCACCAGCACAGGCTCACACACATGGACAGTCACCTCAGATGTAGACACAGCTCTCATGTATGATAGTGGAAGTCAAAGGGTTCACTCTGGGGTGAAAACCAGAGCTCAGAGACACTGCGATGGTGTATGGCTGTGAGACCACACTGGGGCAGTGGAGACCAGAATGCAGCTCTTTGGGATCTTCTTTGCTTCATCTAAACTGATGGGATTTTAAATTATTCAAATTTGCAATAGATCTACTTACAGAACAGTGCAAAGCCTTCAAGTTCAACACCACAACTGATGGGCAGTTGCCACATGCAGAGATTACTGCAGCCAAATAATGGTCTCAGTGGTTTAGTCTGTTTATTCAGATTTAGGTTAACTCAACCAAAAAAAAAGCCTATGTGGCATTACAGCCAAAATATAAAATTAAACAATATGTCACATAAAAGTATCTTCTGGTCAAGGAAAGACTCAAGCCCCAGTGCATACCAGGTCCTCTCCTCCAGAGACAGCCGATTCCCGCAGTGATGTCTCCTGCTTTGCAGGGTTGCAGCCCCCATGTCAGCAACGAGCTCACAGTAGCTCAGGACACTGTTTCTAAACGATTCCTGATTTCTCTAGACACCTTGTGGTGCCCGATTTTGCTCACATTTTACCACGTTTTTACAGTAAGTGGCAATCAAAGATGTGAGTTTGCAAGTTTGGCATTAAACTCAGCATACCTCTACCCAGGCATCCTGGCTTGTACCAGCAATAGTGTGGCCAGCAGGACCAGGGCACTGATCATCCTCCTGTACTCAGCACTGGTGAGGCCGCACCTCAAGTCCTGTGTTCAGTTTTGGGCCTCTCACTACAAGAAAGTCATTGAGGTCCAGAGAAGGGAATCAGAACTGGTGAAAGGTCTGAAGCACAAGTCTGAGGAAGAGTGGCTGAGGGAGCTGGGGGCGTTCAGCCTGGAGAAAAGAAGTCTCAAGGGGAACCTTATTACTCTCTATAAATACCTGAAAGGAAGTTGTATCCAGGTGGGAGTTGGTCTCTTCTCCCAGGTAACAAGCAACAGGACAAGAGAAAACGGCCTCAAGTTGCACCGGGGGAGGTTTGGATTGGATGTTAGGAAAAATTTCTTCACAGAAAGGATTGCCAAGCATTGGAACAGGTTGCCCAGGGGAGTGTGGAGTCACCATCCCTGGAGGTATTTGAAAGATGTGTAGATGTGGCACTTACAGACATGCTTTAGACTTGGCAGTGGGTTAACAATTGGACTCCATGATCTTAAAGGTCTTCTCCAACCTAAATGGTTCTATGTAAATACCAGTCCATAATTGGTACGTAGCATTTCTTCCATGTTGTCCTCTAATTTGACACATGCAAAAGCAAAAAAAAAACTAATCACCACAACCACCCCATCAACACCAACAGTGCCTCACCTACATTAATCCTCCTCCATCATTACCTTTTCTAAATGCTCCAGGATAATGGGAAAACTAAAAGACAGCAATTGTGGCAAGTCCCACAGAAAGGTCTAAGCACTAAAAGGTTTTCTTTACAGGTTAAATCCTTTGCCTGTACTGCATAGCAGCCCCTGTGTCCAGGGGGTGAGAGAGAAACAAGCCAAGATCACATCACCCTGCCTGAGCAGTGTGTGAGGCAGCGCCGAGCCTTGCTGGAGAGAGATGCTGCATCATCCCATGTGCAAGCCTTGCTGCCGATGAGATCACCTGGAAAATACAACAGGGTGGGATCTCTCCAGTAGCTGAAGGTCACCAAGCATGCAGTGAGATGCCTCATCCGTGCCCTCGCTTCCCTGCGGGAACAGAAGTAGGAGCCAGGAATGCCAGGGTCAGAGTTCGAAGTATGGGAATGAAGCAGGGAAAGGAAAGCCCTGTATTTCCTGGCACTGGAATGAAAAGGTCTTGTTCCAAGCCTAATCAAACTATTATTTTCAAATAATGAAATTAAGATGTATACCAATTTAATTTGTATTTTTATTAACTAAAAGTCAATCATTCACTACCTCCCAATATTGCACATTATTGCACAAACACAGGTGGTTCACCACGTCAGGCTGGAAGTACTCTATGTACGTAAGCATAAGGCTAAACCCACCCTTAAGCTAACATCATTGAAACCAGCTACTCCAGGATCCAGCTTTACCCAGTTACAGACTTAGACTGTAACTTCCGAGGATGGCATCAATCCCAGGCAAAAAATGGTGCTTACACAACTGTGGTAAAAACTATGTTTTAATTTACTGCAGCACCACTCAGACCTGCCTCCGAATGGCTGATGAAGTTTCGACATTTGAGTGTTTTCAATTGGTTGCCACACTAATAATTTGCTGGGAATCATTCTAAATAATACATATTGTGACTGAACTAATTTGGCAAGCAGCCAACAATTAATTAGGAAAAAGTTAATTACATACTTGTCATGAAATGCACTCTATTTATGGCAAAATGTGTTGACTTTAAGTCAATCTTGATATTTACAGCAAAATTAAAAGTTACCACAAAATCAAAGTATTTATGTAAAGGACGAATTCTCTGCAGGGGAAACCAGAAGAGGAAAGGAGGTGCCCACAAACCCCAGCTGGAGATGAATGGTTGGGGTGGAGCATTCCATCACCTCCTCCCAAATTGCTTTGCAGACTGCCAGCATAGCAGAGAGGGGAGCCAAGCAGGGGCAGCCAATCATTATTAAACACTGCCATAGATCAGATGGCAATATCTGAAAAGATGCAGATAAATTCCAGCAGATGCGAGTTGTGCCTTTGCAATGAAACCTGAGAGCAACCATCTGGGTTACCAGAAGACTTCCTCAAAGATTCATTCTGGGGATCAATCTCGTTAAAGACTGTAACCAAAGGCGAGAGGGTGGTAATAATTTCCTGATGATACCTAGTTAGGAGTAGCTCTGTCAATTCAGAAGAGAACTGGGATTGCACACAGCAATAACCAGCTGACCTTGAGGTCTGAATTAATAGAAATGGATGGAAATCAATTGTGCAAAGTGCAAGGCCATACAGCTAGGGACTAATAATGAGCATTTCTGGCATAAGCAGAGAGCTCATAATCTGGAAATGCTAGGGGACAGACACCTCGGTACCTAGACAGACACTTCTAGATATCCAGAAGCACTGGCTCATCACAGATGCACTGCAAACCAAGATGCAGACATGACAAAAACATATCAGAAGTATTTCCACAGAGACAGGGAAGCATTAACAATATTGCAGAAGAAATGGTGAGACCTCCCCCACAGTGTTGTGTATGCAAATGCAGTATGCTTACAATGTTTAAGAAAGACAATCTGAGAGTGGAGCAAGAACAGAGATGAAGCATTCATGATGCTATGGAGAATTAAGTGTTTGACTTACGAGAAGAGGCTAAAAGAGCACAGTTTGTTTGGATACCAAGAGGCAGCAGAGAGACGATGATTATTCAGTATAAGTACAGTAGGGGGTAAGAATTTGCATCTTTACTATCTGGGCACTAACAGAGACACTAAGGAAATGAAGAGAACAAACAAGTACAGGTGTATTGCTAACACGTTTATACCAAAAGTAAGAAGGGCACTTCTAATCAACATACAAACTGAGCAGTGAGCACACTAAGCCAACTACTTCTCAGACAGAAGGTGATACAGCCAAGGAAGAAGCTGCATGAGACTACTGACAGCAGCCTTTGGGGCTGGAGGCCCCTTCAGAGAATCTTTTGGTGCCTGAGCACCACCACGAGCTTGAGCAGAGCCTTGACATCCACTGGGACTTTTCCTATATGACCTCTTGTAGATGCTACTTCATTTCGTGATTATGGTTCCATACAAAGAAGTTGTTTTGCAGGTTTTTTCCTGAAGGAGCAGAAACACCATGTTTCTGATGAAAGAAATTAATTGAATTTAGCCATTTTGTCCAAGGTAATGATTTCTTCCCTACACCAAATACAACAAATTAGCTGGTTCTACCTCACAGCCGGTGACCTTAGTAGACCAAAATATCACTAATTTATCTATAGGAAGGATTATTTAGCAATCCTTTCTGGAATTATTTGCAACAATGGCATACCAGAACAGAGGGTATCCAAAAATTTTAGGGATGGCAAAACTTAAGATCATCAACTTTTATCCAAACTTCACAACCCTGACAATCCTCCACTGTCTGCAACTAGGCAAGATCCCACAGTGAGAGGCTTTTAGCTTTATTTTAAATTTTCCAAACTTGGCAGCAGAAAAGTGTACCTTCCAGACTGTTATTGTTATTATTATTACTAATATAGAGCATGGTTCATTTTTAGATGGTTATATGAAACCAACTTTTCAAGTCTAATTTCAATATATATCAGATACATGTCTTCCTGTCGATATTGCCTCTAGAATGGGAACTAAAATAACATAATATGCATTAAATCATCAAATCAAAAAAATGCATCAGCATCTTGTGTTGTTACCAGTGGTACTATACAGAACCATTTACAAGGTAATAGGCCTATTCATCATTGGCACATCATTCATTCTGATTTCTCTGCTCAGATGATGCAGAGCAGGAATTTTGATGGACTATTTGTCCTTGCTTTGATTACGAATAAAACATGGCTTGAAAATAAGAAACTTTGCCTGCTGTTCCACACCTCTGAAATACAATTCTTGTATTACCAGCGTAGATCAGAAGTACTAAATATGCTGATCACAACATTATGAAATCAAAGGTTGCACCCAAATCCCATCTTTTCTAAATTCATTGTATCAAACTGGGATAAGGATCAAACAGACATCCATTTATCTTTGCATTTCTAAACCTCTCTGCTTTGACAGATAATCCAGGGGTTGATCAAGGACTCAGTGAACCTGGATTCAGCTCCCTGCTATGGCCTGATCATCCCATATGACCTTAGAGACATGTCTTATACTAAAGAACGTGATGTGCTTAAATGCCTTCAGCAACCTACCTATGGTCTGTGGTAGTCTTCTAGTCCTCTACATCTTGCTGATTACATCTACACAGAACTTGCTCTGCTCTGTTCTTCACTAACTGGGGATGAAGATGAATAAGGAATGCAAGGCACTTGTATATTATGGAAATAAAACCATAAAAAATCTTTTAGCAATGATTTTTAGTACAGTGGCAAATGTGTACCCTGCTTTGTGACATAAAGAGTTGGCCTTTGACTCTCACTGGAAGGAAATGCTCTTGCCTTCAAAGTTCTCAGTAGAGATTTTCCTCCCATGTCTTTCCAATTTTTCCAGAGTGCTCTTTTAATTAGGATATGCAAGATAGCTGAGACTGAAGGGATCCCACAAGCACAGAATAACCTTCAGACAATGGTCTTTTTTTATTAAGATCTTGTTTAGTTGCTTTTGTGCCAGAAGTAGATGAGTTAAAGGCAGCTGAAGTGCATGGGTGTAAGATGCTCTTTGCCCTGGCTCGCTAACTGAACACAAAAACATACTGTACACACAGCTAGAGACAACTGTCAGCAGGTTTCAGGAGTGAAATCCTGCTGGGCCCCACGCTGGTCACCTCTGCATGTGAGCGAACACATCAGACAGTCCCATGCTAACCTGCTGGCTCTAGACCCTGCTTTTTTGTGCCCATCATCACCACATTTCCAGTTTTCTCAGTGTTTCCTAAATAATGAAATATCAAAAGCATTGTAATGTTCCCATGCTGTCGTAGTGATACACTTGCAGGTTTCTTTGGCTTGGTCACTAAACCACTGACACAAGCCAAAACATCTTTGGTCTCTGAAGAAGGCCAAAAGTACTTGTGGCCAGAGCAGGTGTCTGGCTGTCAAACCTAGGACTGCAGCCTGATTCTCAGACTGCACAGCATCCATTGCTTAATTCTGTCCTAAAATAGCTTTGAAATTTTCATTTCATGGTCTGTGGCTTTTTGAGTTTTTCTTTCCATTTTAAATATGCTCATTTCATAAAGTACAAAAGCAAACTTCCTTTCATAATCCTGCACCTCGCAAACACTCACTGCAACTTGTGAATCAAGCTGAACCCTTTCTCCCAGGAACTGCCACCTACAATATTTTAAGGGGCAATGTGAACTTCCTCCCCATGCTTCTCTTGGAGATTTCTCAGATAAATCCTGTAGGTCTGACATCTCCCTTCTTCCAGGTGGTCTGACCTAGGACCTTCTCTTAAAACAATAAACAAATTGCCTCTTGTAAAAGGAATGCCACTGCCATACTCCAAGCTGGAAAAAGTCAGTCTGGTCAACCTGACTCCATTTGGGGACACCCAAAACCCTGCTGATGCTGCTTTAAAGGTATTCATATTGCACAGATCTCCCTTCAAATCCTTTCCAGCTCACTCACAACCATTCATTAAAACTGGCATATACAATAGTCAGTAGGGATCCAGTATTTCAAACCTATTTTTCAGAACAATTTGTACTCTTCCAGTACAGTGAACTGCAAGACAAGAGATGCTTCATGCATTGTAGCTCCTGTTATGGGCACGATCTTCCTAAAGCTGTGAGACAGAGCAGTTGCTGTAAATCATTGTTACTTCCAGCACTTGCTGTGTTACAGGCAGCTGATGACAGTGCCACCATGGGACATAAACCGGGACAGAACGGGATCCCATGGTTGCATCCATGGTACCTTGCAGGCAGGTAAGTGCCTGAAGGAGGGAGAGGCACCCAAGCGTCTTGGCTCTGCTTCAGGCTGGGACTGGCACATGCTGACAAGAAGCAAGAGGACTGAAAACAGGAGGACTGTAGTACAATCAGGGAGGCCTGATAAGCTCTGGGACAGACAGGAGCATTGCACTGTGCAAACAGGGTGTCCCAAGGACGATACGCTACTTGTAGGTGCACCCTCCAATGACCTGATGACCCTCAGGCCCCCTGTTTTCCCCTCACTACCAGAAGCGATTTGAAGGCACAAGCCAGTCAGACAATAGCAAATTAGCTTCATACTGATGAGAAATCTCAGTGTACTAGATAAAAAAATCCACGTTTTTCCAAATTATATATCCAAATAAGTGTTTATTTGATTAATGCAGCAGAAGAGCATTTTGCGCTATCAACTAAATAGTAGTACTTGTTTACAAACCAGGCTGATTATGGAACCATTATATTTACTGTTCTATGAGTTCACCAGTGAATGAGACAGACCCGCTGCAAGATTAAAAATCAGCATTTGGCCAAAACCCACTGCTAATCTTTGACTTCACCTATACATACTCAAAAACCATTTCAGTGGAACACAGGAAGGAGAACTGTGAGAGGACAGACTGATACTTATTTCTCCTTAATTAGGATTTGATCTTCTGTACATTAGGGGGATGAAAACAAGCCCAGGTACACACACTCCTATTCATTCAGTAATTCTAAATGACATGGAATTAAAAGCCAAGTGGTGAATTCTTCACTCAACATGCCCACACAATTCCCATTAAGGATAATGGTTATTTTGCTGTGACCAGCATGTGTTTTGAATGTTTAATTTCCATCACAGGTTTCTATTCAATTAGTTCTACTGGCAGCAAGACTTAAATGATAAGAAGGAGGAAGGTGAACCAGAGGTTAAAAAAAATACTAATTGCCTATGCAGTGTTTTCCAGAACTACAACATTTATGCCCCTCTTCCGCAAAACAATATTAATAAAGCAGATTTTAGTCCTTCATTATTTTTACACATAACTTAGGTGCAACTACCGAGAGCAGTACCAAAGTGTAACAGAATAATGAAGATTGCCAAGGAGGATTGTAAACACCCTCCGGTGACTTGCAGCTGGAGTACTGAACAACACATGTATCATACCAATTGTTGTTTGGCCTTGTGTGTTGGACAAGAGAACACCTGTGTTTAGGTAGCATGGGCCTGTGACAGACTTGTGTAGTGGTTTGAACCAGGTTTTCCCCCTGAAGCTAAAAGTGGTAACCCCCGAGGTGGTGGTGACCCTTGGGGTTTGACCCAATCAGTGCTCCTGCAAAATATAAACATATCTCTCCACCGGAAGAGAAGCAGTGGTACTTGTTGTTAGAAGAAGAGGTGGCCATGTTGTGGTAGTGCCACGAGGAGCCGGGGCAGAAGCCCCTTGGGGCTTTGGCCCCCCCCCCCAGCCCCCGACTGGGGGGCTATGTGGACTTGGAATGGTGTTGAACTGAACTAAGTGCCCGTGGCTGAGAAGTTGGAGGAGTTTTCTCCACTGCGAGTGGGCGACGGAGCAGCAGGGACAGCAGCGTCCAAAGAGCAGTGGCAAAGAGCCAACTGATAAGGACCAGAAGGAGCAACATAAGCCGGTATGCAGCCGGGGCAGACAGAGAGCTGTCCGAAGAGAAGGAAAAGAGCCAGCAGCTGAGACAGAGTTTGTTGGGGTAAGAACTGGATAACCAAAACCCCCGAACTCCCTAGAGAGACCCCTCCGAGAAAGAGGAGGGGGTGGTGGACTGAGAGGAGTCCTAAAGTGCAATATGCACTGCAGAGAGGAGCAAGAAGCTCAGACTGTCCTGAGAGCTCAGCCAGGACGGCCAAGGAATGTGTGTGGAGGGGGGTGACCTTGGGCTTCCCCCCTCCTTGCTGCAGCTTCAGAGAAGCTGGCAGCCATCTTTGAGTCAGAGCATGGGAGCTCTGTGAAGGGGCTTGATTTCCCCTGAGGATACCAGACCGTCACGAAGACCCCGGTGCTTCGTGATATGACCGTGGTGTAGCAACCTTGTCTGGGGTCAAGCAGCCCACGGAAAGACCCCCGTTTTGAGGACGGAGGGCCGAGAGAGGCTTGGAGGCCTCCCTCGTGTGTGCTGGCAGAGAGCCAGCAACTTCCCCTGCTGATGGAAGAGAAGAAAAAGACACAGAGAGCCTGCTGCCTAGAGAGACCTGCTGCTGAGAGACTGGAAGGTGTCTTTTCTTCTTCTTCTCTCCTGGACTTTTATTTGGAGGGAGAAGAGATTTGGCCCATTGTAAATATTATTGTCATGGTAGAGATAGATATAGAGTTAAGATTATATGTAATGTATTATAGTATAAGTATTTATTTGTATAGTCTTGTAATATATTCCTTCCCCCCATATTGAGTCTTGTGTTTCTGTCTGGAAAACCCATCTCGCATGGGGTTGAGATGTGGGAGGGGGGCTAGGAATCAGAATGGGATTTTGAGGCTTTTTCAAACCATGACAACTTGCAAGCACCTATTGAACATGCTCGAGATTCCTGCCCTGCTGTGGGAAAGATCAAAGCACAGTGGTAAACTGCACGTTGCAAATCCCTGAAATGTGGGTGGAAATAGCAGTGTTGATGATCCTCTAACATGGACCAGGTTTTGCTGTGCTGTGTCCCCACCTATATGCCTCTACCCAGGTACTGCTTCAGGGATCTCCTGGCTGGAAAGGCAACAAATATAAATTTACTCTTTGCATTTCATCCGTGGTTTTGTGGTTGTTCCTGTGTCCTGCCCGTTCTGGCTCACGCACAAGGGAGGAACCAGTCCCATGTGCCATGTGCTCTCATCAACACAAACTGCCAAGCTGAGGTGCACTGCTCCTTGGTTTTGGGTCTGTTGTGAAGTGAAGCTGCTGTGCAGTGCCACCAGATTGCCTAAAGATGTCTGGTCACAAAGCCATAACTCTTCATCCTTTTCTCCTCCAACACACAACCCCCTCCAGTGCAGCCCATGGAGAACATGTGCAGCCTCTGACTTGTAATAGCAACCACAAAGTGAAGAGAGCTTTTTAATAAATTTTTCCATGTCCTTTGATTGCTGAGAAGCTGAAATTTGTTAACCACCACTGGAGCAAAAAGGTTTTTATTTGCTGGAAATACAAAGTTTTCTGCTGAAATGCCTTCTATGCACAATGGAATGAGAATAGTTTTCCAAATGATAGATTCAGTTCCTCTTAACACTACTAGGACTCCTCATATTGGGCTCCTTGCTGTCCCAAATCAAAACAAATATAGATAGATGGTGTGGGAAGTGGCTGTGATCATGTGTCCCACCTAAGCCAACCAGGTGGCACAGGGGATGCCAAGACCCTGGGGCAGTGGGAGCACCTACAGAGAGGAGAGAGACCCACTGCCCCTCTGCTTTCACGAAAGAAAACCAAAAATACCCTGGGTTTATTTGCTTTGCCAGATATTTCTACAGGGTGATGCTGCAGCTGCAACAACGAGTTTGTGATTTTCTGAGCCTACCCATTAGACGTAGCTGGAGACCTTCAAAAAAATCTCTCTCTAACATAAAAGCTCTAAAGTCAACAAAGTATACAAAGAGGAGAGAGCCTGCTGGGAGGTATCTGTAATTCACTTTGATGGCTAACCATAGGACATGATTTGGGCAAGGATGTCCCTCAATTCTAAATAGTATTTCCTGGAATATGACTGATTTCTCTGATGGGTTCTTGTTATTTTTGATACGATATGTGAGCTGACAGTGAAATCCTGCTCCTCATCCTCCTGCAGCCCATCCACCTGAACTTCACCAGGTGAATCACCAGGATTTTACCTTCTGCCCAAGAACCTCCAAATATTTAAAACTACAAGTGTCGACTCCCCCCATCCTATATAAAAAGCAGGTATAAAATTCAGAATGGACAGAAATTCATCAATAAAATGAAAGAAAGCTCTAGATAGACCCTGAGCAGGAAAAATAAACCTTTATAAGCCAAGGTGATCACTGATTAAATAAACACTGAATGAAACTGATAAACCAGGTCATAACATTTGCTACCTGGGCATCCTGGAAGGTACATCCAAGGAGAGAGAATAAAGGGAAAAGCAACAAACAAGAAACAAGACAAAACCCAATCTCATTGAGCCAATGACGGGTATACAGAACTATGAGCAATCACACCAGGGAAAGAAGCACAGAATCCTGCCTGCAATTAGCTTTGTCATCCCTTGAAGTCAAGCTGGATGCCTCCTCCCAGGAGGCCAGTGCTGCCAACAGCAGACTCTGCAGGACGCACAGACAACAGGGCTGTGGATGGGGATGTCGCAGTTCAATGCAACCCCTGTGCAGAGCCATGTACCTCCTCACCCCTCTGCACAGTGCCCCCATGACCCCTGGCTTATTCTTGTGCATCAGCAGCATTCAGGGTCATCGTTCAAGTGACAGACTGAACTGTCCATGAGAAGTGCCATCCGCACTGGGTGAAGGGACGGGACAGAAGCAGCAATAACAGGTGATGAACTTTGCCATAATTTCTCTTATTTATGATCCACTGGAAGTCCAGCACAGCATTTGCTCTATCAGCCATTCTGCAGCACTGCAAATGTAAGAGGGACCAGCACCTGCCACATGCCTCCACTTGCAAACCTCATCCCTCATGGTATTGAGGTGCAGCCTGACCAGGTCAGCCCCAGCAGGGCTGCAGGGGTTTATACTCACTGCCTGTTCTGCGGTGACACTGGGTAGAAAGAGAGAAGCATGCACCTGAAAATGCCAGCCGCACTAATCCTGGTCTGTGAAAGCCTGTTTTCCCCAAATAATTAACTGGCATGAATGAAGGCTTGTTGTGGTGCTACACTGGTTATATGTTAGGCTGGTGTTCATTTTCTTGCTTCTTTTTTTCTGTTTTCTGAAGGAGCCTTAGAAATGGAATATATTTTCCGAACCTTACCATTTGTCCTCATTTGAGAAGTATTGGTTTATGGTTCTCGTAGCCCTAACAGCACTGTGCTCCCTTTGGTAGCCTCTTCTGAGTCACCAAAATCAGGTAAAACATCATAAAAATATGCTCATCTGGGGGCTCTAAACTCTTCAATCTCTCCTAATAAAATCAAAGACAGCTTTTCAAGATCTGGGCTGCAAGAAAGTATTTTACTGGTTCCCACAGAAGATGATAAGGAATTAATGATTTATTGATAATTTAACCTAACAATGTGTTAATTTTATTAGATATCTCAGTAAAGAAGTGTGGGCTCTTGAACAAGAATTACTTGGAGAATGCTACAAGCCCAGTTTCCACGGCAGTGAATGTGAGGACTCCAGAGTCATTGCTCTGACTTCATTTGTGGGAGCAGGCTCTTATATAAATGAATGCAAGAAACCACTGCTTGTCATTGTGGACCTGGAGGTTGCTGTGAGATACCACTTTCTGCCTGCAGAATTCTGCTCTCCATGAGCCACTCGCTGCCAAAATACAGCAAATGCTGCCAAAGAAGGGATCTCTTATGCACCCATCAGCATAAAACATGAGCACACAGGTGTTTGTAAGAAATTAAAGAGAAGGGCCAGATGGAAAGTGCCCAGGGCTATAAAATTATGATGGATCTTACTGGTCTCTATGGCCAGGTCCTTCATGTCCTATCATTTACACAGGTAACCTTATCAGAGTCATCTGCAGTAACAACTCAGTAAAATGGACTGGATTTTGTTCCAGAGAGAATTTGATCAAGTTAAATAAACCATTTTCATAGGCAATGAAGACAAATCAGTCAGAATTCTATTTCCTTTTCTTACAACAGTGATCTATCTCTATATAAAACATAATATACTCTCTATGTTTCCCTGCAACAAACTGAAACTGTAGGTTTTGTAAACATTTGATAGGATTACATGATCACACCAGCCTGAGTCAGCAGAAAGTAGGACAGATCTGATAAGAAATTAGATGGGCAAATTATGCAGAAGACTTTCTGTAAAAAATCCTTCATGCTCCCTGTAAATTTTGATAGCTCAACAAACAATTTCAAAGGCAAGGAGTTTCCCTCTGCTTTTGAATATTTATGGAGCTAAAGAAATACTTTCTTGACATCAATGGGGAATCAGGATATGAACACAGCAGCATCATTCCCCTCTTCCTTTAGCCCTGGTCAAACTCTAGATGTGAAAGACTGACTTCTCCAGCTGTGCCAGCCTGTGAGCCAGAGAATGGGGGACACAGGGAATGGTGCTAGACACCCAAACCAAAAGCAGATTTCTAAAGCTGTTGGATTGGCATCTTAACATAGTATTTTGCACAAATACTGACTTCACTTGAAATACAAAGAAAAATGCTGTGTTCAGATAGAGCTATACTGAACCTGAGAGTTCTCAGCACATTTTACTTCATGAACACAAAAATTTGCACATTTTGTGCTGTGCACAAAGAAATGCCAAGTAGGCAACCTAAAATCCCAAATGACACAACCAGTAAACCTAATTTAAAGAGCAGTGAGTACAACAACAAACTTTACAGCACTCTAATGTCACAGTATCTGACCAGCCATAGTAAAATGCTACTACCTCTGAATTTCAAAACTGAAAATTAACTATTATGGGCAACTGTATCTAATACCCGTCTGGTACAAAGCCTATTAAGATATACCATCTGTGTAAACGTCTGTCCCTAAGCACATTTTATTTATAAGATAAAAAATAATGGGTATGATATGAGAAAACCTAAGAAATAATTAGGAATTAAAACTTGGTCTTAGATCGGAATGAACATTTAAAAATGTAAGTATCTAAATATATACACACATCCCATGTTTAGTACAAGGAAAAGCACAATGATCTTGTACCATAAATCAGCATCCTCGTGATAAAACCTCTTTCCTAAGCAAGGATTCTTCAATGTCATGGTTAAGTTACAGTTGCTGCAAGTGAATGGCAGTGATACAGGCCAGGAAGCAGCAAGATTCCTTACCAAAAAGATAACACCACATCCTGATGGAAAGATAAGACTTTCAATATGTGATTTTGGGAGTTTTTTCCCCTCTGACTTTCACCAGTTGTTGCTCACACAATAGCAAAGACAGGCAGGGTGACGTTCAAGGGGAGCACAGCAGCCTGCTTACATCAACTGTAAGATCAAGACCAAGGATTTAAATTTTGAAGTTATATCTTTTTAGTAAGGATGCTACAAAACCATGGCTTTAGAAACCTGGGAGTAAAAAACCACTTGTTTTTTGATTTATTTTTTTTCAACCTCAATATCTTTATTGCTGGTATGGATCAAATAATAAGTATTTTCACATCTCTGAGTGCCAGAGCATTGAGATACACTTATTGCATAGATAATCATCGATCTATTAATTAACACTAGTCTGCTCTCGTGCTTTGGCTGAGTAGTTTTCTTTTTCTGCTGGGAGACCTGCAGACTTTTGTGCAGTCATGAAGGAGCTGGCACAACGAATCCTCAAGTACAATGTGGCTTAGCAGACTGTTGCACAAGAAAAAAACCTGCTATCAGCTAAGGAAAGTAATGTTTAAATATGCAACATGAGGGCAGCCACTTCCTCAGCAGCACCTTCCTCTGGGTCAAATATCCTAAAACTGCATGAGAGTTCAGGCATTAAGAAAATACTGCATTAACTGCAGCAGTGGGTATTGTAAAAGGTGGAGCACTCTAGAAAATAATTTTTCTTTCCACCATCTGTTTTCTGACTGCTTGGCACCCTCAGTGATGCATCAGGTTGCACATCCTGTTCAGATGTCCTCTGGCAGGCAGTGGGGCTTCCAGATGCAGCAGCAATAGTGGTGTTCCCATGGGCATTTAAAATGGAATTGGGTAGCTATTTTACTGATATTCAGTTTCCTTTAGAAACTAATCAAGACCAGGATAAACCCCTCTATCTCCAAAGGAGAGCATAATATAGAGAGCAAAAGGAGAGGATGTCCTCATAGGGTTTGCTTCTGCATTTCCTCCCCATCAGCAGTGCAGGGTTTGCTTTCTCTTTGCATAGATTCAGGCCCCAGCTCACAGGGGGACACACTTCACCAAAGACTGAAAAAAAACCCCAGTTTCCCAATTGGGTTTAGCTCCAGCCTCATCTTTGTGCTGTGTCTGCAGCTTTAAGGTGCTGCAGTCCTGCCCTTGTCTGGGGCAGTGGATGGCCAGGAGAGGACAGCCCGGCAGTGGCGCTTCTCAGTGAATGGCTACACAGGTTGGGGGAAGAACAGCAGAGCTTCGTATTTTTGTGAAATTTACCCATTCCTGTGGGTCTGCAAGATCAGCACACACTCCTGAAAGTCCTGCCCTTGTTCATCTGTTTTTCCACCAGGCTTGCAGTCTCCAGTACCCCTGCCAGAGCAAACCAGCAAACTGTGGGATGCTGAGCTCCAAAGCCTACAGGATCCTGGTAGGATCAGAGACCCCTGCTAACACCATTCAGCTGATGAAGGCACTGTGGCCAGGAGAGTGAGAAGGGAAGAAAGTAGGATCTCTCCTAGAGCATACTAGGTTTGTAAATGTGCATCTACAAATAACGAATTAATGTGACTACAGCTGCATCTTTTACTCACACTGGGGAAAAGCAAGAGTTTCTAATTTGGAGCAAGACGTTGATATTTGCAAAATTGAATATATAAGCAAGAACTTTTACTAAAAATTCTCTGGCAGAAAACTTCAGCAATTTTCTAATTTGTTTGTATTTTTGATTACTGACTGAGAAAAAAATATTGATTGACGGGTCCAGAGATAAGTGGAAAAATGCTCAGAAAGTAGTAACTTATGAATGCTACTTTCAAGTACCATTTTCCCACTTATCAAGTATCTCATATTTCCAAATGGATGAGGTAATGTTAAAATCCTCTGCAATCAGAAAATTGTTTTGCACATAAGCCACATACTATCTTTCTCCCTGCCTGCAATGTGCCCTGATTGCTAACATCCTGTAAGCAACAAAGCTATATATTATCCTTTTTAGTCTTTTCACCATCTTAAATAATCTGCTCCATGTGACATCAAGAATTTTAAGAGCTCCTTGTGCCATTGACACTGTTCTTCGTATGTGAGGACATAAACATTCAGACAACCAGAAGAAAACTCCTGTTTTACCAGTATTTTCAGCAGGTAGTACACAGGCAGCTCAGGTAATTAAAGCTTGTGAGCCTGACAGATCACAGAGGAAATAATGAAATGGCTGAGAGGGATTTGATTAATAAGGAAATAAAGATGGCTAATATAATTATTGCCAGTCAACACAGGCTCATAGCAAGCAGATTTTGTCAAATTAATTTGATTTTTTATGGGGTTTCAAGTTGCTAAACGTAACCATGATGGCATAATAGACTTCTAAAAGCTACTTTAGATGGTGCTTACTATATGATGTTTTGATTAACCTGAATGATATAAAAATCAACATGACATACATTAAAAGGATTAAAATCTGAGTAATTGTTTGTTCTTCAGGGAACAAACAGCCCTACTCCTCCCTAGGTTTTATCACTGATATGCAAGAAAACACAAAATCATCACTAATAAAGTTGGCAGATTAGACAAAAATTGCAGGAGTGGCTGAAAAGAACTGGGGGATACTGAGGGGTTTTCAGCTGAACATGCATTTGAGTAAGATGTTCTGCTAAAAGAATTGATGCAATTCCTGAATGTGGAAATACTGACTGGGATGTGAAATAGTGTGTCCAGCTTTGATGCCCACAGCCCAAGACAGATATTGAGTTGTCAGAGAGAGTTCAGAACAAAAGCTGAATGATAAAACATGGTTAATAAGAAAAGGTTCAAGGTGTTCAAGAGATTTAAGAACAAAAAGTCTCATCTCATAGCCCAAGACACACAGTGTCAAACACAAAGTGGATTTAGAGGGTTCCTCAGTCTGGCAAACAGACCCAAGAACTGGAAACTGAATCAGGAGCATCCATTCAGACATATGGTGTATACTTTCTATAGGAAGGATGACTTACCACTGGAACATCTTTTCAGTTCTTTGACAAATGTCACATCACTAGACATTGAATACTTCACAAGATTTTCTCTAAAAGATGTGTCATAATTCAACCTAAACTCATTTGAGAAAAACATGTGGCCTGTGCTATCTGGGGGTTTACGTTAGCTGATTTTAGCGTGTTCTTGGAGCCTGAAAACCTGCCACTCTACAAGTGTGTCTACTTATAAGGCAAAAATGCAGTAGCGAAGCAAATGTCCCTTGGAAAAATGTTCTCTTTTTTCTTGTTCTCCTTCTCCTGGTAAAGCTTCATTTTCCAGTTAAAAAGCCTTTTCGACTAACATCCTTTTTTTTAACCCAGTCCCAAAGTCTAGAGATGCCAGTTGTAGACCAATGATTCTGAATCCCAATGTCCAAAAGCCTGTAAAGTCCTGATGAAAATAGGCCACCAAGAACAAATGTTGCAAGATTCACAGAGAGAGAAAGCTAATATAAAAAGAGATGCTGTAGACAAGAGACGTCAGTTTGACCCCTGCTCCTAGGCTGTTGGAAAAAAGACTCCTCAACAAGGCTGGGTAGGCTGATAAATGCCCATCTTAAAGCTTTAAGTTACTATTACAAGACTTGGCTGAATTTATATTGATAATCTAGGGATGAAATTCTTTTCATAAATATTCTTTCTTCCTTCCCTATGCTTTTCGTGCATGTGCACCTTTATAGAAACCTTTACTTTAAAGGACCTTTAGCAGCTGAAATAATTACCGTAAAACACTGTATCACTAAAGATATCAGTGAACTGTAAAAAAAAAAAAATTCACTAAAATTTGCAACGTAACCTGCAGAAATTGAGCAGAATAACAGATGGCCCACAGTATTCTTTCTCCAATTAATGGCTAAAGAACAAATAGCTTACTTGGGGGAAAATGACACTTTTCATTTAAACTTGGAGTATTTTAAGGCAACAATTTAGTGGAAATTCCAGCAGGCAATCAGCAGCTGTTATGTCCCTTAATATTTCAGGACTTGACCCTCACAGGGGCCAAACCTTGGCCTTTCTCTCGGGATGACATCTTTATTTTATGCTAAGTCTTGTTCCTTGCTCCAATTAAAGTCACTCTAAACCCAAAAACAGGAGATAAAGAAGTGGTGAGTGAAGATATAAAAAATATGTTGTTCACGGCAGAATAAATTCATATCTAAATTACAGGCCAAGGGAAAAAACAGCTACTGCAGAAGGCTCATCACGTCCACTGCTTTCCTTTTCATATGTATTTTTCTACCTTCATTCCCAGACTATTTACTGTTTAATAACTCATTCAAGGTCTTGCTTGAATGCTTTGATGCTTCTCGATCTAATAGATTTTCTATGGAACATACTCCCTGAGCTGTATGCATTACATTTGCTATGAAATATTTTTTTCCCAACATATTCTCAGAAGAAAAACCCAAACCCAAACTCACACAATTTTCAACTAAGTTTTTTAAGACTGTCCCTGACTTCAGCATACCAAAGTTTATCAAAATGGTCATTGTAGGGGTGAGGATAAATTCTTATTAAGGTATCTCTGATATATTTTCATTTATGCCACTGTTTCATTTTACATGTAGGTTTCTAGACATTCCTTATTTTGCACGAGTAAAAACACTCTAAAACCATCCAGCAGAATTCTGCAGTCCCCATGCAAACAAATTTCCCAGTTAAAAAAATTAAGACTGTGATCTTTGGAGTGACAGTAAGATCACAGCCTGGTAATGATTTATTTGTGACACTGTCACTGGTATCTTTGTCTTATAAGCTTAACTTCTTTTGTGATTAAGGTTTTGTTTCTATTGTTAGCAACGCAAGGCAATTTTATCCACCTTAATTATTCCTAAAGATTTTCACTTTCACAACATTGAATTTCTGAACATTCAATGGCTGTTTACTTTGTTTCTGATCTATTTCTCAAAGACACTTGGAAGTACATTTTTCTAAAGATTTTTTCTTTCCTTTAATTTTTCAAACCCTTCTGGATGGTGTAAATATTTTTCTTCCATATTGATTTTTGTCCCTTTTCTCTTTCAACAAATGCTAATTATTTTACTTGCGTTAACTGAATCTGACTCATTTATGTTCGATTAGCCGTTTTAACACATAAATTGCTATTATACCCCAATAACCTTGCCCACCATTATCATTAACGCAAGCAAATCTACAGGAAGATTAGTTAAACTGTCATTTTAATTAAAGATAACAGTTTCTGTTGAATCTTTTATTCTGGTGTATTCCCTTATGAACTATAATGCTAATTATCCCAAGTATAAATAAGAAGTTCAGGCTTGCAAAGCCAAGCATCTCACAGATAGGAAATGCCAAAACTAAGATAGGCACAGATGCCCAATTTGAGCATCTCAGCACCATTTCAACACAAATAATGGCAGTCATTAAACATAATGATATATTAAACATCCAGCAACAGTAGGATACATTCAGCAGCAGTCCTGCATTTAGCTGTATGGATTAGGATGCTTTCAAGTACCCCATATAAAAAGGGTAATTAATCTCACCTAAACTGGCTGTTTGCAGTGCTGCCCCTGAAGTCCACAGAGACTCATTCCACCTGCTCAAGGCTGGTGGGTGAGCAAGGGCTGGCGAGCTCAACCCCTCCCACAGGATGCAAGCTGGGAAGAAGCCCAGCACCCTCTGTTCCTGTGGAGGTAACAGGGATTGATGTAGCTCAACCCCTTACAAATGCCAGTCTTTAAAGAGTGAAAGCAAGAGTTTGTGTTTCCTTCTCCAGAAGCTTCAGAGAGAGATAATCAACAGACGTACAGAGCAGGTTTTACTAAGCCAAGTACAGGCCTAAGTGTTGTACCATGCTCAATAAACAGAACAAGCTGCACAAATATAGAAAGAGTTTGTCTGAGAATTTATTTGCCTTTTTTTGTTGGCTGTGGCCAATCTCATATGCAGAAGAAAACTACCATACTTCATGGCTGAACATCAGCAAACAAGCTGATGTTCTTAACAGAGCTTCAACCACTGCAATGGCTGTAAGGAACACGGTCAGAAACCTGGAAGGAATGAGCTGGGAATAAGCCAAGCCGGCGTGAAGCCCTGGTGCAGTGTGAGCAGACGACACTACGTAGCCCACGGTTCACTTCACAGCTCACACAGGTGCCAACACAGGAATACTCCATCTGAAGCAAGCCCAATGAATAAGATTTGTGAGGCTGATCCTGTTAATTTTTCAGGATGCAATTTCAAGTCCAATTACAAATAAACCCTATTTATTCTGGATTTTTACCAAAATCATCCAAAGGAAAGCTGCAAGTGCAGAGAAGAATTAGAAACCCCACACCCCATTAGGTGTCTTGATTTACTCTTTTGCTGAGGACACCACAGCCCCTCTAATGGCCACAGTGCCTGAGTACCTCAGGCCCACAAGCACATCCATTCTTTTTAACACAGGAAAAGCTTTGCTTGGGCTCCTACCTACCCAAAAGCACTGTCTGAGCAGATTGTTGCAGCATAAGCATATATTAAAGCAACAGGGCAAATATAATGAACTCAACAACAACAGTATTATCTTCTCTAATGGGAGACAACTACAGATGCCATAATTTATGTGGCCATTTACTTCAAACAAAGGCTGTGGCATGTAAATCACCCCTACCATCCTGTGATCTATCCTGTCACTGGGCAACCCAACCCCTGTGAGCCAATTACAGTGTAAACCCATGGACTCAAAAAAATGTTTTATAGAAACTGAGGTACCACAGTGGAGATGTTGGAAAAGCTCTACCACCCCTATTCCAACAGCTGCCTACTCTCTCCTAACCCAAGTGGTCTATTTTATTTCTTCTTAAATGATTATCTGCCTTAACTGAATGCTGGTTAAATGCTTTCCAAAGGACAATGATTTTGCTGGAAACAAACTAACATTCTCCTTTATTTCAGAAACCATGACTCTTAAAATAGAACATATTCATCCTAAATTGGATTTGCAGTCTCCTTCTCACAACCTCCTTTTTCTACTTTCCCGGTAGAAATCTTAGAGTGTCAAACCCACATGGCAAAGTGTAAGACATGAGGTGGGTAATTCATACAAAGAATATGTTATCTGGCTAGCCAATGTATATAAATTTTTATTCTAGATAGGAGGTTTCCCTCCTGTGATGACTTGTGAAAAGGAGGAATACTCAGTATGTAGTCTGTTAAATGATGTAAATACATACCTAAAAAATACTTTTTGTAGTGGCTTATGTAGTATGAGTTGGAACTTTTGAACTTTGACTTTCTCAATCAGTATTAGTAACAAATGATCCCAAGAAATATCTATTTCATAGCTTAGTAATTGGTTAAAACAAATTTTCACAGAGAGGAGATGAAACAGAAGATACAACTTATGTAAAATGAAGTAAAATGTCATCCAAGTGTAAGGTAATTTTGTGTGAGACTGAAGTTTCAGAACATCAAGCAGGTACACAAGATCTCTTCTTTTTCCTCACTAGTTGCTCTATTAACTAGGCAAATAAAAGTTGTTAAAAGACCTTTACTCTCTTTCTCTTTAAAGTAGCCCTTTGCAAGAAAATTAGATCTCAGACTGAGTATAAAACATTTAGCTACTGACATAGCAGGGGCCACAGACAAATATTTAAAGTTTAAAATCAGCCTCTCAACTCAGTCAAAGGCCCTCACTGCATCAAGACAATAAAGTGACGGCTCATCTGTTTTTTCTCATCTGGTTACAAGGTTACGGGTCAAAATCTGTTATACATTTTCTGAAAACTGGCTCCAAGAAATATGTACTTTTGCAGTCTAAGGCATTTGGAGGGGGATTCACCTGTTCAAATGTAGGCTCCACTGTGGGAAATAGGTATATCTGAGTTGCTGTCTAGGCTTTGCTTAAAGGCTAAATAAAAAAAGGCAATGGAAAAACCCAGACACTTCTGAGGTTTTGGAGTAGATATTTATCCCAAACCAGGAAAAAGCAACTTACTAAGCTATAAAGGAAGCTTCAGATGTAGATGTCTACCTTGGAGATGTATAAAGACCCAAGTTGCCTTGCTGCAGTCACAAGGCCCATGGCCATTCTCTACAACATACAGTGTAATTCATTTTTTTTTATTATTTTTGAGACAGTGGTAATAAAAAAAACTATTCTCATCTGTGGCATTATTTTCCTGTGAGTCATCTGAGAGTAAATCAGTGCATGCTTCTAGGTGAGCATCTTTGTCACAACATTAACAAAGACCTAGTGCATACAGGTCTGTAATTTTAAAGACTGTTACTATATAAAATTAGTCCTGGGCTTTTCTCAAATTTCAAACTTAATTTAAAGGGCTTATAAAACCTTTCAGTCTAAGTTACCGACTTTATTGCAATTGTAATTCTCAAGGTTGACAGAACTCAAAACATTTATTTTTAAATCCTCCAAAGATTTTCTGTTTAATGATACAAACACATTTGTGAGGAACCCTGAAAGGTAGATTTAAATAGATCTAGACTGTCTTATCACATCCTTTCAGTTATTATTTACAAATATCTTCTTCATGATTTCTCTTTCTTGTAGATAAGCTAGAATTTGTTCAGCTTTGATACGCTCCTCACAAAATGTGGTTCAGGTAGTTTTATCTGCTGCACTTTTCAGTGAGCATACAGTCAGTTTTGCCTTTACATTTATGTGACTTGAACTGCTTTTGATTCCTGTATTCTTGTGAAGAATCTTTTATCTTTATTTGCCTTCTTAAGGCAAATAATTATTTCCATTTGATTTTCCCCCCTTCCTACATTACCAAAGGTATCATGAAGTAGTTTCCTTCAACAACTACTTTGGATCCTTCTCTTGATAATTTCTATCTTCAGAACCATTAAAAACCCAGTATTTCCTTTCTTTTTGTTCCCTCATGACTTGCAAAAAAAGGAAAAAAATAATATAATACAATGAACTAATATTAGTACATCCCTTATAGATGTTTGTGCTCGAGAAACATAAAAGGTATCCTGGAATATGACTATTAC
Source organism: Neopelma chrysocephalum (assembly GCF_003984885.1). Taxonomy (NCBI): domain Eukaryota; kingdom Metazoa; phylum Chordata; class Aves; order Passeriformes; family Pipridae; genus Neopelma; species Neopelma chrysocephalum. The sequence goes on from NW_020897704.1 coordinate 11,351,186, forward strand.
CAATTCAAACAACATGCACCCTGTTGTCCGGTATGGATCTGGATGCTTTGTAAATATTTCTAGTTTCTATTGTGCCATAGAATTAGAGATAAATAAGAATAACCAAAATAAAATTTGCCTTATTTTCTGTAATTTTTTGAGGGAAAGTGAGTGGGAGAGAGAGTATAAATTTATCCAAGTAAGCATTTTATTGATCTCCATTGATGAAAGCAAAATGTGCGGTTATTTTCTTTATTTTTCCTTTGTATTTCTTCTTGCTTTGACTAGAAATTTTATCCTGCTTCTGAGAAAGCTTCAACAATGAAAGGTCCACTAGAAATGCTAACAGACTCCATTAGGCAACATTTTTATTTCTCTAGGCATTTTTTCTCTTGGCTATAAGCACAATACATTTTTAACTATCTGTTGACACAGTATTTGCCACATTATGAGGGAAAAGAGCATATATTCAAAATATTTGATGATGTTGTGTCTCTTTGCTAATCTAGCTGTTACTTTATAAGAAGCATGCACAATAATAAATACACAATAATAAATTAAATGTGTAAGCCATCCAACATATTATTTTGCTGAATCTCAAAATATTTTCCATGTGAATTTTCTACTTGGTAAATATACAATGACTAAGTAATTAATTTTTTTTTGGTGGATGCCTGAGGTACAAGAACTGGTGTTCTGTGTTTCACTACATTTCAGATGTATCTGATATATTTTAAAAACTAGACTATATCTTCTAGATATTAGTAGTTTACCTCTCTTTCCCATAACAATTCTAATTCAATATCTTCATGATGTTTATCAGTACCCTGTCACTTGCACCTGGCTATTTTTTACTCTTATCAATAATCTTAATTTTAAGAAATAATACTAATAAGTAGATATTGACTTCTGCTGAGATGAATATCAAGATTTATTGACCTCAGGGTAAACATTTACCAAAGCAACCTGCAGTCAATAATTTCCTTGTGGAACCATAAGCCTTGATGTTCAAGGAAATACGAAGACAATCTCATGCACGTGCGTTAAAGTCTCCCTAACCCACACTGCAGTAGGTTGTAAACCTACCCAAAAAGTAGATTTCCAGGTTGCACATTGTGTACACAACAGTACAAGGGTTATTTCTCCTTTAACTGAAAAGGAACTTCACTGAATAGGAAAAGATTAAGAAAAAGGTAAAGAGATTTCATGAATGGCTCCTCTGTTCTCATTTACTCAATAGAACCTTTTCAGGAACAAAGGAAAAATTAATATTCTGTTGCTGGAGAGAATAACTTTTACTCCATTCATCCTGTCCACAGCCACACTTCCAACATAAACACACAAATCAGGACCTCACATATTTTAGTTTGCTTTTTGTTTCTGTCCACAATTTCTCTGGTAATAAAAAAAATCTATAAAATCTTCTATGAATTAGAATCCTCCCTATGAAAAGCAGAAAATATTCAGCACAATCTTTGAAATAACAGAAATCCCGATTATAGATTATTTGTGTAGCAGAACTTTGCAGCACCACATTGCCTGATACAATCTACCACCAGTCCTTCCACATGAATTACAGCTAAAAGAAAAAAGATGGCAAAGAATGGAAAATAATAATTTGGGTTTGTTTTTTTTTTAAATAGAACATCCTAAAATGTCAATCACACTTGAGAGGAAAAAATAAAACACTTTTCCCAGACTCTGATTCAGATAAACACTTCTATGGAACTCAGTAGGACCAACAGGGGGAATATGTATGTGTGTGTGTTAATTCGCCTGTGCAAACAGATGTTCCAGATCTCTGTATTAATGAACTTGGCCATGGCAGTCACTTAGTACTGGAATGTTTACAGCCATTAGTGTAAGCCAGAAAATGCATGACAATGTTTAGATACATAGCTCCTCCTTGGCTAAAACGGCCTCTTCTGAACTCCTTCCATTGCCATCTGAAGTATCCTTGTCTATACAAACCTGTCACAATGAACTCAGATTGTCATGATGAACCCATATTGTTCATATAGAGCCTGATTATCTCTTTTTTCCAGCTTTGTATTAATGCAGCTTTTTTAATTCCAGTTCAGTACCTCCAGGCTAAGCAAGACTCCAGTCTGAGGTTTGTACACATCACTAAACTCCAAGCACTCATTTGCATTTTTGTTCTTTTAGTCTCTCAAGTCTACAGAGCAAGAGAATAAAACAAGTTACCTTCGTTGCCAAAAAGCTTCCTCTTCATACATCTCGTCATTTACTGTGCCATCTCATTTATATTCAAACCTTCTCATTTATATCCTGATGTACAACTGACTTTTCCTCTGCATTTTAAAAGAAATCTATCCACCTACTTCCTTATATTCATCATATTTGAATCAGTAGACAAGTCACTGCCTTATTTTGCTTCCAGAAAAATTACCTCCAGAGCCTACTACAGTGTCTTTAGACACTTACCTCTCCTCTTCATCCACCTCCTTCTTATTCTACCACGTCCACTGCAGCTCTTAATGGAAAATACTTCTTCCCTCTGGCTAGGGAGAGAATGTTTTGACCACCTGTCAATTCACACTTGAACTTCAAATGTGGCTATCCCAACAGGCACAGCTAATTGTGTCCATTTTTAGGATGTGGTTTGACTCTCTCAAGGTAATAAAAAAAAAAAAGAGTATTTTCCTATCAGGTTAAACTTCACTGAAATCAGCAGGATTAGCTACCACCATTCACATAATGAAAAATGACAGAGAAACACACATTTCTAGTTAAAATCTAGGCACAGTGCATCTGAAAGAATCAACAATGTTGAGTATTTTGGGGTGCAGGGATATATGGGGGTACGTGTGCATGGAGTTGGGAGGGCATGGATATTCATGTTTAAGGGAAACCATATAGGTGAAGAAACAGGAGGACAGCCCACAGAAACAACCTCAGGGTATGGCCACAAGAGACAACTCAAGCAAGAGCAGAGCTCTGACAAAAACTCCCAACTGGAACAGTAAGCAAAGCAAAAACATGTGTAGCTACTGCCGACTGAGTTTCTCCTGTAATGCAGATAAAGACTTCAGTCAATCTGGAATCTGTAAATTTGGAAATGAGCTATAGCAAGGATATTAGAAAATACACCACAAACATCATCTCTGGGAAGAAATCAAAGGATATGCAAGAGACAAGAATGGAAGAGAGCCACTGGATGTCCATTTCGGCCACTCAGAGAATTTACACTTTAGGAAGAGACTGAATGAGGCAGCTTGGGATCCTGCCTTTTCTATCACTTATGGAGTTAGTTCCCATATGTAAGAGGAACAGCATCCTGCCAGACATTTTTAGGTATACAGAAAAGTGCTCTAAATCAGAACTGTCTAGGGAGAACTAAAATGGCTAAAGAATGCAGAAAATTTGCCCTGTACCACTGAGAATTTAGAGGATGAAGTGTCAGTAAATCAGCAAGTATTTTATCAGGTGGGCTTGGACTTACAGGCAACAGAGGCCTCCAAGAGGACATTTAATATTGCCTTGTAACAGCATCCCATAACAAGAACGTGGCACTTTTGAGAAAGACCAACTGCCACAAGCCCTGTAAGAACAGCTCTGTGTTTAATGCACATGAAATTAAAGATTTGTGATACTTAGTAGACAAAAAAAAAAAAGCTAAAAGTGGCTTTGTAGTCAAAGGGAATAAGGACTTAGTAGAAAATTACAGAAACTCATTTAGCTAATGCCTGCTCAGTGGAAAAATAGGTGGAAAAATAGGTAGAAAAATAAGAATAGTTTAAGCGTAAGAGAAAAGATGTGCTTATGGACAAAGTTCCTATTCTGTTCGGGAAGCAGGTGATTAAATGGAGGAAGACAGGGCACCAAACTTGAGATATATGAGAATCAGCTAGACAGTTGTTATTTTGTATTGTAAGGGGAAAAAAAAAGAGAAAAAACATAGTAGCTATGTGGGTCAGATAAAACAAATTATACACAATGGTATGTCAGCATACAAATTGTTCTTCAATTCAAGGGAAACACTTGTGTAACAGTTACCCACTACTGGGACATTTGCAGAGGAAAGAAAGATGGGATAGAGCAGCTTTGGGACTTAGGCTTTTGAGGAATTTAGGGGTGCTACTACCTTTGGGTGACCAAAACAGGGACACATTTTTGCTGTGAAGATGATGAAAGATCACAAAAGACGGGAGGAAAGCTGAAAAAAACCCTAAATCAGTTGCCCTGATTGGGTTAAAGGAATAAAAAGAAAGCTTCAAGAGCCTTCATAACTAAATATTGACCATATTGAGTAGATATGACATCCAAAGGTCCTGGTCCACCAGCTTTACAGACAGTATTTCCTTTCCTTGGGAAGCACTGCACTTGAGTCCTACAGGGCAAACCCATTGCAGTGTGGGTTTGAGATGCAGCCAGGATATGCCCTTTCTCTGTGTCATTTAAGACACAACCTACAGTACTTGTTCCAGCCTAGAGGTCTAAGGTGCTTCTGATCAATAACCAGGAATCATTCTCCCAATGCCATTCAGTTTGCCTGTGGAGGGGCAGCAAACAAACAACACTGGAGAACATCAACCCACTTCCCTTCCACTTTGCCAGACAGCAATACCCAAGGAGGAAGGGCACTGCTAGTCAGCAAGGAAAGGCATAACTGAGTTTAACCAGTGTCTGGGCTCACCTAGAGTTTTGATTAAGAAAAAATAAGGTACGATTGGATCAAAATTGAAGAAAACACACCTTATGAAAGGTTGGGTAGGTATCTTTTGAAGTCCCTTCCGACCTAGGTTATTCTATAGTCCATGAAAATTCAAGTAAATTGAAGTAGTTCTTATCCATTATTGCAGATAGATGATAACCTAACTCTGCAGCAGGTTCAACCAAATGAGATATCAAAATGGGTCTTGGCAAGGTGAAGTGGACAGAAAGGCCGTAGGAAACAGTGTTTTCACAGCTGAACACAGACTGCAGTGATGCACAGTGACCCTTCTGGCTTGGGCAGTGTACCTGCCACATCTGACAGTCCTACAGAGGCAGCATTATACAGTTCACCTCTCTCAGCTCCCATGTTATCTGCAAATGATATCTTAAGGCCAGCAAAAAAAGGTTTCTGCAAGAATTGAAATATTTAAACTGGGTCTGAGATAAACTGACAACTGTTAATCTGAACCTAAAGCCAAAGGACTGAGAGTTGTTCCAAAGCCTGGAGGTATGTTACCAGCAAAACAAAAATTTCCATCAGCATAAAGAAAGGAAGCTGTTCACTGAACTGCTCAGCTCTCCAAGTATTCACAAATATGTAGAGTTTTGTAGGACTTTATTCCTATTATAGAGTATTTTAAAAATAAATAAATAACCATTGTTGCGAAATCTCTATGACATGAGTGAAAAATTCTGCACCAGCAACCTGTGATTTGCCACTTTCAGAGTTACAAAGGCTCCTGTGATTGTCCCTGTTTTGGCTTACTCATGTTTCCTATTCTCATACTGGATGGAATAAACTAGTATAAGTTCGGGAAGTAGCAACAATTTAGGAAAGTACAAGAACATGCTGAGTTGAAGTGGATGGCAGCTGACTACAGCAAAGGAGTAATTTCATGGAGGAAAATCACTGTAAAACCAGAAACAAATCCCCGAAAGTGGTGACAATCATGGACTCCTTGCATCTTGGCCTGTAGATGAAGCTGCTCTGATCACAACTGAGCATCCACCCTGCCGACACCTCAAACAGATTCTGCAAACCTGAGGAGTAATTTGCTGCATAGTTGGAAAAACTGTACCACTCTGACTGTGCAGCCTTGCACAAGGAAGCAATGCTGATGCCTTGTCAAGGCAGCCTCGCTGGAGTGATAGATTGCAAACGCTGCTCTAAGTAGGAAACCAAAATCTGATTTCTCAAAGGAGCAAGCATTCTCAGGAAAAAGATTACTGTCTTCTCTCAATCTTGTAATCTGCAGAAAGGGAAATGTTGCTTTTTTATCCACAGGTGATGAAGTGGGATCAAAAAATGTATGCTGAAGCAGCTAGATGCTTCCTATGGATAGGAGCTTCAATTGCAGGACTGCATGGAAAACAGAAAAAATACAAGTGCAACCTCTTTCTCTCTTCTCACAATACTATGAATGTATTTCAAAATTTTAAAATCACTGAATATTTGGGGATTTCTAGAGGGATTCTTTGATAGAGCATCCTCTACTAAAATAAACTAAATGATGGACATGAAGATGGTGAGTTCAAGAGGGTTTTGAAAAGGACAAAGATCCCAAGCTGAAATGAACACTTTTTCTCCATGACCACTGTTAGCTGTATTAACTAAGTTCCATTTTTATAGTGAAATACCATGTTCTATGTGACAATCATGACATCCCCTGGCTCTGCAGTCAGACCAGAAAAGGAATCTTTCACTTCTCTGGAGGCTAGAAGAAAAATAAGCAGGAAGTGAAAGTACTTGCAGAGGTTTCAGTGGTTTGGGCTGTCTGAGTTCACTACAAGAAATCACCTGGCAGACAGAACCTGTCAGCATAACAATTCCACCTCTCAAGTTTTGAACTATTTCTCTGCTTTCTGTTCAGCAAATTGTTCAGCAAAAAAATGATGGAAAGTAAAGGAACAGCCCTAATTATGACATGTGGATTAAACTTTGCTGAAAATGCCAAAATTAGCCACTGTTTTGCCTTTCAGAAGGCAGAGACTGGCTAGCACTAGCCCAGATGAGTTTATCTGCAAGGCTGTACATGGGCACTTGGACAGCCTGGGCAGACCAGCCCTGCACAGCACTGTTCTGGACAGGGATGTGTACAATAAGGAAAGAAGAAAGTGAGAACTCAGATGGAGAAGCAGTGAGATAACCTAAAACAGATGGAAGAAAATTACCTAATCCATACTGATTTTGTCTCTGTACTCAGATCTGAAGGGCTAGTACATTTTATGAGGAATTTCCTCTGCATCCTTTCTGTCTTTTTTCAGAAATATTGTCCCAGTACATGGAAGTTTTCTTATTTTTATAATGTCCAAATCTCACTACATCTTGTTAACCTAAGACTTCTTAGATGTCAAAGCAATTTAATTTTATTTATATTTAAAATTTCAATTTTTAAACAAAATATCTAATGTCTACTTGTTTGGGAAAAAAATAGAAAAGGTTTAACTTCCCAAAAATGCAAGGATCCAGTCCTTTCCTAGCATATCTGTGTTCAACGCCCATCAGCAGGCCTTGTTCCTGGATTCCCTTCAAATAAAGAAAAGCATTGTAGAAAAACATGGGAAGGAATTACACAGAGTTATTCACTTGGCTCTTTATTGAACCCTGAGTTGGTCTGTTTTTAAGAAACCTCACCTTTTACTGTTCTGCATATCTGCTCTTTAAAGAAGTCAACTGATCTAAAGAAGTCAGCTGAATTGATCAGCTCCTTGAAGGTATGCTTTCAGCTAAGACAGCTGAGGTTATTTTCTGAGGATATAATTTCTGGGTTAGCATTTCTAGTTTCTGCCTACTCAGACAGCTAGAGCTTTTCACTAAAAGCATGGAAACCGTATTCATAATCACTATCAAATCCACAGTGAAATATGTATCCACAAACTGAGCAGTTTTATCTTCTTTACCAGCACGTGCCTTGAGATAGGCATCAGCTCAGATGAATTTCTGCATCTGTGCTCCAGAGAGGATGTCAACTAAAATCTCTCTGATCAGTGATTTGGAGTAACAACCAGCACACAGACCACTTTGGAAACGATTACAGTTTCCCAAAAACCACCAGTAAAAATTTGAAGTTTACACAAGTCTTCTCAATGGAAAACAGCAACAGTCACAACTATCCATTGCCATTTATTTTAACTAGCTGGCAGGGTGTGGCTGGCAAGGGTCTCCCATGGGGATGGGGAGCCCCATGAATGCAGGGTAGCCTAATCCCAGAACCCCACCACAACCTTGGAGGCTCCCAGGACTTGTGTCACATGAAAAGAGAGTTACCTGAGGAGCCAGCTTGAAAGGTGTGGCTGTGTTTGATTGATTTAGGAACAGGGACATGCAGATTGGCACCATCTGCTATGTGTGTTGGTGCCCTGTGTGCACCACCAGGCTCTGCATCCCCCTCTCCTCATCCCAGGGATCGAGCTGCTCTGTTTGCAGTCCGCTCTGGCACAGCACAGTGATGTGATCCTGGGTGTGACTGCTGTGAAAACAGCTCAGCTGTGGGAAAAGGATGTGTGGAGAAAGCTTGGCTTAGGATCTGTGTTTGGGCTTAGACCCCTCCTCTTGGCCTTTACTGGGATATACTCTAGGCATGGGAGCATCTGGCCGTGTGGCATGCCGACCCTCATTGACAGACTTCCCTGCTCAACCTTGGAGCTGCTTCCTCACCATGGACATGTCTGTTAGTTGCTGATGGGTGGCTGATCCTGGTTATCCTCCTTTCACTCACTGTATGGATTCTGCTGTTCCAGGTTTCAGATCTACTGTGTCAGCAAAAGAATGTTCAGTTTGCAAGGTAATTAAAAATCTTTAGAAATAAATTGTGTTTGACAACTGTATAAACGGAATTAGCAATGTGGCAAACTGTGCAGTGTCTTCATGGACCACTCTGATGAGCAAAACATCATGGACTTTAAGAGAAGCAGCATTTCTGCTTCCATTTTACTGAAACATTGGAGTGCTTGTGCATCCAGAGACGGTAAATTCTGAAGGATCCTTATGTGCATTCTGAAAATTGGACCTAACGAAAATCCTCAAGAATCCTACAAGTTAGCCCAAAATAGTTACACAGTACCTGGATATGACACCAAAGGCATTTACCTTTACCTGAACTCTTACTTGGTCCACATTCTTAGAATACTTTTACAATTGTGCTCAGATTTAAAATAACAGGAGCTCATTGTCTAAAACACTCATCAATTCTTTTTGTTGGCTTCCAAATTATTCTAATTATTTTTTAAAATTCAAGGATGCCTGTATATATAGCTTTTATATAAAATTACCTCAATCATGAATTGTATTGTAATTAAGTTATCTCACCCTAGCAGCAGAAAGTTATTCGGCCCTAGCAGCAGAAATTATGGTTGCAATTTTAAAGGTCGTAATGAAGTATTAGAATGGTTTTTTCCTTTCTAATATTAGATCACATCACATACCTCAAAAGCTGCAAGTAATTAGACTGTGGCTTCCTTTATTAGATAAGTTATTCTAAGGCAGCCAACAAATCACTAGTTCTGTAGTAAAAACCCCCCACAACCTGCCTTTTAGCTTCTTAGTTGTGGGCTTGGCTAGAAAAATAAATCCTGTTCACAAACCTTTCTGGGAAAGATAACTACCACTGAATTACTGGTCTGTAGCTGAAAAGCTTGTATCTTTTACTCCTGCACGCCTGTGTCGTGTGTCCACTGGAATCAATCTGGGACACACCCAAAAGCATGTTTATTAGTGCACTTCCCCCCTCCACGGCCCTTGGGGTCGTGTGGCTGTTCTCAGGTGGGCTTCCTGCTGACCAGCAGGCTCCTTGTTTCACTGGCTTGATCTCTGTAATCATCAGCATCTTTGAACAGCAGCTGGGCCATGCTATGACTGATGTCACTCAGTCTGCTTCCATCACTCCCTGCTCTGTGTGTGCATTAGGCATGAAATCAAGCACACTTGTTTGCACAAGCAGCTTCATCACCTGTCCTAGATTTCTGGGAATTATAGATTTTCTTCTCCAATTCTCTTCCAGCTTCCTCATTCCCAAAAAGTTTCTGCAAGTTTTCCTCACTGAATTTTTGTTTCTGTATCTTTTCTTAAAATTCAGAATGTTGGTGCCATTCCAAATTTATCTTGATAAATACTTCTGCTTTCAATTCTAAGACTCCCACCCACCATCATTTAAAGGTAGAAGAGATGAATTCAGATGAGTAATAAACCTTCTGAGCTTTTTAGGGTTTGCAGAAATGTTTATTCACCACAAAGACTGACACAATATACAGTAAACTCATCAGTTACATTCGAATTGTTAATAATTGTTAATTTGTGTTTTCACACAAAGAAAGCCAGAGAGATTAAAGTTTGCCCTTTTAATCACTATTCAACTTTAAAATGCCTCTGTATGGAAGTGACAGAAATTAGCTGTATTCAGTAAAACAATAGGGAAGGGTTAAACAAAGAAAACTCTTGTTCACTTTGGCCTCTCATGCCTTACTAGTGCTTATGCTACCCACCACTAATCAGGTTCTCAGGTCAAGGGACAAAGTAGGCAATCATGTAAATGACTGCAGTACAGACCTTTTCTCCCATCTGCCTGCAAACAGAGAAAAAGAGAAATCAAGTTAAAAGCAATCACTGTTATTTCAGCCATCTAATTTTTCTGGATCTTCTCACATCTCACCATGGTTTCAGTGACCCTACCTACTTCAAATATAGTCTCCAGAAAAAAGCAGGGAGTGAAATAAGCTCCAAGGACTGTCAATGAGCACAGAAGTTGCATTGTCCTTTCATAAGTGAGCCTTGATGAAGATGTTAGTTCGTAAGTAGCATGACATTCCAAGAGAAAAATAAAGCTACAAGGCTTTTAAAACACTTTCTGCAGCTTAACAAAGAAACCCATAAATGCCTATCATTACCCTACACCATCTTGCAACAGAAATAGATTCAAATTGTTTTGATATAAAAAGATATAAATAATTAAAAGGAGAAAAGAACGGTTACAAGCAGGAAAGCACAAAGTTGCAGCATTTACAACAGAAATGTACACATCAATAAATAGGTGCATTTGGGCTTTCTGTGGTCACATATGAGACATTCAAAAGTTCCTGTTCAGACTTAGGTGTCATAGACTTAGAAGTTGCTTAGACAAAGAGCAAATGAAGCCAGTCTGGAGAAGACAGAAAAGAGCAGGGGAGAAGTGAAGGCTTGGGGAGGCAACACTCCTTATCAACAGGAAGCAGCAGCTCCTGAGCAAAGCTGGGACAAGCATCCTTCACCTGCGTGCTCAACAACCCACTGCGGCATATGCAGAGCAGGCTAAGAAGAGAGACGGTCTTTAAAACAGCCAGATACAGAACTGGTCAAAGATTTCAGTCCAACAGTAGAAGTTTTGCAGTAGAGTATGGCCTTGAGTGAATGTAGGACAATTGGAAAGCTGAGCTCAGCTAAGTATTAGCGGTTTTGCAGTCGGTGAGGTCTTCTCTTCAGTGAGGTACTTCCCTATCAAAGCAGTGATTCACAATAGTTGTGTCCACCAAAAGGGCTGGACTTAGTTTTCTCTACTCACTGACAAAGTTGAATCTCATCCCTTTTCAGTACAGCCACTATTTTCCAAAACAAATGTTGAGTAAGAGTGAGACAAAAAGCAAATCGCTGGTTTACCCAGGCATCCCTGAGGAAAGACTTTATTAACCTGCCTAACTTGCAAAGAAAATCCCACCCTGCACACAGAGGCCCATGGACGGATCGTTGGGTCTGGATTAGCCACAGCAAAGAAACTTGCAAAAGCAAACTTCTGTGACTCATTTCTGGAACATGAGTATTGCTGCTATGCCTTGCCATTCTTAAGTCAATGCAAATGGGTTAGGTCTGCTGTCCTAAGTTTTTACAGAAAGTTAAATAATCCTACACATAATGTTTGTGATTAAGGCACCATCCTTTGGCTATATAGCAGATTATTAGCCTGCTCTGTAAGGGTACAATCTCATCCTTGAGCCCTCCCTTACACTCATTTCTATACTGACATATATAAGAAACATAGTCAAGCAATGATGATGAAATAAAGAAACCATTAAAATATTTTTCAAAGAGACATCCTTGAAAATATAGTCTATCCATCTCCCTTATCTGTTGTCTGCTGACTTAAAAAAGTAAACTATTTGGGGTAGGTACTGCCTGTACAGTACCCATCACACTGTTGGCATTACTGAAACAGAAGAAAGGAATCATCCAGATGGGGTTTTATAAAACCACCTCATGTCAAACCTTGACAGGTCTGCAACCCAACAGGTTGCTGAATTTATGAACTCCATTAAGAACTTCAGGACTTGCCTTCACAGGACACAATATGATGGGCAGTAGTTAACAGTTCAGTGGCAACAAAGTTTGCTTAATGTGTGGGCCACATAATCAGGCCAACATTCCCAGGAATACCAAATTCATCACATTTTCAAATCGCCTGGGAAATGGGAGGGTATTCCAATTAAATTTCCTATGTCAGTCTCCAGCCAAACAAAATTACCTGAACTGCTAAGGACTGTTAGGCTTGTGTATATTTTTTAAACCCCTTACATGTGGTCTATTTATGAAGAATACGCAGTAATAACGACAAGAAAGAAAAATTCCTAAACCCAAACATAGTCACTCCTATACCAACAGGTAGCTGTCACTGTGGAGCTTCTTAGAGCTGCCCTTAGTGTATCTATAATGTCAGAAAACTCATTGTAGTATTTTTATCTGGAATATTACAGATATTAATGCAAATGGGAAAGCACCGACTGAAACCAAAAATACTATCTAAACAAGTTATGTTAATAATGACTGAATTAATTACTGAACAACCCAGGCCAAACATACTAATATGGATGTGACTTTACAATACATCCACAGCCACAAAAAAGATAAAATACAAAACATTCCTCTTTACAGTTAATCTGACTACATTACCATCTATGTTAAGATATGGATAGTCAAAAAATGGCTACAGGCTGTAGCTCTTAATTATACAGTTACAGGTAATGTTACTCTCTGTGTGATCAAGGAAATTAATTTTCAGTGAGGAAAGTACCCACATCACAATTTTTTTTTTCCAGAAGGCAACAGTAATGAGATGTTGGACAGACGAAATATTGGTTATAGCAATTAACCTCATACAGAAAAAGGCAGTGTAATACACCATAATAACACTCCAAGAAATACTCTGAATTCTTATAGAGGCCAGGAAGGACAGATATTAAATTTTGGGAAAGTATATGAATGCATGGTCTTTAATAAGGCCTCATTCATTTATTAATGAGAATTGAAACTAAAGGGCTTCCTGTAAGTTATGAGGCAGAAGGGGAAAAGAGCCAAACACAATTAAAGAACAGCCATTGAGAAAAAGCCTTTGGCCTTTTCCATTTATTTATTTGGCCTATTTATTTCCTCTATAAGGGGCAAACACAACAATAGCCTTAAGACCTGGTTCCGAGGAGCTGCACAGCAGGGAAGTGCATGCAAGTAAATTTCTCCTCCTTTCCCAACTCACCGGCAGTGACAGGCAGGAATCGGTCCCTGCCTGCAAAGGAATGGAAGGAGCACAGGCGGAGGCGGCACAGTCGGGAGGCAGAGGAGTGGCCAGGACACCATGCCAGGTTCAGCACGTGCATGCCTCAGCAAACAACACCTCAGAGGCTCCTGTGCACTGCCAGGAGTGACTGTTCCGCAGGCAAAGGGGGAAGCAACTGGTTTATGCTGGATTCCAGCAATGCAGAATGGTCTTGTGTGTGCTGTTACCCTAGAGAGGTATTGGCTTTTCTACTAAACCTAAAAGATGCCTACTCCTCATCACAAGGCAATCACAACCTTTCTGGAGTTTTCCATAAAAGGGAGAGGCATCCTGGGACAGCCATGTGGGTGACCATCAGGGCATCCTCCTGGCCAGGGGACAATTTCTAAGATTTAGATATCTAGGCTTTCCGATTCAAGGGAAATAATTGATGGTAGGTGCTCAACGTCTCACACAATGGGCTACTCTGAAGTATTCTCTTGGGTAATTCCTGCCCTAGACAAGAGATGCCTTTCCCCTTATGCTTGGTTTTGCTGGAACTGGCACAGTGCTGCATGTGGTCTGATCATTGCAAATCAGCATCTTCTAATGAAAAATCTTCTTATTAAAATTTCCAATCAGTTTTATGGATCATCTTGAAATTATACCACGAGGTTAGCTCAGAAAACAACCAGTTTTTCTCAAATGTTTCCTCAGATGGATATGAAAATGCTTTTACATACATTATTTCTGAACCAATCTTGTCACTAAATCCTATAAACAGGCACTGGAAATGTCTCCTTATTGCTGTTCATCACTGGGTAAAGCAATTGCAAAGCTTTTACAAGGTGAACTGATAGTGGCCAAAGCCAGAATGCGACTGATTCATGTAAATCAACAGCTCACAGCCATATCATTATGGACTGGGGATGTGAGACATAGCACTCCTAGCAAGCATCTAAGAAACGAAGAAATGAAAAGCATCACCTCTTCCTGAGTCTCAGAGCAAAACAGCAGGACAGATGCCCTAACAAATTGTCTACTCAAGCAGAGAGGGCACCACAGAGCACCATTAATGGGAACGTCCGCACAATTGTGTAACTCTCGCCTATTTGTAAGTGCAGGAGTGCAGCATGCATTATTTATTAGTTGTGCTACATGGTAATTAGCAGGGCTGGAGACTGGAGAGCACGGCCAGTTAAGAGGTTACACGTGCTCTGCCACAACACTGCTAATCCCCAGCAGTCTGCCTCGAGCTGCCAGTGCCATTTCCAAGGGCTCTGTTATCTACTGCAGTGAAGTTGGGCAGCCATGAGGCTCCTTGGGTTTTTTAAATAAAGTCTTCTGTTTCTTTATACAGACTTTGACAGAAAGAGCGTAATACACATGTTCTAACATAAATAATCTGTGGCCTTTTTTGTATGACCTTTCATTGCTTTAGGGATTTGCGAGAAATTATTATCTTGGAAATGGAGTCAGGAAACACAATCAATTTCTGTTTGGGAATTCAGGTCTTCCTTTGAAGTCAGCATTTTATGTAACACTTTTACAGTTCAAGTATTTTTATAAAATACCAGCAATTAATGTTGGACTTCTCTTTGGCATCTCAGCTGGACAGACCTGTCAGGCAGGTAGCTCACTGACCATGGCAGACAGAGGAATGAGGACACAGATCATCAGCAGTGGAAGCAGGATGAATCAGATATGTGGGCAGGTTGAGTGAGTGGCTTGGCACCAGGTGATGACTGGAGAATTTTGGCAGCCCAATAGGCTGGAAAAAAAGGCTGTGTTTTCAGGATATGTTGAACTATAGAAGGAGAAAAGTCAGTTATGATTGATATGGCAGGACAGGAGCTCCCAGCACCCTTCCACCTCTGAGAACTTTGGTTTGCATTCCCATTCCCTGCTGGAAAGCAAACATCAGTGGAAAAAACTGTCCCACACACTGCAATTGAAGCATGTTCATACTGCGAACAACAATCAGATGTTGAGATACTTACCCTAGACAGTTATCTCACATAGTGACCAGACTACAGACCTTTGAGCAGTCTGATCCTCGCTGCTTTCTGTCGAGAGGCTTTCAGAAGCCAAGCCAAACCAGGCACCTTGACCTCAGGCTAGAACGCAACCCTGCCCCAAAGGGCTGCAGAGACATGCTCCCTGAGAAGAAGGGATGGAGAAAAGCAGAAATGGGAAACAGACATCTGACTTTGCAAATAGTCCAGATGCTGTTGGCTCATTCCTACTAGAGCGCAAGAGGAAGAAGCCATGGGTTCTGGGTTCATGGTTCTGAGGCCCATGAGCTTTGGGTTTACCTCAGAAGCCCAGAAGGTGCTGCACTGTGGAGTATCTTTTTCTTAAGCCATCTCCTCTGCTGACTAGCTTCAAAGCTTATCCAAATAAGCTTAAGCTGACAAGCTACTTAGATATCTTCCTTCCACACCTCCAGCTCTTAGGGATGGGAATTCCTGCTCATCTCACTACAAGCACATGCAGCCTCTGTCTTCTCACAGTTCTTTGCACCCAGGCTGTTGTGCAGGGTGTCTTTGCTCCCTTACACTCTCACTGTCAGCAAAGTGAGCTAGATCCATGCTGCCCCTATTCAACTCTCCACTGTTTCTGCAACAAGTCCTTCCTTACAGCCCTCTGCCTATGCAAAGCCTTTGGTGGGAATGGAAAAACCACACATGCAATGGTGTTCTCTAATCCAGATCTGAACTAGGAAGAAACTGGAAAAGAAATCGTAACTACAGTAGAAATAGTAATATTAAAAGTTTTGAAATATGAGTTGGTTAGGAATCTGGCAGACTGGCAGGCAAATTCTGTTTCTGATTCTTTTTTTTTTTTCTTTAATTTAAACCTGAATTAATTCAGGGAAGCCCTGTGGGGCATATTAACCAGAAGGTCACACAGTATGTTCAAGGTGATCCCCTTTGTCCTTCTGGCTTATGAAAATCAACAAAGATGGAATTTCGAGATGAAAGAAAAGGCACTTCACTCTCCAGACCAGATTCTAGCACAGAGACCAGCCTGAACACCAGTGTACGTCTCAGCCACAAAAAAAGGTGCTTCTCCCTTCTTACTGCAATCTCACCCCACTCTCCAGGCTCTCACACTGAGCTAAGGCAAGGTTCTTCCAGCACTGTAGATGGATGCTGTGCTGCTTTTTTAGCCCCCATGCACAACTCCTGGAGACCACACTTCTGGGGTCCCCTGCATGCACACAAGATGAGTGTCATTTGGGAGAGTTCACAGTAACAGGCTTTTCATTACACAGTTTTACTGTAAGATTGTCATCAGCTGTACCAAGCACTATGGTCTTAGACAAACTTGGATTCATCTCCATTTATAAAGAAAGAAAGATACAGAAAAGCTCATTTAACACTAAATAATATCTCATTGAAAAATACAGCACTAAATTTTTGGTTAATCTAGGACATATTATCATGTCAGGGTCACTGGTTATGTTCTAATACAGTGTCAATCTTTCCAGGTTCAAGCAGTTACAACTCTGCATGGAGCTCCATTTAGAGGAATGTTTGGTAGTCATAGCAGGGTAATCTGGTTATTAAGAGACTGAAGCTATAGACTACATACCGGGACATGTCACATCTTTCCCAAGCAACCTTGACCCAGCCTCAGAAAACCAGCGTCTTCAGACTCAGACCCTTGAGTCTAGACTTGGTGTAAGTTTCTCTGAGCCTCAATTTTCTCCTCAATAACTATCAGCAGAGCTGCCCTGCTGCTGCTGGGGTTAAGAGGCTCAGCTCATGGAAGTTTGCAAAGTCTCCAACACTCTTAGATCAGAGAGTGATGAGAGAGTGCAAAGCAGGAATGAGAAACCTTTTCTTCCTGAGGCCCAAACAGGCTTTTAGCAGGTTACGGATTAACCTCTTTTTCTCCAACAGTAATTCCCAAGGAAACCCAACCAATGTAGCATGGTCTACAAGAAATGAAGCTACAGGTTATATCCAAACACACCCTAACTACAAAATAGCATGACATGATTTACTAACTACTTTTAGAAATGTTAACACACGTATTTCTACAACAGACCTCAGCAGCAAGTAGTCCACATAGCTGACTTAAAGAAGAAACAGTATGATATGCTCAAACCCACTAAGAATACTTTTGCAAAGTATCAAAATTGCAATTCTAAACTAGAAAATCTTGACTTTTACCTCACTGTTTGATCTGAGTCTAGGTTGCCTTCCACTTAGAACTGAAACTCCACATGCAAGCAATTCTTCATTCCTACTCAAATTGCTTTAGCTATTTTTAGGTCAGATGAGTAGAATAAATATCATTAAGGATTTTTCAGGCATTTTTAGAATCGCTTCCTAACTAAAAAAAAGAGATCCTTTTCACAAAAATACATTCTATAGTCATCCATAAAAGCACTCAGACCTTTTGATATTGTAAGAATCAAATAATGAAAAAATACTGAGTTAACCACATTAGGAAAGCTGATACTGTACATTTATGGCAGCTATTCAGTATAAAAACTTTTAGCAAGCATAGCTACAGAGATGGACTGGACACAGAGCCAAGCTGTGCTGTCGTGATTTAGAGAAAGAGACCAAGCAATTTGAAATGAGGACTGCAAAGCAAATGACATGCCATTACCACTAATATCTCTCAGCAAAGTTTGGTAGAGTATTCTTTAAAAACACCTCAGCTCAATCCAGCCCTCCCAAGACCACTTTTGGCCAGTGGAGTTTAGTGGCTGGGACTGGAGCAAGAGTCAAGAGATTCCTGGCTCTCAGGCACCATGCTTAAGCCATCTCTATTCTCCCTGCCACTGCTTCCCTTCCTGCCTTGCCTGTTCTGCGCATGGAACTTCCTGGGAAACAGCGGTCTCTGTACCTCTTGGACAGGGCTCAGCACAGCAAGGCTCAGATCCCAGCTGCATACCATGGGTGCCCCAAAAAGGGAGCAGCACAGCTGCACTCACACAGCATCACTCTCTGTGTACTTACCCCGAGATCCCTTACAGACTGCTCTTCCAGGCAATCAACATCACAGGCCTGCTTTTCTCCATGCACATGTTCCTGCTGCCTTATCAGCATGTTTGACACCACCTGTTCTTCTTCATCCAGGTTATCTCAACAACCTCCCCACTACATGGAATCACTGAGCATTGGCCAGAATAACATCCTCTTCTGCTCAGATGACTGATAGAAATAAAATTAGGAATGTTACTTGCCTACAATCCCAGAAGTTGCACATAGTAGATGCAAGCATATGACTGAAAGCTTCCTTGACCACCCCCATCACCAAAGGGTTGCCCTTTCCCTCAGGAAACATTCTTTATCCAGACAGGCTTAAGTAAGTTCCTGTAACAGCTGCTGAATTCTGTGAGAATTGTCCTCTTGGATGTTTGCCACAAATCCTTTTGGCCAACTGGCAGAAAAGAGCCAAAAAGAGATGAGACTTTTTGGGAAGGATTTTACAAAGAAAAAAAAATGGCATGAGATACCTTGAGAACACAAGAGAAGTTCAAGGAGGAAGCAGGGTGTGAGATGCTGTCCTCTCTGCTTCTCCGACACAGCTACTTAGGCTGGAAGAGGTAATGCCGATGTTTCCAGTTCGCAAATGCCAGCGCTGGAGCCAGGTGGCCATTGCAACACATCTGACACAGAACAGCGCAGCCAAGGGGCTCACTCACGCTGCAGGTTGCACCTGCTCTGCTGTCAGCCATCGTTAGCTGCTCCTAACGAGCAAAAGGCAACAATAAAGGTGATAATGGAGATAGGAGAAGTTAATAAGCAATTAAATGTTCTGATCGCAGTTTCACTTGCAGTATGACTCTCAGTACCCAGAGAGAAGCACATCCTTCTCAGAAACCAGGAGTCACTGCTCTGATGAGATCCCAAGTCTGAGTTCTAAGAAAATTGGCCAATTACCAAAAGAGAGAACACAAATCTGTTATTTACTCTGCAAGACACACATGTATTTCTGTACACACTTATCCTAACAGTTCAATTAACTGAGACTTAAGTCCCATGCTTAAGAATGCCCTTCACAGTGCAATGTAATGAAGTCAGTACGGTCAAGTATGACACAAAAGCAAATACTTGGCATTATTTCTGGAAATGAGAAGCCACAGTCGACCCCAAAAGTTCTCTTCCTAAGTATTGAAAAGAAGCAAAGAGGCAGCACTATGTTCACCTCTTTTGTTAACCTGAAGCCCAAATATGCACATTTCAAAGAACTGCTCAACATTTTCAGTATTTTTACACCGTTTGTAAAAAAAGAACATAGCTTTCCAGGGTGTTGTCTGGATCACACTCACAAAAGATTTCTAGTCTTGAAGCCATACAGCCATTTCATCACTTTGTCCAGTGAATCTCCTTCAACGTGTACCAGTGTGAAGAGTAATCCCCAGCAAATGCTGGCTGTAGCAAGGGATTTTCTGCTCCACTACTTCTGAACATCGCCAAGCAAACATTGGACAAATTGCACAAGGAAAGGGGTCAGTACCATCGTGAATATTTCATACAGACAGCACAACAAAATACAGCATAGAGAATAGAAAGGGAGAAAATTCTATGAAAAATCACTTTTCAATTATTCTTTTACTCAGTACTACTTGTTCTTCAGTAAAACACTGCAGAGTGATTCTCTTGCAATCAGAAGGAGAAAAAAACCTCCACTCTTGGCAAACTATTTTTGGAAACTGAAAATCTCATTCTGCTTTTTTCTTAATTCCTGCTTAGAGGAATTTTGTGATAAGGATGTAAGCCTTGTAGCTTATTAGAAGTTATACAATTAAGATTTAAAAAACCCAAAAGTATTGATTTTTTGTATTAAACTTTGGTTTTACAGACAATCATTGCATAGCCAAATTTATCTCTCTTAGACAGGTATTTTTCCAATTTCTAACACTTCTTTACATGCTAGCACTTAGCTGTCATATGTTTTCCTGTAGGCATATTTACCCTTTCTGCCATTTTTCTTTCCTCCACATAAAACCATTTTTTAAAACAGGATTGTCATTCAGCCATGTATTTTTACCTAGATTTCCAAATTTTTGTCTCACTGGCTGGTTTTCCGACTTAGATTAAAGACTGCTCTTCCATCCTAGAAAAGTACATTTGGAATTATTTACCACTGAAGCTCAGGTTGCAGTTTCTGGGGTAGTTGTTATATTGTCCCCATTGCTGCTCACCCTCACAATTTCACCAAGTATCTCAGGTTTATTGTGATTTATTCAAGAGACAGTTCTTGGAGATCTATGAGTACACGAAAATGTCACATCAGTCTTCAGAGTTGTAGACCAAATTCGGGAGATGAAAATCTGAAAGGATATGACTCTAAATGGCAATTAGTCCTTCCCAAACATATTTGGGGTTTGTGGTGTTTTATTTTCATGCAGATTTTTGATCCTAGAGGGTCTTGGTTCATGACTACTTATGGTTAGTTGACTCATGGTTGGTTTATGATCAAATTTAAGAATTCAAGTATCATCCACAGTTGCACCTGAGTCCACATGGCTGCCAATTCTGATTCCCGCTATGTAACGTATATTCCTACCTCACGACTCTCATCTCTGACCTCTCAGCCTCACCACATCATTCCCACTGCCTCCGAGGACTGTGAGGACAACACTCGCATTTCAGAAGTGCCATCTGCCATGGCATTTGAGTCACTGAAGCAAAAGTCCTCCATTCCTTTCAAGCTCAACTACTTGCACGGGCCCTATAATAGGCTGTGCCTGAATTGTACCCGCTTGATTAGACCCAGACAACAGCAGAGCAGAGGAAGACGCTGGATTCTGTTCTGAGCTCTGCTAATGGGGGAACACAAAAACTGGCAGACAGCAAAGCATTTTTCTCTCAGTTGCTGAGAACTGGGCGAGTGATAACCATGCTTATCCTTATGTACAAAATATTTTGAAACAGTTGGTTAAAGTCACTATATAAATGCTAACTATGTATTATGAGACACTGCTCCTACTTTAGGGCACTTTCTCATTCACAGATGTTATGCACAACCATTTACTAAGTCAGCCACAACCGTATTTTTAAAATCATAGGATATCTGGAGAAAATAAACTCAGTAGTCATCTCCCAGAAAGGGAAAAGAATGATCCTGACTCCAGTGGCAAATACACACTGCACCTCATTACAGTTTCTAGCAGAGTAAAGGAACCAATATTAGTATACTGTTCTGCTCTGTACAGCAATAGCTTGGTAAAACTCTATGGTGCATGTCACCCAGTAAAGCTGGCTAATGGATCTGTCTGGCATTGAAATCTGTAGATCCATGAATTCATTTTATAAAGAGGAAAAAGTCTCCGTAAGCACTTTCAAGATTCAAATCAGGATGCTGATGCTCAGACAATCCTCTGACTGGCACTGAGTGCTGGAATATGCCACGGCCCACAGAAAGGACAAATAATCTCTGTTAAATGTACCTGCAAAGGAGCAATTAATAATCAACAATGGGTATACTTGGTGGGACTAAAGGTTCATCTAGCCTGGAATGACACTTTCAACAGCAGATAATACCAGACACTTAGAAGCAAGATGAATTTGAAGTGTTTTTCCCCCATCACACCATTCTTACTCCCACCAACCTGCTCCCCACAGGGTGAATCAGTGACAAATGCACAGACTAGTATATATAATAGGCATCACTGGATCTCTTCCCTCTTAGTTGTCTAATCCTTTTCAGAAGCAACCTGTGCTTCTGCTTTCCACTTCCTTTGGCAACAAACTGGAGCTATCAGCCTGTATCCCCACACTAGCATCACAGCACCATGTATCCTTCAGGGATGGGGAGAAGGACTTGTTTGGTTCCTGATGGCAGTCCAGAGCCAGCTCTCTGTGTCCTACAGAAAAAGCAGCAGGAGGCTGGATTTGCTATGCAGCATGTCCAAAGCACAACTGAAGACAATTTTGTGCTGTTCTGCTCTTTGACCTAAACCACAAATATCCAACAGAAAAGAATATTGCACTGAAGAGCTGAGGATCTTTCAAAGAGGCAACACACTCTTTCCACTTCTAGTGAGCTGTCCTCCCTGTGTGACATCCATACCTTCACCTTCCCCTCTTGCGAAAACACACAGAAGACAAGATCAAGTCACCTGCGGGCAAAATGAAGGCTGATAGAAAGCTGCAACAGTCACAACAAGCTTCAGGGCGTGCGTACAAGCTGGGTTAAGGCGCAGGCCTCCTTCAGGAAGAGCACTTCCTCATGTGCCTCTTCATGGACACTCCTGCAGAGCTCTCTTTCCCTTACATTTATCAGCAACCATTTGCATAACCCGAGTTAGATGCTACAGTCATTCCAGTTATTCCTGGAATTCCAGAGTGCTCACCCTGTACAGTCACCATACCCAACAGAATGTTACCCAACCCTGTAACAATCCCTTGTGAGCCCCTCTGGGCATGAATTTTAAGTCATAAATTAGAAATGACAGCAAAGCAATAAGGAGAGTATCATACTGTGCCTCCTAACTCTCCTGGGCTTCCACTGATTCCACTGGAGAAATCCGAGCAGACACGGAATTAAATCACTTCCCTTACGTTGGACTAGTTGAAGCTGCTCCATAAAAGACAGATTGCTAACAGCTCCCTTAATGACATCACCCAATATGTCATAAAATCTGCTGCCAACACTACGGATTTTTTTCCCCCAGACAGAAGCGTTCTCTGGCTGTGGAGCAGAAGTTTCATGGACAAAATGTGGCTCAAGAAATAACCTATAAAAGGTTCTCAGTGCATAAAGTAAGTAACACCCAAAAACTCACTGAAGAATAAAATTATCCTTCTTGGCACTGCTTTCCTGGAACAGTGCCCCATGTCAGATTTTTCCAAATGTTTGTGATTGAAATTATCCATCCACCATCTCTGCAGGTAGCACTAAAACTCATGGCTCAGGAATAGTATCCAGATCTTTGCCAGATTACTAGCCTTGGGTGAAAACTGTTATCTTCTTATTGCTTTCGTGCTTTTTGGAAGGAAACTCATCCCATATGGGTATTAGCATTAGAGAAGAAACAGATATACTTGTAGTACAATAGCAAGGATTAATAACCTGGAGTTCCCCTATTATCCCTTTACTTCTAGGCTCACATCAGTTTTTTTTGCCAGAACTGCAAGTAAAGGACAACCAGAGCATATATAGCATGAGCAGCCTTTGAGAATTTCTCAGAGACAATTTGCAGGTTCTTCTCTATTCTTCAGACACCAGGAATCTAGCTTGCAGCAATGCACCACAAATGGCTACCCTGTGCTTTTAAAATGTTACAGTGGAACCCATGTGGGCAGCCATCAACCATGACTGCACAAGAGTGGCTAATTATCCATTCCTCTAATTCTGTGCTACCTGCATTTTCTCACCTGCATGCCTTATGCGAGAATTAGCACAGTTTCACAGACTGTTTTATAAATGGGCAAATACATTCATAAGAAAAATATCTCACTAAGTGGAGCCAACAGTGAAGAAGGAGAAACTCCTCCTTATTTATTGAGACCTAAACTAAATTCTGTTTTATAGTGAAGCGTACTGAAAATCTCCAAGATTTTGTCCTTCTGATCAAGGTGAGGTTGCCTCTTTTCACTCAGTTCCACACAGAAAATCTGTGTTGGCTGCTGTTCTTCTAAGTCACTCTGTAAACAGATCCTCTTTATGCATGCCATCTTTCCTGCATCCCATCATCTATCCACTCAAAGCAGCCACAGCTGAACAACCAGAACAAACGTGTGCAGGAAGAAGGAAAAAGTGAAATGCTAAATCTTGTGAGAACTTAAAGCTAGGGCACTCATCTGCAAGGTCCCAGGATGTGGCTCAACTGTCTTTGGTAACTCCTCGTGTATCAAGTGTACTTCTGTTCCCTGCAGCACTTCTTGCCAACAGAACCCTCTGCAGCACACCAGTATGCTGGGGATGCTGAGAACCAGTGGTCTGAACAATCTGTCACTCATGTAAGTTCAGAAGAGAATCACTGTGGTGGCACTCGCTGGCACTGTGAGTAAATGAGCCATGAGCTATATATCTGGCTATGCTGCAGTTCCCTCCTGAAAGAAAAAGCAAGTCAAAAAGGAAGTGTAACACGTCGCTGAATGCTGAAGTGACCAAATAAATAGGATTAGCTAAACCTTGTTTATCTGTCAGTCATTCCTCCCTGTATGAAAGCAGTCCTCTCAAGCCTGCCCATGATGATGATGGCCCCAGTACCTGTTTGGGTTCCTGAACTGATGCATTTCAAACTATGTCATCTGCTTATGTTATGCAGTCATTTAAGTCTTGTCATCCAAGGGAAAAACATGGTTTGGCCAAATGTGTTGCATCACACATACTTCCAGTGCACGGAATGAAAGGCTAAAATAATCTCCCATGAATTTTGTTCTAAAATTCAGATCTGCACTGCCATGACTGCAAAGTGACAGATGCCAAAACCGAGCTGAGTACCTCATTAATGCAGAGATAAACACACAGAATATGTTGTTTGGAATGACAACACAGTGTGTTTATATATATATATCTCACTATTTATCGTCCTACAGATGGCTGCTCACAGTGATGTACATCCACAAATATGTTTAATTTTGCCTTTTCCTTTTTTAGGTAATTACCATTTTTCCTTGTTTACACTGACTACTACTAAGATACCTAGAGATCTCTGAGTTTTTCTAAGGGTAAGGGGTCACTTTGCACAAAGCAGACCAGAACCTGCATGCAATCAGTTCTTTGCAGTAATAACAGTCCATGCCTGTAGAGCATTTTTTAAGAAATTATCTCGCTCTCATTTTACAGCCAGAAAAATCCAGAAAGGTGAAATGACTTACCCAAGGTCGCACAGCAGGCTCTGCTCAGTACATAGTTACTATTGTTGCAAATTGGGTAGCTCATCAAGCTTATGCTACTCACACCACTCAAATAAAATTCAAACCATAATTATTATTTCTACTGCAATTTGCAAGGCAGTCAAGGCTGGAGGCCACAGTCAGGATTCAGCTTATGCTGGGCTCTGTTCAAACACCAAATCAAACCCAGTCCCTGCTCCAGGGGGCTTGCAGCCTCAGTAGGGACGTAATTCTGTGGGAACACAAATAGCAGTGGAAAGGGAAGGAAGGAGAGAGGAACAGACAGAAGGCAGTAACCTCAACATGCAGTTTCACATTGCTTTGGGTAACTGTGAAGTTTGGAAAATTATTATTAATTAAATTATTTAGGTGGGTAAGAAAAATAAATGCATTACTGATAGTCACCTGGCTAGTTACTTACGTAGCAGTTTATCTTCATAATCTTAACTGCACAAATACTTTACTTTCACTCATATGGCCTTTGATTACATTGACAGCCAGCAACTGGATCCTGCTCTTCAGGGGACTGACTCACACTGCACCAACCCGACACTTAGAGTACACTCTACTTTCTAAAGAATGATACTATACTTAATTTTACAACTCTGTCTCCAATCTGCTGCTAGGGCAATTCTTGCTGTAGACCTTTTTATACGATATGTGCTTACACATTTTACAGCACAAGACAATTTGGTACACTAGCTATAAGCTAATTAATTCATTTCACTTGTGCTAACTTAAGACTCCTACTAAGATCTGCAGTAGTAAAGTATGTATTAACTCCCATCTTACCATCTCCCACTGCATCTTAACGTCGCTCCCTGCTAGCAGAATGTTATGTATCAAATGACCATATAGCCATTCCTCTTTAAAAGCTTAACAGGGTACAAGAATTAATAGATTCTCTAATACTCAATGGCATAGACACAATGGGATTATTTTCAAGAGTAAGATTGCTCAGTACTAAGTCAGGACTGCTGAACAGTCCTTAGAAGTTAACCTCTACATTTTCTGGTAGGGATCTGCTACCCTATTATTTATTGTAACGCACATATCTGTATAAATAATGAAAAAGAGTACACAGGAAATATTTGATTGACATCCATACCATCAGATGGGTGGGTATTTTTTTTTTTATTTCATTTAAGCCAAGCATTTAAAACGTGAGTTTCCAGTCCATCAAAGCATGTGCTTAAATCCTTTGCTCAGCTGATGGATTCTGTTGAAACGACCAGACAGTTTTTCACTGATGCTAACAGATTCTAGACCAGGATAATAATACCATAACATATTCTAGAAGAGCTTGAGAAATCACAATTTAAATACATTACTTTACAGAGCAAAAAAATGAGCATTCATTTACAATGACTTTCCTTGCTCCTATTCTCAATTGGCTAAATCCACATGCAAATTAATGACCTATCACAATGTCTGTTGAGGATACAGCATCAAAAACTAAGAAACTGCAGAACTTACATAAAAAATACTAATGCAATTTCATTTTAGACTATTCAAATTTTTCAGAAAATAATGCTAGGTGCACATTATTACCTGTATTTGTTCCTCTCTTCCAGGTATCACTGAAGCTCAGCAGAACTGAGGCATTTACTTAAATTATGAGAACCTGACTTTTAGTACTATGATAAATGGAAGCAATAAATAACAACAGCTTTCTTTAGCAATTGTCAATACGTATTTTGCAGCTCTTCATATGCTATCCACTAATCTCCTTTAGCTTCAGGTAATTCAAATTCCTTAACATATTTCTGATACCTGTATTTATGACACCGCAGCTTTATTTTAATCCCAGGCAAAACCACATTAAGAAGGAACCATGGTTGACGGAATATTGCTAATCAAGAACAAAATATTTGTTTAATCATCCCTAAACTCAACTTTATAAATCCAAGACACAAGCAAGCCTAATGTAATAAAATCCAATGTATAAAAGCATAGCCTATCTACATTAGCAAGTTATATATTAGCAACAGAGTGGATCTAAAAAGTGAAACAGAGCCTAGGACTAATATCCAGAGCATGTGTGCCTCAGAGATTTCATTTTGGATCAGGCCTAGTCTGGTCTGGTGGAAGGCAGACAAATTAGTGGTAGAAGTACATCAGGTGTAATCCTGAAGGACATCTGGGAGAGAAACCCAGTTTGCACATGACAACACTGCTCCACTATGTGAACCAATTTACACTAAATTGGAACAACTGGAAGATTAACTTTAAAAATGTGCTTGTGACCAAAATTAAAATACTCCTAGAGCCAGCCCCATGGATGGTCCCCTTGCAGTCCACTGGCCAAAGCAGTTTTAGCTGGCTGCACTGGCCCTTGGCCAACTCCAGGATCTCTGAAGGCTTGTCCACGTGACAAAACAGCCATGCCACCCATGCATGGTGGCTCCACTCAGAAGAGCTCACAGTCAGGGCTAATTAGTGCCTGAGATCAGGTTGACTTCATAACTACAGAGGGTGGGATTCAGCTCCAGACTGAGAAACCTAAGCAAAAGTTTTACAGGCAAGTTGAGAGTAAAAACAGGGTTTGATTTACTTGCCAGCATGTTGGTGCCTAATATCACTTGAGCTGTTCTAGTGCTTGTGAGACATCTGTGTGCAGATGTAGATGTGGAAGACCTGTGTCCTGCTGAAAATGCAGTTACAGGTCAGACAGGATCCTGCGGAATTTTAAACACAAATAACTGGATGTAGGCAACTGCTTGATGGCTTGGCTACCAGAGATAGACATAACATCTTAAGACCCTGAACACTTCTGGACCTACTGAAGAAACACTTGACTGGCCTTGCCAGAGCCAGGTTAGGTCTGCCAAGGCCGATGGTTATATCACCCTAGTGCAGCCTGACAGGCTAAGCCAGGTATGTGTAGTTGGGCATTTCATTGCATATTCTCTGGCACATCCCTGCCGTTGAATCTATGCTTACCCATCACTTGATGAAGTGTAAAGTAAAATAGAGCTGTTTGTTGAAGCGTGGTTTGCATTTGGTTCAGACTTGATTTGGGAAAAAGCAGCCCCAGGGAATAAAAGAAACTGTCTCTTGGGAAGAAACAAAAATGCAGTTACAATTTCCCAGACAACTTCACTTTTGCCTTGGCACAATTCCTCCAGTGTACCATACAACTAAAATTAAATGAAGTGTCATTTTATATGTTTAATACTTGGGTATTAAATATACCATCTTAAGTTCAAACACAAACTCACTGAATGCAGTGAGACTAAATTTAAACCCAGATACTTGTATCTGCAGATCTGTCCCTACAAGAGTGCAAAATCTCGAACAGATATTTTTAAGTATGCACACCACATGCATCAGCTTTCACAGAAATGTACATGACCAACAGTTTTTCATTTGAAGCTCAGGGTATGCCTTACATAGTCATTTGACACAGTGAACACTGGTTTATCCTGTTGACAAAGTGTTCCCTCCTCTCTCTCCCTCTGAAACTGCCATGGGAGGCAGGAAAAGCAGGCAGCAAGGATGAAGCAAGGAAGCTGGTGTTGCTCTGCTACCCATCCTGTGTGAGCAAGGATCACTTGATGAGCCTGCTCTTTCTTCAACATCCAACATATCTGACACCAACATATTCCCACAAAACATTAAGCATGCAGTTGCACATCAACAAGATGAAGAGATTCTACATGTTTCTTAGCTATTTAGGAAGATGGTTTACATAGCAGCATGGCATCACAAAATACTTAGGTGCATGGAAAGCTAACAAGGGACAACTTCTCCAGGAAACACCCTTAGCAGAACTGCATCTTAGGTTAGTCATAGAACTGATAATTTCTAACCTGTTTTTCCTGAAACCTTGGTATTTTAGAATATTTTAAAGATTCCTTTTTCAACTGCTTTCACTTTTGAACATTGGCATTTAGCTAACATAAATTACGTCACATGAAAATGTTGAATGCAAAGGGAAAATATGAAGCACACTACTGGAACAGTTGTTGTTGCCAGTGTTTACAGTTTTGCTGGGAATTTAAAGAAAACCCCTGCTTCTTTGGTCAGAATGCTAGGCAGGAATGAGCCCCACTTGACAGATCTACAGATCTTGGTCACTGTCTATTTTTAATCCTAAAAGTCACTGAGATAGGAGTGATACTGTTTAAAACACAGAACAAATGGGAGTAGAATAGGAAAGAGCATTTACCCAGATGAGTTCATTTTGAGAAATGAGAGAGGAACAAGGCTTGCTGTTACAAACACTGCATTCTGTTATCTCTTTCAGACATTCATCTGTTTCTAGTGCACAGCTCAGTATTTTACAAAATCTCCTCCCTTCAGAAAGTTGCTGCAGAACCTTCTTGCTCTAATAGTTAGAAACCACCTTTTAATTTCCAGGTTGAAGTGATTTATACCCAGATAATATCCATTTGTTCTTGTCCCACTGTTAGCCACGATTTTAAAATCATTAGTTTTCACTCTACAGTCCATGGATTTCAGAAGGTTCATAAACTACTTCTGAGACTTTTAAAGTGTCATGAAGCAAAGTAGGTCAACAGGCTGCGATTTGCTCGAACAATGCTACATAACATGTAGCATCACCTTTAGAAAAAGTTTAGGAAACCAAATCAACTCAAAGTGAAAATCACTGGCTCAAACAGTTCTTTTCCCTTCCTCTTGTTCTTAGCCCTTCCATGTCTTTTTATTCATCAGACACAGACATCTTAACAGCCTTCCTTTCTACATTAAACTAACCAAGCTTTCCTAGATTTCTCCTTGCAAGAAATGTCACTGGTTTTCCTTTTCACAACTACTGCCATCTCAGTCAGAATTGGATATCAGTGTCCAGAATCCCACAAGAAATATCACAGTGCATTCTGTAATTATGTCAACACTGTCGTAAATCAGCTGGAAATACTTTGCAAAATATGTACCAGGATCACACATGTTCTCTTCACAGCTGCATTACACTGCCATCCCATTGCCATCCTTTGGTGAACAGGTATACTCAGGTCCTCTCTTCACTCACAGAATCACAGAATGGGTGTGATTGGAAGGGACCACTGGAGATCATGTAGTCCGACCTCCCCACTCAAGCATGGTCCCCTACACTAGGTTACTCAAGACTGTGACCCAACAGCTTTTGAATATCTCCACTTGCTGTTACCCATCCTCAACTGCACGGCCTTTCATCCTGCACCAGTGAGTCCATCACACCACTGTCACCTCACTCCTCAAGGCTGACGAACGTGAAGTGTCAGCTTGGAAATGACTGTTTGTGAGCCAGCTGATGATGTCTCACCAACTGATGAATCCAATCAAATACAAATGCCTGGTATGAACTAAATACAAATGACTGTGGCTGGTAAGCCATCTGCATGTTTGGACTATTCTGGACTATATTTTTCTAGCATAATCGCCATGAATTGCAATTTCAAGCTTTTTACTTTAATGATATTCTAATATAACTTCACCAGTAATAGGAAGGCTAAATACTTAGACACAGTAACCAAGTAATAATTAACTTTCTTTGAGGACCATAAAGCTACAAGGATGAATAATTTTATTTTCATGGAAAGTCTAATACTTCTCCTATGGAACTAATCCTAAAACTTTGAATTAACTCTTTAAGAAACTGCACTGAACATCTCTAAAGTATATGCACTCGATGCATAATAGTTTTATAGTGTTCCAATAAGCCTTAGCCAAGCTGAAGATACCTGTGGGAAATCTGATTTTGAAACATGCAGTCTATATCAGAGATAGGACTCATTTATAATTTTTAGGCTCATAGGTAACTTTCTCCCACTATCTCTAGGTGAAAAACTTTTTTGTGGCTTATTCTACATTTTTGATAGCTTCCTCCTCTTGCTGAAGGTTATAAACATCTTTCTTTTTCAAGGTCATTACTAAGTCTAGTTTCAAAGCTAACTTTCACTTCATGTGAATTTTTCATCCAGAGATTATTTACTGTCAATTTAAACAAAGCAAATCAGAAATTTATACTATGGCACTAAGATGCCATAGTATAAATTATAAATGGGTTTAAATTAAAAGTCTAAATCCCATGTCATCTCAACGTTCCCACACAGATAATTCTTTAGCTCCTTATTTTGAACCTTGGCTACATATTGGTTATGTCTACACAGATAAATTTAGCAGTGCCAGGGAGCATTCCCAGGCTTTGAAACTCAACTGTCTACACTATTAAATTGTTAGAATTGTCCCCCAGCATGTGTCACAGGAGTGGTTGTAGTCTGTTCTATCTAACAATCTCCCAAAATATTGCCAGGGCACAGTTTGCAAGTTAGGGCATGCCAGGAACGGTTCCCAACAGGCAGTATGAGTCCAGTGACCCAGTTTTAGAAGGTAAAAAAATGTAATAGTATGGACACTGGCCAGTGTGCCAGCTGACTGTGCAGCAGAGGGTGGTTCTGGACATGTTTAATTTGCAGGTACAGGCATAGCAACTGCATCCCTCTGCTGGGCCCTGGCAAACTGCAATGGCTTGGTACAGAAATGTCTCTCCAAGAGGCACAGGGATGTTTATGGAGGCATTTCACGCCTACATTCTGTCATCTGGGCAAAACAACCCTCTCCAAGGCTCTTGCCCCCATCAAGAGACTCCATGCTTCATACAGCTGAGGAGCATTCACCCTTCTGCAGCCATTCCAGAAGCCTGCTATTCCAGAAGAAGAGGCAAAAGGTCAGATGGGAGAAGGAGACACTGTTCCTAACCCACTTATCCCTACAAAATCTTCCCTGATCTTAAGAGACCTTGTCCTATTTTATTCCCACTTCTGCTGCACACAAAGCTCATCATGACAAATAAACTACTGTAGGTTGCAGAGGTACAGTCTAGCACAGCAGTACAAGACATCCTGGCCACACTCATTGTATGAGATCACTCACCTTATTCCATCAACTTCTGCAAGTAAGGCACATGACTTTTGACTTTTAGTAGTAAACAAAAGAACCTCCCAAGGTTTCACAAGTGGCTTTTTCTAAACTTCTCAACTCAGAATATTTGTCTTTGACCTTGCAAGTACAGCCTGCCTAGCTTTCTTCTCTATAAACCTTTCCTTTCTGAAAGATAACCAGAAAAATAAGGAAAATGGAATGTGTGACAACTCATCAACTGTTTGTAATAATTTATTTCAAACCATTTATTCAGTAGCTCTCTCTTCTGATTCACTCTCAATTACTTGATTGAATAATATTCTCTGAAATAACACATGATGTGCTTGTGTCAAAGAGGCTCTCCACAGAGGCCATCAGCTACCTTTTAAAATCAATGAAATTCATAAATTTGCATCTGGCTTCTCAAGGAGAAAATAAAGGAACCTTTTCCCCTGGTAAGTATGACCTTCTCATTCTAAGGCCAGCTTGTTTCAAGTCTTCTGCATCTCTGAATGCCAACGTGAAGATGGATAATATCTTTCTCAGAATAGACAGGTCTTGAAGTCTATTCCCCTTTTTAAGGATTCTAGCCATAATTCCCTCTTAGTAATTGGGAGCTGCACACCGTTCCACATAGTAATGCATATTCTAGCTATTCACTGTCATGCTGCCACTGCATTTTTAACAATGCTGATAGCAACCGATGTTATCGAATTCTGCAGACTTTCTAGGCTATAGCCTTGTTCACGTCTCTTTTTTCATTTTGCCATTTCTGAGCAAAAATGTTTTTATTTTTTCCTTTGTGATGCCTCAGTACTGTGACCCTGCCATTCCTCACAGCCAGATCTTGTTAGTTTTCAAATATTGAGTCCACACTGTCTGATCATACCACAGATTTTCTGTTCTGATATGTTTGCTGTCTTTATGTTTGCAAGATCAAAGCTAATGCTGTTTATACCACAGTACTAAAAAGGTTCATTTCTCAAAAGGTAAAATAACCTTCATGTTTGAAATCTAGCTGCCTTTTTTTCCATGCCTTTTTACTGCTGATAATATCCATATGCTTCCACTCTTTCTGGCTTCATTTTGCCATATAGCAATTTTCTTCATTACACTTTTAGATGGAATTTTTGAAAGAACTCAGCAGCAGCTGAGTATCCTATGCCACAGATATCCCTTCAGGTGCAAGAAAGTAGAGCTGCACTGACATCAGCCACTTTCCCAAACCCCACTCCCATTTCTCTTTCCCAACTATATCCAAGTTCTCAGCTCTCCACATTTCAATAGGTGATATACTCCTCTTTGAAATTCTCTCCCAGTTTCCCTCTCCCCTTCTTGCTTCCCTCACATATATATTTTTTCCCAGTGAAATGGAATTTGTTTTCAAATCGCCCAGATAACTTTATGAATTTCCTCCTGTATCTTACTGTTCTGTTATCTTATTGTTTTTCAAACAGTGGACCATAGGCCCCAGGATGTTCATAAAAGGCAATTGGGATAGTTATAAGACACTGAAATTTTTATTACACTCTAAACCAAAAGAAAGTATCTCTTCTCCATTCCCCAAACACCCTTATCCTTCAAAACCAAGTTTTGCTATCAAAGTCTCAAATCACTCATACAAATAAAAGATATACACTTTTTACATGATACATTTTAGACAGGTTCCCTCTGGGATCAAGACTGATGTGGCTGTGTGATTTTGAGCCTGATGACCAATTTCAACCAAATTTGACTGATGTTACAAGTCTCCAAGATACTAAACTCCTGCAAGTTTTGTGAAGAAGCTGCTTCCTGGGCAGAGCAGAAAGAATCTCAATTTCCCACTAATGGAAAGCCATTTAACAAACGTAGATGGCAACTTCAGGACATCAAAACAACAGACAAATAGCTTTCTGCCAGGCATAGCACATGCTATGCCTTTGTCCATTGCACAGATGAAGACACTGTGAGGAACTGGGAGAGTTTAGCTACCAAAGGCATGAGGTGACAGGACGCAAGAGAGAACTTTTGGTATTGTGGGCACAGGATATGTGGGGGAAGAAATGACTTAGAGTGGACACATTGGGCACTGCATTTTTCCTTTAATTCTACTGTCCACATGATACACCTTTTACCTTCATTTTTATAGCCAAAGCATGAAATACATTAAAATGTTTAATTCAAAGTAATGAAACTGAAAAGCCTGCACAGCCCCCTCACTCATTTCACCCACAACTTCCTACTAAACTCTTCAGTTCATCTCTCCAACCTACCCAGCTAATCTTCGGACTTCTATTAGGACATGAGCACTTCCCGAGCCAGATTGGCAGTACTCATCATAGCCAGTGTGACAGCAGCAGAGCAGAGGCTACCATGGGGCATTCCCAGGCAAGGATAAGGGAGGCTCTGGGGGTCTCTATTAAGTCCAGTGGGAAGCTTTCTTTTTGAGCTGAATAGACAGAAAATCATACTGGCAGCATGATCTTCTCTGGGAAAAAGAAGCACATGCACCAGGCCTGCTTGAATTAGATGTCCTTATAGCCTTGATGAGACAGTCTCTGGGCAAGGAGAGCCTTGCTACTTGCTCCCTGCCTGCCTGCACAGCTCCAGCATCCCATTTCCCCAAAATGCAGAGGCAATCCTCATTTTACCATGGTCCTGATTTTTCAGAATCCCTGATTTTTCAGAATTTTCTCCCTGATGGTCTGACCGACACCCACTACTGCTCAGAGACCACTAAACAACCTGTCACCTCACCCTGCGGGTGGCATGGAGGGTGTTTATGCTCTTATTAAAGTCAGCATCGGTACCAAAACTCAGCTCAAAAACATGCTCAATGTCCTCGGACTTGACTTCCTCTCCTTTTTGCCTCCGGTGTGCCTCCTGCTTTATAACTGGATACATAGTGGCAACAAAAGCTGGCCGCAGTGTTGGTTAAGGTCCTTTGCTTCTGGTGAGTTAGTAAAGATAATTAACAAATGAAAAATGAAACTTAGAAGGTTACAAATGTACATACCTCATGGCTAATGCAAATTTGTGTAACTTCAGCTTCCAAACACAACATTTGTCAAGTTAAGGAGCACTGCATGACTTGAAATCTCCCCCTGTAGGTCCTCATATGCCATCATCTGTCAATTTTTAATCTTCTTCTGAATAGCAAGAAAATTCATCCTTTTAGATCTTCTTCTTTCATTTATTTAAATCAGTTCTGAGATCCTTTCTACTTTATACTTGAAAGGGAGTCTTGAAAGATGTTTGACCTAGACAGAACAGGCATGGGAACCACAGTGGGCAAAGGCAGTCCCATTTTTTGCATACACATTTAGGAATGACTTTAGACTTCTTAAGTACAGCGCTGCAGTGAGAGCTGACATGCAGATGTCCATCTACCACAGTCTCTAATTTCTCTTCTAAATAACTGTTTTCTGTAACACATAATTTTCATAATTCTCTCATCAATAGGACACCTCCTATATTTTTTGAAGCTGGAACTGAACCTGGCAGTGTATAACAAGAATAACAAGAAGTGCTCCTACAGGTATGTTAACCAGAAAAAGAATGTCAAAAAAGGTGTACTGACCCTATCAGCAATCTTGTAAAACTGGTAATAATAGACAAGGAGACAGCTGAGGTACTCCACAACTTTTTTTTGCCTCAGTCTTCAACTGCAACCTCTCGAGGCAGCGTACTACAGAATGGGGACTGGGGGAGTAAAGCGCTTCCCACCCTAAGTACAGATCACATTCATGATCACCTGAGGAACCTGAACACATGTAAGTCTATGGGACCCTGATGGGATGCATCCCTGAGTCCTGAGGGAATTGGCTAACACAGTTGCCAAGACACTCTCCGTGATATTTAAAAAGTTGTGGCAGCCAGATGAAGTCCCAGGTGACTGGAAAAAAGGGGAACATTGTACCCACCTTTAAAAAGAGTAGGAAAGAGGACCTTGGGAACTACCTACCTGTCAGCCTTACCTCTGTGTCTAGGAATATCATAAAACAGATCCTCCTACAAGCTACGCTAAGGCAAATGGAGGACAGGGAGGTGATTCCAGACAGCCAGCACAGCTTCACCAAGGGCAAGTCCTGCCTGACCAAACTAGTGGCCTTCCACAATGGAGTGACTACATCAGTGGACAAGGGCAAGGCTACAGATGTCATTTTTCTGGACGTCTTTAGAGCCTTTGACATAATCCCCCCACAACTCTCTAAACTGGATTCTGCCCCTCTGCTCTGCTCTGTTGAGACCCGACCTGGAGTACTGCATCCAGCTCCGGGGTCCCCAGCACAGAAGGACATGACCTGTTGGAGTAAGTCCAGAGGAGGGCCACCAATTGGATGGAGCACCTCTCCTATGAGGAAAGGCTGAGAGAATTGGGATTGTTCAGCCTGAAGATGAGAAGGCTTTGGGGTCACCTAATTGTGGCCTTCCAGTACCTGAAGGGAGCCTACAAGAAATATGGAGAGAAACTTTTTATAAGGATATGTAGTGACAGGACAAGGGGGAATGGCTTCAAACTGAAAGCTAGTAGGTCTAGATCACACATTAGGAAGAAATTATTTACTGAGAAGGTGGTGAGGTACTGGAACAGGTTGCCCAGAGAAGTTGTGGATGCCCTGTCCCTGGGAGTGTTCAAGGCCAGGTCTATGGAATTAGCTGTCCTTAACATAATTTATTAAACAAATAACTATCATTTATTAAACAAATAGTTTTTGTGCCACCTGCAAAGTTCAGCAGCCATAAATATAAGTTACTCTCTCAACAAATTGTTAAAGTTACTGAGGGTAAAAACAAGATCCTCGTCTGACTCTACTAGACACCCTGCTCAAACACTGGTGCGAGGCTGGGTTTTTTCCTAGCTTTCTTGAATTTACCCCTATACCAAGATCTGACAAACAGCAGTAACAAAGGCTCCAAGAGCATCAAGGTCAAGCCTCTTAAGACTCTTATATAAAAGTCACCTGGTCCTGCAGACTGATTTCAGGTACAAAGGCAAACAACATAGCTGCAGTGAAGAATTCCATCTTTTCATTCTGAAACAATTCCCTGTTTTAAGTGAACTTTTAACTGTAGCATGTAATAACCTCTCATAGCTTCAAAGAATTGGCAGTTGAGTACATAGGAAACAAATTTTAGAAACAAGTCCAGGAAAAACCTGGGGAACCACAGAAAGACCGACATCTGCACCACATAAATCAACAGAACTATGAAAGAAATAGTGTATGTCAGCACATGTACAAACATGGCATATTTGTGTGGTGAAAGGAAGTGAGTAAGGTAGGACCAACACACCTATTTTAAGTAATTTTTTCACAAAACTATTAGAGTTCTCCAAAGAAGTAAAAAACAACAAGTACCTTTGGAATTTTTGTTAACAAAGTCTACTTGGATTTCCAAAAACCATTTGATGAATCTGTCATTCATCAGTCTTAAAAACCTTAAACTCCCAGAGGATAAAAATAAATGTCCTTGCAAGGATAAATAATTGGAAACAGATGGTAGGAAAATACTGTCAATTTTTCAAGCGGAGAGAGGTCAATGGTGGAGTCCTGCAGGGATCTGTGCTGGAACTTGGGAGCTACTCGCTTATTCATAAATGAGCTGGAAAACAGGGTAAATGGTGAGGTGACAAAGTTTGCTGCTGATATTCATTCAGGGTAGCTAAGATAAGGGCTGACTATGAAGAAAGACTTTACAATACTGAGTGACTAGGAAATAAAATGGCAAATTAAAGTCAGTGTAGATAAACAAATATGAAGAATTTCTTTGAAGGGGAAAGAACCTAAGTACACAAAATTATGTGCTCCAAGGTGACTATTACCACTTCAGGACTGAGATCTTAGGGTTATAATAGGTAGTTCTGGAAAACGCCATCCCATGGTTCACTAATAGGGAAGAAGGGAGTATTAGTAATTACTAGGAAAGGAACAAAGAACGAAAGAGAGAATATTATTAAGTTGCTATATGAATGACTGGTTTGTCTGTCTTGAATATCATGTGTAGTTCTGGTCCTTTGAAAGGATACAATACTGGAAATGGTCATAGGCAGGGCAGCAGGGATGATCACAAGTATGGTACAACCTAACAACTAAGGTCTGACTAAGAACCCAAAGGTCTCAAAAACAGGTAACTGAGGGGATACAGTAAAGGTGGAATCAGAGCCAGCACAGGGAATGCATATGCAAGTCCCCTGTTCACAGCCTCTTCAAATACATTAGCTGAAGGGATCAAATGAAATGGGCAGGTAAAAGGTTTAAAACAAAAAATCACTACTGTATCTTCACACAACACACACTAAGCTGTGGAACTCCTTGCTCTGGGGGCACTGCAAATGCTGAAAGTTTACACAGGTTAAAAAGTGACCATAGTCTAAACAGAATAAATATCAGCAAGAGCTTTTAAATGCCAAGATCCATCTGAGGAAATCCCAGAGTACAAGTGCTGGAGAACAGAAAGTACTGAGGGCAAAGTGAGTTTTAGCTGCTCTGATGCTTCTGTGGGCCCAAGTTACGGACCACTGTCAGAGACCACTGGACTAGATGGGTCTGTGGTTTGCCAAAGCACAGAGGTTTTATGTTTGACTGTCTTCTTCCTGTGGGCATGGCTTAGGCATGTCCTGATTTCATCCTACTTGTCTATGGGACACTTCTATGCCTTTGTTTTGCTTTCTCTACTTCTTTCTTTCTTGTAACATGCAACATCCTAGTACAGAAAAAAAGTAATGACAAATGTCTAATAATGGGAAAAAAATCACAATTACAGAACTTAAGTGTTTAATTTATTTAACTTGTAAAGGAATAAATCTCAACAATTATCTTTATTTGTGAAGTTTCTTGCAACCCTTGGATGTGGGGTAATAAAGAATGGTAATACCTAATTTCTAACGTTTCCACTAAGTGTTTCTGTTCATGCAGCTGCTCAAATTTAAGTGTACGTGCAAGTGTTTGTACATATGAACTTGCAATTGCAGAAGGGGAGGATAGGGGATGGAGGACAAGGCTGCCAACACTGTGTCTCAAAGTATCAAGTATACCCTGACAGCATTATGCACATGCAACAAAACAAGCAGACTAAGCCATGGCCAAATCATAAGGTCACCTAACGTACGTTGTACTCACATACACAAAGGAAATAGCTATTTTCCTAGGATTTTTCTTCTTAATCATGTCATAGACGTGTCTAGTCATAGACATGATTAGACAGCAACAAGGACTGAAAGTGCATGTGTCCAAGATATTGTTTATCTTTTTCTTATTTAAAAAACACCTCTTCAAAACAAGAGCTATATCATGCTGACAATTTATAATGACTCATGCAGGACAGAATGTGATCAAAATCTTCCTTTCAAAGAAATGAGTTCCTAAGTTTTTATTTGCAATCCTAAACCAAGCATGATCCCATGTCAGAACCCTGATTCTAAGAAGATTTAAATTACATCAATTTTAAGTATTATATGATCTAACCGAATGCTAACACTATGAAGGTACATAATAGCAAGCAAAATCAGAGCTATATTCGCATACTTGTTTATTTTACTACTTCAGGTTCAATTTTGTTCCTGTACTACACAGAACTATTTGCATATGTAGATGACATTACTATATTGTTTTTTGTGAAACAAGTGTCTTAAGATTACTATTGTCTATTACTTATGCTCTCAAAACAGTAAAATAATAACAGAAGTAGGTCATATAGCTCATAGAAAACCTACCATTACAACTGTTGTTCTGCACATTGTACTCTAAGTTTTCCTTCTTTCCCACCACTGTTTTCTTCCTCAAGGGATGAATTCTGAACCAATATGGACTTTCTGGTAGTTTTCTCTCCCTTTAAGGAAACTTTTTTAGGTAATACAGAAATGAGTCAAGTAAATGCTGAATTAAGGTAAAACATTCAGCAGACAACAAAGTCAGACTCTTTCAACACCCAACATTGTTCTAGTTCTTCCAGGGCATTCACATACAAATTGGGAAAGATGGCCAATAACCACTTGGCTACACATCTATTCCCTTACTGTTTTAATTTTGGAGGGAAGCAGTCTGAGAAGTGATTCCTCTGCTGATATAAAACTCGTTCTATTGACTTTTAATGCCAACAGTGCATCTACTAGATTTGGCGATGACAAAAATTCTGTGTTGCTTTGCTTGAAAACATATCTTCAGTGTCACACCTGCACACGTGCAGCATGGTACAGACTGGTTGGGCTCCAGTAGATCAGCTGCATGCAGTGGTTTCTAAACATTATTATTAACCTGTAGAGAAATGCAGTAAAGGAATCAGATTCATTTTATCTACCTTGCACTAGTGTCTGTTGGCAGGAAGAAGTGGAACCATATAAATAGAACACCATTATCTCTGATGTTGGAAAGCGCAAGGGATTTGGAAATTGTGCTGTCCTACTGCACACTGGACGTGAACAGAACAGGCTGAAATGCACCAAAGAAGTGAATATTCATGCCACCTTTTAGCAGCAGAGCCATAAGGAGAGGAGACAGCTGAAAGCAGAAGTCCTTAATGAAGCAGAGGAGACATCAGCGGTGCAAAGATGAAGCAGTCTGCCCTGCCTGGAGCCAAGTGACATGACTGTGTACAATTAACCAGACCATATCAGAAGGCATGTCACCGAATGGACAAGAACAGCCACCAGCATCAAAGAGGATTCCCAATGAAGAGATAATGAACCCAAACCCAGACTAGCTGAAACTGGGGAAAAATCTACCACCCTCAAGTGATTGAAGATCAATCCCCAAGTGATAAAGAAAGAAATTATAAGGAAACTTCAGTGACGGAAACAGCATAAAAATATATAATAACATACACAAAAGCATCACAGAAAGAAATGGTTAAAGCTGTTTCATACAAACCAGAGATTTCCACTAAGTCTTATGGACTAGGTGGGAAACTGAGTAATGCTGAAGCTGTTCAGCAAAAAACTCAAAAGAATTATTGCTCAGAAACTGAAATGAATGTAGGTCAATTAAGGGGACTGAAAAAGTGATTGTGAGCCCATTTTGGAGACACTTTGCTCAGTTTCCCTAACAGCTTATTCCTGCAACCCCAAAACTTACAAATTTCGGGGCTTTATCAGGAGGAAATGTAAGAGCTATGTTTTGATTTTAGCCTTTTTCTTCCCAAATGATGGAAGAATTAATATTTTCTGTCTTGCCAAAACTGCTTTTATTACTATCTCAACTCTACAGACCATTCTTTTCTCCTCCTTATCCTCTCAGCTGCACACAAATCACCAGTTCTCTACTAACTCAGAGGGAAAGCCGTGCTGGAAATGCAAAAAGGGATGTCCTGGTGTTCTCCCTCTTTCTTATCATATGCTTTCCCCAGGGAGACACGGGATGTGATGGGGAAAGTCAAATGAATTCAGATCTTCTGAGACAAAAGCAGCAACTGAAAATAATTTTTTTTAACACTCTTATACAGCGGGAAATAAACCTTGTGAGCAAGCAAAACAGTCCCCAACCAAAACTCATGAATGCCACATCCAACGACCTCAGCTGCCCTTCCAGTTCGCCAGCAAAAGATCTCGCCAACCCCTCCCACTGAGCCGAAGTGGGCTCTGCCTTGCCCAGGTGGAAACCTGGGCTCGGGACTAGCCTTCAACAGGCTGGCAGCTGCCTTCATCCCCCGTCGCTTGCTCCAAGTGTCCCCACTGCCATTTTTTCCTGACCTTTCCAGCAGACCAC
Organism: Neopelma chrysocephalum; assembly: GCF_003984885.1. NCBI lineage: Eukaryota > Metazoa > Chordata > Aves > Passeriformes > Pipridae > Neopelma > Neopelma chrysocephalum. The sequence continues at coordinate 11,392,697 of NW_020897704.1, forward strand.
GCGCTGGAGGACAGCCGGCCGCTGCCGCCCGCCCGCCCGGGAGCGGTGTGATGCTCACGGGTCGGTTCACAGACCCAAACTGGACGGTTCCTTCGGGCACCCTCGGAGAGGTGCGACGAGCTGCAGTCTGAGCCTGGTTCGGCCCACGCCCGGTCCCCAGGAAGGCGGCGGGGCCGCCCGGGGCAGCACCGGCACCGCTCTGCGATGCTGCCGAGGTGTCCCGGCACCCCTGGAATCCCCTCCCCGACCTGCCCCGCCGGGGCACCCCTGCTCGCCCGCCGCTCCTCTACCCCCTCCCGGCCCGGGCCGCAAGTTTCTCCAGAGCCGCCCGTGCCCCGCGGGGCCGGGCCGGACCGGGCCGGGCAGGACGGCGCAGAGCCCACCAGTGCCGGGGCCGCTGCCCCCACTCACCCGAGGTCAGCTGCATCCAGGCACAGATCTTGTAGACGGTGGCTGTGTTGCAGAAGAAGAAGAGGATGAAGCAGACGATGCAGGCGATGATGAGCATCATCGAGAGCCCGATGAAGAAGGACGCAGCTTTAAAGGCTCCCGAGGGCAGGCTGGAGAAGTCCGTGAAGCTGCCCCGGCAGGTGAGTTCCCGGCTGAAGCCGTTGCCGATGCAGTAGTGGAAGAGCCCGAAGTAGCCCGCCTGCGGGGTGTCCACGCCGTCCCCGATCCAGTACGGCTGGATGAAGCACACCACGTTGACGATTGCAAAGCAGATGGTGAAGATGGCCCAGAGCACGCCGATGGCCCGCGAGTTCCGCACGTAGTTGGTGTGGTAGATCTTGGCCGCCTCCTGAGCTGAGAGCATCCCCGCTGCTGCTGCTCCTGACGAGCCTGCTCCTGTCGCCGCCGTCCCTGCAGCCGCTCCGGGCATCCTCGCCGAGAAGGTCCCCCCTCCCCTTCCTCCTCCTCCTCCTCCTCCTCCTCCTCCTCCGCCTCCCCGCTCGCTCCGCTCGACGCGACGCGCTCCGCCGCCGCCGCTGCGTGCGAGAGCCGGCGAGCCCCTCTGCCGGGCTTCAGCGGCTCCGCGCCAGCGCCAGCAGCAGCGGCAGCGGCGGCAGCACCGACACCGCCCGCCGCCGCCTATCGGGGCGCAGCGCAGCGCCGCCGGCCGCCGCGCACCGCCCGCCCCGCAGCCCGCCCTCCGCCGCCGGGCGCCACTCGCACACCGCCCGCCGCGGGCGTCCCGCCGCCCTGCGCCACCGCGGCGGAGCGGGCACGGCTGAGGCGCCGTCTCCCGAGGGGAAGCGAGGGGCGAGGGGCTGCCGGCGCCCTGACCCCGGGCAGGCAGGGCGAGCTCTGCGTGCGGCGGGGTCGCTGCGGCCGCGACCTCCCTTCAGCCCCGGAGCCCGCGGGCGCCTCTCCCGGCCGGGGCAGCGGCTGCCGGGTTGAGCCGCTCCCGACGCCGCTCAGCGAAGCGCGTCCAGGGAGACGCGTTCAGGCAGCGGATTTTGAAGTTTAGAACCTGTGTGTGGTGATCCCCTCCCCGCACAAAACATCATCACCTCTCCAGCCGGCGGTGGCACCTGCTGGGTCCCCTGCGGCGTGTGAGCTGCGGCGCCTGCCCTGGCGCGGGGGGAGCCCGGAGACGCTCGTCTCCCGCCTGAAGGAAACCTCCGCGGGGCAGAGCTTGGAGCCTGGAGGAGGCAGGAATCACCAGGGGCCGCTCCCCGCCTCAGGGGTGGGATGGCGGCCGCGGAGAACACCGCTGTAAGAGCACGGCCCAGCCGTGGGGCCGCGGTGGCGGCTCCCGGCGTGAGCGCGGGGCGAGGCGGCACCGTGAAGAGAGAGGAGCAGCTCCGCTCCAGCCGAGTGCCCGCGGCCTGGCTCCCGGTGCGCCGAGCGTGCTGGCATGCAGCAGTGATTAGCATACATTAACGAGCAATTAGCATCTGGTAATAATCATTCCTGTGCCAGTGACACTCGGATTTGCAGTCCCCGACCTGTGCGCTGAGCCCGAGCTCACAGCGGTAAACGATGGCACAGCCGGAGCCCAGGGAGGCTCGGCAGAGCTGAGCGGTCCGGCCGCGCGGTGCCGGCAGAGGCCGCGCTCAGTTAAATACTGGCGCTCCGCCGCGCCGGGAGGAGCAGGGGAGGGAGGGAGATAGACTCCCGTTGAAATGAATCCTAGCATTCCTTAAAAATTTTCGTCTGTGTCAGGCAAAGTTTGATTTCTGTCCCACGACTGCAAGTAACCAGGCGCAGCCCAATGGAGCGGCACGCCAGAACTTCCCAAGTTTCCAGCAAAGGAGTTTAGGAAGAGGCAGCACCCGCCGACAGTTTTTGGCCCCCGCGCTCGCGTCGGAGGACGGTGAGAGCTTGGACAGCTGTGGGCAAAGAGCAGGGGTACGAGGGGAGCCATCTCCGTGCAGTCAGGCTGCGGGAGCGCTGCCCTCGGAGGGCAGTGGGGTGGCACACATTGCATGGGTATGCTTAGACACAGGCAGCATAGGCAGCGTGGACCCCAAATACTCACACTTGCCTCTTTCTTAGGGAAGTGGGTCCAAGCATGCAAAGTACAGCTAAAATTGCTGGCGATTTGGTTCCACCGAGTGTGCTGGTAGAGGTGCCCACGAGTGCTCTGCTGCATGTCATGCTCCTGCTGCAGCTGCTGCACGTGACTGGACTGCTCATATGCGGCCTTCAGGGAATAACTGAACTTGTTCCAGCCTCAAGCACCAGGAGGAGTGGTGGTTCTTCAGTGCTCAGTTCTGTTTTCTTTAGGCTGAGGCTAGCTGAGCCCCAGGGCTCGGTACAGCATGCCTCTCTTCTCTGTCCTCTAAGCAGCCGTGGAGCATGGAGGTGGAGACAATACAAGCCAGATACAGAAGGCAGGAGGAGGCCTGAAGTGGCCCGAGACAATTTAGGAATGGAGGTCAGAGGGAGGGTTGGGCAAGAAGTTCTGAGAGATCTAAAAGAGAGGAGGTAGTGGGGAAGGGATTTGGGCTAAATAGGAGGTTTAGGGGTAGTGGGCCTGTACATGTGCACACATCCAAGAAAGATGAATCCAGGAATTGGTATGGCAGGAGGAAGAGATATGGACTTGGGAAGGAGCCAGGAGAGGAGAAATAAGTTGCTTGTAGAAGAAATGGGCCAATAGAGCTGAGGAGGACAAAATACTGAGATTGGAGAAGAAGCTGGAGAACAAGACTCAAACCATACAGATAGGTAAATGTGGGAGCCAGTCTGGGCAAGAAAAGGAAAAGCCAGAAGCAGGGGAAGAAACTAGGATTCTGCTGACAAGCTCTGTAAAACACTGTGAGAAAGAAGACCTGTGTCAAGATTTTGGTTGTTCTAGTATGTCCTCTCTGGCGTCTGGCAACAAAAGGGCACAGATTTCACATGGGCTCTAGGTGATACCCATGAGTCCTTCAGTTTACTGCATTGAAAATGGGGAAGTGGTACTAGATGTCTGGTTTTTGGGGCATCTGAATCACTATGGTTGCATCCCTCTCTAGAGCTTTGAATCCTCTAGTCTCAATTCTTGGTATGGCAGTTTCTTGGGAATACCTGAAGACAGGCTCTGAAGGTATTTTTATGGTTCTTACCACAGTTATATGTGTGCTTCATAGCATTAGAAAATAAAATGTCTCTATGAGATAGAAGGTTGGCATATTCTGGACAGAAGAGTTAAAAGGCAGCTGAGACCTCATTTCTCAGAGCAGAGCTCCCATGGATTTTGGTTGCAGCAGTTCTGAAAATGAGGCCTCAGAAGGTGAGGTGCTGCTCATACTGAGGTGGTGCTCATCTATAAAAAGTTTAAGCATCTTGCCTGACACCACAGAAGAATTCCGTGGCAGAAGCAGGGGCAGTCCCCAGCTCTTCAGGACAGCTTTCATCATCTTAATCCTCAGATTATCCTTTTTCTCCAACAACCCTGTTGTACTTCCACTGTTTTTCTCCCTGACAATCAGCTGGGTCCCAGCCCTGTGGCTGTCACCTAGTCTCATCTAAAAACATCTGAGTCTTAAGCTAGGATTTTCACCAAAAGCTTCTTCAACAAGTGAAACAGGATTCTCATCATCCTGATCTTTCTGGACAGCAGCTGTTGTCTCCTGCACCTGATAAGGCAGGATCCTGTTTACCAATTAACATATGAGCATGCAATGCAAAACAAAGAGGATGTAAATCAAGTGGCAGAGACAGCTCTTTTTTTGGCACATCCTCTTCAGTACTGAATTCTCCAACAATTGTTTTTAAAAACTTTTTTGTGTGTGTGTGTGGTTAAAAATAGGCAAGTTCAAAAAGAATTTATATAACCTTTAAAAGTACAGTTGTGTACCAAGTTGGCCTGGACCATACTGCTGATCATTTTTTCTAACCACAGAGGTGCTAATTTTTTGTATATATATATCATTACACAAAACACAAAATAAAAGCTTGTTATTTGGTTGATGTTTATAATCACAACATTTCTGTTTGGAACTTGTCAATTATTTACAGTGGTGGAGCAGAGGTAGAGAACTGCTTAAATATTTTGTTTGCAGTGAGAGGCTGTGTGTTATGCCAAAAAACCCTTGGATACGGTGGGTAAGAAGAACAGATGAATTCAGTTGCTGGGCTGTGGGCAATATCTAGCAAGAAATGCACATCTGGGAATTCATTGATATTCACATGGTGGGAAATTAAGAGCAAGACAGAGGGGGGAAGGAGTGAATGTATGGTTGGAGAAGAGTTTTCGAGAAAGAAGACTTACACAAAAAAGAAAGAAGCCTGTGAGAAGGGAATGGGGTAGTAGGAAGTTATGTGTTAATGAATAAATAGCAATAAAGGTGTCTGATAGTGAATGATAAGTTTTGGTGACAGTTGAGGGAACTGGGAAAAACTGTAGAGCATATGAGAACAAGCTCACACAGACAAAGGCAAACTTCCATGGGAGGGAGATGCCCCTGCTCAGACACATGACTTTCTCTTGCCAACCCCTCTGAGCAATTTCTCCCACACAACCCTCTTAAAATGCAGCTCTGGCTCAGAGGCTTTTTTTTTTTTCCTGGTAGACAGAGGGATCTAGGCTGTCAGGAGGTTTTTCATATCTAGAGCTGTGTGAAGGGTACATGAACTGCTCCACCTCTCCGGGACTTTCCTCCCAGCTTTCTGTGGTGTCACTCACTGGTTATCATGTTCACCCAATGCCTATCAACAACTGGTAATTTCACTCTGAGCCCACTTAAATAGCTACATATAACTCCTATAACCTTTTAACAAGGCAGATATGGATATGTACAAATAACAGACTCATTTAATTTGGGCTGGCCTAGACCATGGGTCTCAAAGAGGAGGAAGGCAAGTCATAGTAGACTTAAGGCTGCTCCATCTTGTGTCCCAGGGTATGTAGGGCATCCAAAACAGAAGCTGAAAAAGCAAAAGGTTTCTGCTCTGCTCCCTGCTTTCCATCATTCAGTGTGAGCTGGAGCTCGGAAAACACTAAAGGCCAAGCAGGATTTTTTGTGCCATTTCACTGATGATTGAGATAACCTATGCATATTTTGGGCTTGATTAACAGCCTAAGTGCTGGTAGGCAGCATCTTAAGGCATGCATCAGTCCAGATTAATTTTTCCCTTGTCCTGTCCAGAGCTGGCTGCAAACAGTGGCTGGTATGCTTGCCTAGAGCAGGGTGATTGCCTTTAAGCAGCTCCAATGTGCAGCCCCAGTGATGTGCAGCCCCAGTGTGCAGCCCAGTGTGCAGCCCTGTCGCCGTGGTAACCCACAGCTTCACCACTGGTGACCACTTGCTGTCTATCAAAAAGTATTAACTTTTACATTATGTCTTTTTTTATTATAGTTTCTGCACATTTTGGCTTTCTTTCCTCCCGGGATTCAGCTGCACTGGTGAGATGTTCTTTCTTGGGGAGCAGGAAAGGGCATTTCTTTCTATTTCTGTAGTGTTAACAACCATGGGAGAGGCACAGCAAAGGGCTGGCTAGAATTGCTGTTACCGGTGTCACAGAAACTGCTGCTATTTCAGCCAGAAATTGTCCAATTTAGGCCTACTTTAAAAATGAGGAAGTGAGCAACTTAGAAGATTTGCCCCATTTCTCTTGAATTTAGTCCTACTGTTGTTGGTGATAGCGGAGGGGAAGTCCCATAGGGCATCCATAAAGCAGAACAGAGCTTGAGAAAGCACAGTGTGGTCATGCTGGAGCCACATCTCCAGCAGGCTGCAGGACTCGATATCCCAAAGCACTGTGGAAAGGGGTGCAATTATCAGAAAAAAAGTCATGTATTCCGAAGTCTACCCTGAACCAAGGTGCTTGGCTGCAAATGATAGAAGTCCACTTCAGTAGACAGAGTGGGAACAGGTGGGAGAGTGGTGGCCAGGCAAGGAGCAGTGGCTGCCATGGGAGGAAAAGGATGTGAGGAAGGTGAGAAGTACCTGGGTTGTATGTGGAAGCAAAGACTAAAAGGAAGAAAAGATCCCACCAGCCTTTAAAAGAAAGAAAAGCAGGAGAGGGATTAAGTAGCAGGGTTCCCAGTGACAGCAGAAGACTGGACTTCATAACCCAGGGTAGGTTCACCTGCAAAAAAGCAGGATGAACAGTGGCTGTTGAAGGGGAAAGCAGGTGGGATGAACCTTATGAAGTAAGTACAGGGAAAGTGGAAACACAGTTATTAAGATCCATGGCAAGGAAGAAGAGATCTTAATGCATCATGACACATGACTCAGCTAAGACCTGCTTCGGCTTCCTTCCCTCAGCCTCTCTGACTTGTTGCAGAATGACTCTGTAACACACTGTCTAAAATAAAACATTTTATAGGCCACTTGGGAGCTAAACTTTGCAGTCACCAAGAAATGCTTCCTCTTGAGGTCCGCTAAGCTCTCTTACAATGCCGAGGGCATTCTGCATGGCCCAGTGCAGCTCCTAGGCCTTCTCTGAGGGAGTCATCTCACCCCCAGCAGCAGCCACCCGGTGCAGGGCTCTGCCTCACTAGCGTAGCCTGCTTGTCAGTGCTGCTAATTAACCCAGACAGAGCTTTCAGGTGACTTGCTGTATTGTGCCATTCAGAGACACCACCTGAAATGATGGAAATCTTGCCTTTCTTGCTGTGGCAGCTGTTTGCCAGAGGGTCAGTAGATTTAATACAAAAGGTGCTGTAAGATACTGTGCTGCAGACCATATACTGTACATCTTCAAAGATAGCCATACAGTTAACGCTGGTGTCTAGACATGTGTTTCATATAATAAAAGTGTAGTTAAGTTATATCTGCTAGACTGAAATTCATATGGAGAAGGACTTGTATTTCTCTGGACCAGCCCAGTCTAAGATAAGTACATAAACTCTTCTGCCAACAAGATGCATTTTAGTTTTTCTTTCTGGATTCCCAAGCATCGTGCAGGTGGCTGTAGCTTTACTACCATGAACATTGAGTCATTTGAATAAGGACTACATGATGCTAAACATAATTTTGATGAGGCTCTCAAAAATTGTACCTGCCAGTGGTGAAGTCCCTTTCTCTGCCTTTAACAAGGTAAAATTACTGCAGTCAGGATGTGACTTACAATGTTTTCAGGTAATTTTTTTTTCACAGTGGAGAATGACTTAAATTATTTTACCTCACACTGGCTAAAAAAATCATACTTTAAATAAATTAACATTCTAATCTATTTAAATATATATTACATTTATTTCCAAATATTTCTTCCTGAGTGGTTAAGCAACAGACCAGTGAGGATGTAGCAAGAGGACCTTCTGATCTCCAGTAAGTCAGAAGCTGACCAGTTACTTTACCCTAGCGACAAGCCAATTAGGATGCTGCACAGTGTTTCTGCTTGCTTCTAATTTTAGAACTGTACAGCGGGGAGGCAAAAGTAGGTGATATTAACTCCTCTGGCATTGATCTGCTAGAATCATAGTCCTCCTGCAATCTAATATATTTTCATGTAAAGCAGGAAAATTACCAGTCCTCTAGTGTAGATACTAGGGACTATGCAGACCTTTCTAACACACAGGACCTGATCAATACTTGGATAGAGGAATCTGCAAGGGAGGCTTGGGAGCTGCAGTGTGTGATTTTGATGCTGCGCAAGATGATATTCCAGCATGAAGTGAGCATTACACAACACAGCACAACTGTTTGCTGTTTCCAGGAGGATTTTTGGTAAAATGTTTAAATGTACCTAAGTGACCCACCAGTAAATCAGCATCTTGACCTGTAGCAGACTGTGGAAGGAGATTAAATGGAGAAAGTATGGAATTTGTCTCTTTGAGAGAATCTCTGTGGCATAATGCAGTGCCATTCAGGGATATCACAGCTACCCCAAGCAGTATGGTCACATTATCAAGATGCTAATGTGATTAATTAGCCTTGATGACAAGCAGGTTATACTAACCTGGGCACAGCTTAAGTACTTAAATGCTTTAGTCTCCAGAGTGCCTGCAGCTCACTTAGGTTAATATAATCTAGTGACTTAATAAGCATATAACCTATTTCACTGTTCAAGCCATTAATAACAGTATTGAGTAACACCAAACCCAAGGCAGACTCTTGTGGAACTGCTAAAGATACACACATTCAATATATCAGTGAGCTACGAGTAGCTGCTCATGTAGTGTTCCTTGCCATCTACCTATGCATTCACCTTCCAGGAGCTTCACCTAAACAAGCTTTTCTTGTCTGGATATGAAAATATTACGTAAAAGGGCATTAAAAGCCTTAAAAGTGTCAAGATATAGGGTACCTGTATCTTCATCTTTATCTACTAAGGCAAGTTATCCTGTAACAGAGCAGAATAAATTAAATTTTACAAGATCTTTCCTTGATAAATCCATATTAGGTGTTACTCATCTCAGCTTTATCTTCCATGTATTCATAAAAAACATTTTTCATTTCCATAGTACTCTAAGAATTAAAGCTTACTGATCTGTAACTTCTTCAGTTGTATGCTGCACGTTCATACTCCTCCGTCATCCCTTTCTAAACACAGACATTATATTTGTCTTTTATAATCTTCCTAATATTCTAAACTTGTCATCCCTCATGTACACCATGATATTGTCTCAGCCTCTTGTCTTGTAAGATTTGCCATTCCCTCAGTAATTTGCATGGTCTTACCTAATCAGCAAACCCATCTTTGTGGTCTTAAACCTATTCCAATTCCACACTTGGAGTTTTACCTCTTTATAATGAAGACAATGGCATTAACCATATGATCAAATTTAACACCCACAAGGAAGCAAAAAACAATCCCACTAAATTTCAGTCCTCATGTCATCCATTATAAATTTTCTCTTTCCACTGAGAAATAAAAGAACACTTTATGTAGTCTTTTGGTCCTTCTCCTGATGCTAACGAACTTCTGGAATGTCTCCTTGTTTTTAGCCCCAGGCAGTCATTTGAATAAAGGTTTACTTCACATATACTGCTGAAATCATCTTTGGCCCCAAAAATGTCTCTAAACTAATTTTTCATCTTAATGGTGGTACCAAGGTAAACAGTTGTTAAGTAGAGCCAACACTTTAATAGCTCTGGAAAAAAGTATCAAGATTTTCACAGTGGGAAAAAGACAATATTACACACTCTGCATAAAATAAGCGTGTGTACAATGATGGGCAAAATAGATGGAGATGGCCACTGACAAGAAGAGGCTAATGAAACCAAAGAGACGTAAACATTAGGAGTTTACACAGTATATGCTTTATCCAACATAGTTCTGGCCAGTTAGATGACAATAGATGGGAAGGGGGATAGCATTCTGATTCTGTTGAAGAACGTGATAACGCCTTTTTGTAGTATCTTGTCCAAAATTTTCTAAATTACTTGGATGGGCTCATTACAATGTGTACTGAAAACCTTTTGAAAGACAATGAAAATAATCAAAACCAACACTGGATCAATGTTTAGCCACATACCCAGTGGATCATTGTTAGATACAATTTTAATTAGTAGCTTCATTATCTGAAGAAGGCAATAAACATTACATTAATGAAACTTACAGGAGAGGCTAACTCATTATAATCACAACTAATAGCAGAAAAATTTAAGGGGAAATTATGTGAATGAAAATGTCAGAAGTCATCATCTGGGGAAAACCACAAGTTAATATAACTGGTAAAAATAAGAGTCTCCATAACAGAGGAGAAAACTGTGGAGAGCAGTGTATTAGAAGAAAGGCACTTATTTATACCGAATAGAGTTGTGAGAATAATTGATTTTTCTGTTTGGTGGCCAAACTGGAAATAAATTAGGGAAAGCTAATATCCAGTCAGATACATTACTCGCTTTTCACACATTTTTACCATTTATTAACACTAAACATAGATCAATTTTAGAATGAAACAGTATTAGATAACAAAACCAAGACCATTTAATTTTGAAAATATTGCAACAGAGCACTTCTGGTTTGTTTTTTTTCCCTTGGTACTATTACTCAAAATGAATTTCTCAACATGTGAATTGATTTTTGATTCATAATGTGTCTTTTTGAGAGATTACTACAATAGACTCATTTGCAAAACACAGGTTGTAACAATTCACCCAGAATGCCCTGCCTCCACACCAAAAACTTGGTCTTTATGATAGGTATTTAGGAAAACTTCTTGCAGTTTGGGAGCTCCCCTTGTCAAACTACAAATCCCATTCGGTCTTATGAAAGACCTGTAGAAGTCACCACAGGCTGGAGCCCCCTCATGACAGCACTGCCTTGGTCCTTGCCAGACACCAGAGATGGTGAAGATAGGAGAAAGTGGTCAAGGGCCATCAGCATCATGCAACTCTTCCCTGCTGTACCATGAAGGTTTTTAGCACAGCCACTGAGGATGCCTCTCTGCAGAAGCCCATGGTGGGCAGAGGCCAGAGGTGGTGCTGGCTTTCAGGCCCAAGCACCTCTGTCCCTCCCTTGCCACAGGAAATGCCATCCCCAAGGAGATGTAAAGGGTTGGTGTGCCTTGGCTGGGGAGACCCAGGAGAGAAAGGCTGCCTTCAGGCTTTGGCTGTGTCAAATGTTACAGCTCATAAATGAAAACAATTCTGAGTAAAAAAATAATGTGGTTGTTTCCTCTGTAGTGCTCCTTACTGTGCCTGCCCTGAGGGGCCCCAGAGCTAAGGACAGTAACTTGTCAGAAGCTAAATGTGGGTCTTGAAATCAAGATGCCACACTGGAATGTTAGGTCTGTTATGTAGGTTTACTTGTCCAGAAAACTGTCTAGGGACAGCCTGTGACAAGACCCCAAAGAAGATTTAGAATATCATAGAATGGTAACTATCTGTCTACATGCAGCTCCCAGGTATTAGATTTTGTTGTACCTTTGTCTAATAAATGTGAGAACTGCAATGTATCAGATGATATCTTCTTCTCACGTAAAGACCTTGATCAAGTTACTTCTCGCTCTTTGAAAAAGATAAGCTGCCAGAGATGCCAAAGATACAGATCACTGTAATATGCACTTCCCAGATGCTGGATTACTCGCCTGTCTCACTTTTGAACCTTTGCCAATTTATAAATAGTACTTTGACTTTTGAGGTGGAAGAAACATCTAGGCTGGCTCACAGCATCATTAACTAGGAAATACAGAATGAATGACAGAAAGCGTGAAGCAGCTGGCCTGGGACCAACTGAGCTTTTTGGTAACACGGTGGATGCTCCAGGACCTGCTCAGGCCCAGGACTCCATTTCAGCAAGGCCAAAATGTTCTTCCTTCCCAGTCTAGCCCTGCAGCAGGAGTCTGATCATCAGTGCTTTTGTTCCACTGATTGATTTATGAATATTTTCAGTCCTGTTTATCCTAATGCATTGCCCCAGTGTTCACAGGCACAACTGCAATCTTTGTACACAGGTAGGTTAACCTTGGTCTGACTCTGTTAAAACAAGTCATGTAAAACCTCATCTCTGTCAAAAGCAGCCACAATCTTGTCATTGGCTGCAATAGGGTTTGTTTGTTTGTTGTTGGTTTTGTTGGTTCCTCCCCCCCTACAATATGTACTCAGTTTATAGAGCAGTCCAGAAATCTCATCATGATTTACTATTCTGCTACTGTGTGAATTTTTGCAGACTTTATTAAAAAACAAACAAACAAAAAAAAAGAAGACCAATACTGGGCCAAGCACTTATCACTGCAGAACTTTTCAGAGATATCTTCTATTAAACATTCTGCCTAAGAAATACCCCATAAAACATAACAGTTATTTTTTAATCCACTTAGTACTTGCAATATTGATATTGGACAGTGTTAATTTTTAAATCAAAACATCACACAGTAGGAGGTCAAATGCTGTATGGAACTCTCACTCTGACACACTAATCTGACAAAGACCCATTTCCCATTCCTTTGCTAGGAATCACTGTAACATTGACTGACCCATGATTTGCTGGCCATCCATTTAGCATGATTAAAAAATGTCACAGCAGTTTTAAACAGCATTTCCACTTTTCCAGGGTCTATAAAGTTTGCAGTGTTTGCTGCTTTAAGTATGTGCTCAGTAATCTCAAGAATGTTGGGAAAGCTTTGCAACAAGTATAATTAAATCCCAACTACTCTATAAAAGAGACAGACTTGGAATTAAAGTTTTCACTACAAAATCACTGCCAATTATTTGTAGAGAGCCTCTTTTGTACAGAACTCACTTAGATTTTTGTCTCCTTCAGTCTGCTCCCAGGAATGCTGGATGCATGACAAGGAAAGAGGAACTGTGAAGTCCCACAGTAGGATCTCCTCCTGACTTTACTACATTCTCTGCTTATGCTTTGTGTGGCACAGTTGTGGATGCAGAGTGCAATCCACTACCACCAAGGTCAATGTTGGTGTTGGGATTATTTTTATGCCCGGGGGAAAAAAAGTGAAAATTTTGAAATCACAGAATAGTTCATAAATGCTGATATGACCTTTTTAAACTGCCTCATTTGCACAAAATGAATTAAGAAAAATAGTAAACATGTAGTATAAACATCTAAGTATATCAGCAGCAAAGATAATTGTAAGGAATTAAGCACAAGGAAGATCCCATCTCAGCCTTGAATTTTTATGATTTTTTCTTTCAAATGTAATTGAAATTGATGACATCTTTCAACACATTTCAGCATAACTGCATTTGTAGAGAAAACAGCTTCTAACTTTTTATTCTTTTTCTGTACGTTCTACAAAATTGTAAACATATTATGTTGTTGTTAAAAGGAAGAGACATGTCAGTGTCTGGGTTCCCAATGTTCTCTGCAGAAGTTTAAATCCAACCATTTGCCCACTTCTCCTGTAGGAGTTTTAAAAAGGTTGTTTACTAACCTGTCGGTTACAAATCCTTTGCAAACCACATCAGCTACATAAAATATTGAATAAGGTGTGCCTTCCTTTCTCATGAGACATTTATGAATAAATTATTTTGCTTAAATTGGATGAAGATGTTTATCTAATGCATCCTGGCATCTCTGAGTTGGTTCAAAGGGCAGAAATGCTGAGCGCCGCCGTGCTCTCAGCCCTGGCCCCTCCTTGGGGGCTGATGACCTGCCTGGCAGCAGCAGTTCACCCTCCAGAGCTGCCAGCCAGGCAGGGCCATTGCTGCAGGCAGACTCTCAGACCTGCCACAAAGATGCAGCCACCTTCATAAGCAGCTATGGATGTTTTGTTGCCCTGGGTAACACCTTGTCCCTTCTGTTTGGCAAACCTGACCCAGGTGACTGCTTCACTGCGGCTGCTGGTCCCTTTTCTGTGTTCAGTGGTGTGCACTGCAGAGGAGCCAGACCTTGACCTGCTACTTTCGGGGTTGGTTTTGTTTGTTTGTTTGCTTGCTTGCTTTTTTGGGGTTTTTATTTGGTGGTTGTTTTGTTTTTGCTTCTTATTTGGGAGGGTGGTAGGTTGGTTTGTTGGTTTGGGGTTTTTTTAGGTTGGTATCCTTCCCAGTACATTTGCTTTTCCTTATTCTAGTGTATTTTCATTCTTCTACAGGGCTGTGCCTTCTGTATCCTTTTCCTGCTGGAAAACTTCCTCCCAGCCATCTGGGTGCTCAGCAAAATCATTTCCTGAAGAGTGGGTGTCCTCACCTCAGGACACAGTTGGTCTCAAACCTGCACCTTGGTGGCTTTACACTCTGAGCCATAGTGGCACATCCTGTGCTGCCTCTGTGGCAGCTAGTAAGTGACAGTGGCACCATCCTGGAAAAGAGCAGCTGGGAAGCTGGGGGAGGACAGGGAGGCTGCAGGCTCCTCACAATAAGCAGAACCTGAGCTATCCCTTAGGTCTGCAGGAGGAGTAAGCTGTGCCTCTGAACCTGCCACCGCTCAGTAATTACACATCACATTTTCTTTGCCACCTGGAGAACTGGCTCTCACACATTTCTCCACTCTCACATTTCACACATTTCTCCACTGGTTCTCGAATTGCTGCATGCTGGGGAATCCATACTTGTTGCTGCCTGCACGGGGTGAATGAAGCACACTCCTGAGATGGTTTTCTCAGTAGTGCTGCAGCAGAGCAGCCACAACGTTCCAAGCAGAGCCACACACAGAGCCACAGCCTTTTCCAGCTTGCAGACCCATAAGCATTTCCCAAGGAAGGTACAGAGCTGGTAGTTTTGGTAGACCAACAATAGACTCACTTTTCTCTATCACTGAGGCAGACACCTCAAAAGCAGTTCATGGTCTGGTGGTTATCAGCAGACCACTGTCCAACCTGATCAGGTTGTGACTTACCTAGCATTTACCTTTCAGGAGAAAGCAGAAATCCTGAACCTCCACTGGTGGATCCCAAAAACATCCTGCTTATGCCTCCTAAGACACAGCTGCTACATCAAATGCGGGCCATTTGTCTTACCCAAAAGCCCAAATGTGTGATGTGGGTGGCTCATGACTGCAGAGCTCTGTGGCTCCAGGACCGAGCAGCTCACATGCTGTCAGCTCCAGGACCATGACACAGGCACACAGGACAGGAAAAGGCCTGAAAAAAGAAGTTATTTACCAGACTTAATGCTGACCACAGAAATTGCATTTAGGAGCAAGCTGAGTTGCCTTTCTACATAAATGAATCCTTGAATCCAAGAAAAATTTATATGAGCAAAAACTTTTCTTCCCACACTTGGGGGCTTTTTTTATTCTGTTTTTTTTTCTATTGTCCAGAGGAGAAGAGCAAGGATGATCACACAGAAATCTGCCTGCAGACAGATTGCCTTCAAGTCTTTTTGTCAACTGTGTCTTTTACATGGACAGTGTATGCCATTATCTGGCCCTCAAGCAGAGTTTTAAATGCTTCCTACAGTAATTCAGTGGATAGATGGTCTTTTCTCAGTGTGAAGTATGTCCCTGTTCCTTGAATGATATGATGTTTAAGTATTTCATCTTGTCTGAAAAGGTTGCTGAACCTCTTCTAGTTACTCCTTACTTTTGTTTTGTGCAGTCTGACTCCTGAAACAAAATGGTTACATATTTTTTATCTTATTTTCAATACATAACTATTTTTAATACATAACTATATCAAAGCAAGGTAAAACCCTAACAACTCCTCCTTTGTAAGAGTCCAAAAGAAGCAAAAATCCCTGTTGCAACTGTTCAAAGATAGACAAGTCATAAAAAAAAAAGAGACTGTTCTTAGTTCCTACATATCACATGAAAGCAAAACATAATAATATTTGCTAGTCAGAAGTAATTTAAGTGCATACCAAGTCTAGACTGAAAAAGCCTTTTTTTCCTAAGAAGCTGCTCATTTCTTTCTGTTTGGAAAGCAGACAATGCCAGAATGACTTGGACATTAGAGTAGGTTCTCAATGCTACTCTGGTACAACTCCAGCACAGTCACAGTGACTGCCCTGAACTTTGAAGCATTATGAAACTCAGCTGTAAGTTTTAAGACTCATTGATACAAAAGCAGGGAGCAGCTCCCAGGCAGGAGATTAGCTCATTCTCTGCAGCCATCTTAAATCTGCATCCCTGGGTGCATTTTCTCTGCTTTTCCAGAACCCTCATGCATGGGAAATTGAAGTAACTCTGTTTCAGTGGCTGTTTAGATGCCTCCCTGAAATTTCTGCAAACATTATCTGTCTGTGAGGGGTCAGGTAAACTGAGATGGTTAGCACCTCCCCAGGAGTTGTAGTCCCCCAGGACAGGGGGATAGGAGCTGCCATCTACCACTAATAGAACAACCTCTCCTTGCTGAAGGACTTGCACATTCAGTCTTAGTGCCTGCTTTTCATAATCTCTACACACTACTATATCACTGAACAGGCTTTGTTTAGTCCAATAATTATAAGTCTCATAAATACTACTTAAAGTGAAAAAGAGACACCTTTTCACAGGCTGGATCAGTCTCTAAACATTCCACCTTTTTTCATGTCAAATCTACACACAAGGGTTAACATTTTAATTTTGCATCTAAACCATCTGAGCATTTGATTTCTTATCTATTCTTGTTACATGCCTTAACACCAGAGAGAAAAAATAAATGTGTGGTATCTCTTTTCCATGGATGCCATAAAATTTCATATCTGTCCTGACAAGTAAGAAATAGTATCATCCCAAGGTAAAACTGAATAAAAACCTTGAGGGCACTAAAATATGAAAGATGAAGGCTAATGTCATCCCATTTGATTTGTAGGACTAGCAGCATTAACTGCATTGTGCCAACAAAAGAAACAGGAATCCTCCATAAAGCCATTATCCTAGGATCACTTCCAGAGATCTTTGAAAGCCCCACTCAGAGAATTATACACTCTAATAATGTAGTAGTTGGATATACTTGAGACAGACAAAGCATTAAGTCCAGATAACAATTTCTTATGGGAGCTGGAACAACCTTCAACACACATTTGAAAAATAAAAAAGAGAACTTGTACTTGTATCTTTCCTTCTAAAGGAATATTAATACTATTTACACAGTATTACTTATTTAATTTAGTACTACATTTAATTTTACAAATTGAAGTTATAAATAATCTACATCACATATGAATTATGGGAAACATCTCTATAGATGGGATTTGGGGATGCACATGCAGAAGAAAAACAAGTGAGAGTATTTGGCAGTCATTACACACTGCTATGCGTAATGCAGATTCCTCAGTTAATGAAGGATATTAATTAGTTACAAATGGTTCACATAAAGATCAGAACAGCAGTGAAAGTAGAAGACATGCTTTAGCTGGGAAGGCCCCAACATCCCAAATCTATGTGATTAGCAACGATGAGGCTACAGGAGGATTTGATCAATCCACACTTATATTCACAAGAGAAACTTGGTAATAGATGTCTTCTTACCATTAGACAAATGGAGATGATGATTCACTGGCAAGAAATTGAACTCAAATGAATTCCAGCTACAGATCAGCTAAAGCAGTGGAAGGATTTGAGAGTTGCTGTTGTGATTCCTGCAAGCAAGAACCCTGCAGGTAATGAATAGAGATCTTTCTAGATAAATGTTTTCTCAAATGCAGTTCATTTAAGGAGATATTCCGACTTGAACTATGCGGGTCAGGTAACTCTCATCCTGTTTTGTAGTGGCTTGCAATTCACATATTCTTGCCCAAAGAATCAAGCCACTTTCAAAGACACTTTAATTTGCAATGCCCACTTTATATGGGGTTGAATATCTGAAATGATATTGTTATATTTATGTGTATTAAATAATCTTCAGGACCACAGTGTCATGGCTCGCCCTCATATGCCTCACTGGTATCACCCTGCCAGTGGCACTTCTCTCCTTGTAGCACATGCCGCTTGAGGTTCCCAAACCCAAACTTTCCAGATGGTGAGCAAAACATCCCATTTTCTGAATTTCCAGACCTGCTCCCCTTCAGTGAGTGCCTGCAAGCTACACTCTCCCTCGATTCATCGCCTCTGAAGCAACATGTGCTCAGCTTTGCCAGGTTCACCTCAACTTCAGAAGCTCGGCAAATTTCCTTATGAAACAAGCTATGTGGAAAAGAGAAGGTTAAATTCCTGATTACAAATCAAGTTCTGAGAGGGAAACAATAAAAACAAAAGCAACTTCCAGTGTACTTGTCATTGTGAGATTTCTCTGGGGCATAGAAGCTGAGGAAACAAATCAGCAGTGCTCTGCTCCATCAGTGTTATCTTAAAGAATCAGCATCTCTCTTGCATTTCTGTCCCCCCTCTGACAGTGACAGTTGTTGGGTTGCCTCTTGAGTGCAAATGAAGTACCAAATAATTTCCTAGGGACTTCAGTTCCCCTTCCTCCTTATCTTCTAATTTAGGGGAACTTAACCGTGTCACAGCTTTGATTAGCTCTTCTTCTCTGTGAGAATGCAAACGTTGTCAGGCTCGTCTGGGACCAGGATGTGCTCTCTGTAGAGCCTCTATGCAACATTGACTTCTTATCTGTTCTTTACCCTCTCAGGCAGTTGAATGTGCAATGGATATATTTTCCTTCCTTTTAAAAGATCTTATAAATCACAGTTTATATAAAAAAATATTAATTGTGCAACGCCCTGGGTGGGCTGGCAGGATGTGATGCTTCACTGGCTTTTTGCAAAAATAACACCTAACATAGCCATTGTAGGGGTAACCAAGTTGCCATTTGCAACACCTTCTCCCCATGCCTCTGCCCTTCTTTGGCACTGTTCACCATTTTTAGGGTGTTTTACCACCACAGGTGGTCTCTGCAAAGTATCTCCACGTGGTGCTAGGGCAGGCTTTGGTACATATCCCAAAGCTCTATTCAGGCCTCAGCTCAGTTGTCCATACCTGGCTGTTGTGGACTTTTTAACATCAGCTGGAGAATACAGTTGCACCTCCCACTGCCATCTCAGAAGGGTCTCCCAAGGGTCTTGCCTATGTTTGCCCCCATGTTTCTGATACCATAGGGTATTTTACAACCTATTTGTAGGAAACCAAATATAGACCCCTTAATGCTTATTACTACAAAAGAAAACAAAGTAGGTATCTCTTTCTGAAGATCATGGAAATCAAGGCACCTTTCTAAAGAAACTCATTCCAGTGACTAACATCAACCTCCCAGAAACTTTATTGCTGTAGACTTGTATTCTGAAGACATGTGTGCTGGTTTAAAAGTTAACCAGCAAGGCAAAATGAACTCAATTCAAAAGAGAGATTTATAAGTCAGAATAACAATTTATTAAAATAATGCAATAAGTACAAGTATACAGACAGACAATTGGTTTTAACCCACAAAACCCAAATGTACAAACCCAGCACCCTGGGGTATGAACAAAAGTGGTGTACCTTGGCCCACCCCCCGAGTCCAAAGCAAAGGGAGAGGGGATAAAACCTGCTGGTGGGAGAGTTGCTGCAGTCTGGTCAGAAGTGGTGATTGCAGTCCAGTTGAGGGTGGTGGTCTCAGCCTGGTTGGGAGCAGCGGTGGTCTGCTGTCTTCCTCTGGGTCCCACGAGAGAGAGCCCCAAGGCTCTGAAACTCCCAGTTATATACTCTCCAGTTCAGGCGGGAGTGCTCAGTCCCTCCCTCAGAGTAGGGAATTCCATAAAAGGGCATGTGGATGCTCAGTCCCTCTTATCAGAGCGGGGAATTCCATATAAGGATATCAGAGCGGGGAATTCCATAAAAGGGTACAGGAACATCTTCCCACCTTGCAGGCCTCTACTGACAGCAGTTTTTGGGAAATGGCATGGAGGCTATAGAATACACAGTCTTGGGTTACACCCATCCAGGGATGAACTGGTCCCAGCCGTTCTAACCAGGACAACATGTTATGAATGCTTTCAGTGACTTCTATACGTGAGCAGACAAGTGTTCAGCTTGTAAGAAAAAGTATTTTTCCTATTCAGTAGGTTTTTTAAATTCAGTCAAGATGGTCAGTGTGTTCACTGGAATTGCCTCCACAGAAGTAGTAGTGAGGATGAGCAGCTGTGTTAGACAATAAATCTGAGCTTGAATATCAATTGTTTCCAAAATTCCAACTTATTTCTGTTTACTGTGGGCCTGTAGTCTTTTAAAACAGAAAAAAAGTCACATTCTGATCCTGAACTTTTATTTACTGCTTCACCAGTGTTACAGTTGGAGTAGCTCTGAGTCAGTTTTAAGGGCCCTGATTCATGCATTCAACAATTTTACATCAAAATAATCAAAAGACGTATTTTAAAACAAGGGCTTGATCTTAACAGCACTTAACTGCTTTACACCTTGAAGACAGTATAAAGTTGCCACCAAGTCAGTCTTGGTAGGAGAAATCATTGGTAGCGTATAGGCACAAAGTGGGCTTTTGTGTTATCCCCCTCCTCTGGCACCATTTAGAGCATGGCTATGAAACACCAATCCCCATGATTCTGTTGAATTCATTGATTTAGGTAACTGTAGCTGTGGGGATCAGTGGTGCCCCTTCTCATTTCAGGTAGTTTTTAGGCTACTCTGAGTTGTGCTAGGGGATGATACTGTTACCTCTGGAGGTGACTTTAACATCTGCTTAAACCTGTGCTGTCACTGCCCTCTTCAGTAGCCAAGAGCTGAAGCCAAGTCCTCAGTCTACAAAGCGAGAGATGATAAAGCCAGAAGCAGAGCAAACAATGAGGAATAATGCAATCTGGTTCCAGAGGACATGGATCATTAGGTGGATTAGACCAGCAGACGATAATGGAAGTTCAGTGTAGAATTCTGTAAAATAATTAGTCCAAGATCAAGGAAACAGCCCAAGAAATAGGTGCTAAATGGAACAATCAAATAATACCAGGAGCTTGTATGAAAACAATAATTGGACTTTTCATGCCAAGAAATGCCTCAGAAAGAAAAATACGCCTAATGTTGTATTGATAAAAGACAAAAGCAATGTTTTTTTGTATGAGACACTTGTCAAGTGCTATTTCAAGTACTGAGCACTACATCCGTCCCTGCACACATCAGTAGGTTATTATTACCTTGGAGCAGGTACAGGCCAGGTCAACAAAGATTGCACTAGCTCTGCAAAATAGGCTATAAAGAAAAGTTAAAGGAGCTGTGTTTCTTTTTATTAAAGAGTCTTCCAGGGGACAGAGTGGAAGATTTTTTCAAGTTAAGAACTAGATCAATAAAGTCAATGTAGATAGCGTTTCAAACCATTATGGGGTTAAGACTGTTTTTCAGTAGGAATAAAAAGGTAATGTACAAAATGAGTTATAGGAGAGACTTGTTGATATCTGAATTGTGACATCACCACATCCAAACAAAACAGAATTAATTGTCCGGTTTTGTAAATAATAGTTTATGAAAAAACAACCAGGACTGTGCATTTCTCTTCTCAGTGTATGTGAAAGTCCACCTGACAGTTAATGCTTTTGTTAACTTATGTTGTACTATTTTTACCCTGATGAATCTGAACTCCATAGGTTTGGAGCAGATCCCAGGGTCAGAATTACTGGGATCCTGTCCCTGGCTTGCCCAGACTGATTGACCTTGTAACACTGAATATGAAGCAACTCAACTTCTTTGGCTGCTGAATCTGGTTTGCAAAGTGCTCCATGATAACTAAAGAAAAGGCACCAAAAGAATGTAATGGTTAAGGTTTTTTTGCATTGATTCTCCTACTAGTGAAAGACTAGTGAACAGCTACCTAGTTTCACTGTTAAATCCTTGAACATTCCCACGTACTTTTCATAGGTGCTTGTTTCTGCCTGTAATAAAGGAAACCATTCAGATTATATTCCCACTACTTTGAACATCTTTACTGAATATCACCTCAAAATGGCTAAATCACACAGAGTTCATAGCTGATGACATTTTCCCAAGCCAAAGAGTAACACTCGTGACTTACTCTTTAATAAGGAAACATAACACTTTTATGTTTTTTTTCTTGTTTTACCATTGGTTGAAATAGAACTGGCCCATGATGCCTTTACACCCTATCAGCACTCCATGGGTGCATACCAGCACCTCCCCAAGTACTGCCACAGAACAATTACCTTTTCTTTTTGCCTGTTAAAATTTGCATTCTGAAGCTTCAGATCTCCTGCCTCCTCTGTATCACTGGAGATTGGATGCATTAATAAGTGATGGCCTATATATAAATCATTTCACTGTCAAGTTTCTAATGCAAACCCTAACTAGGGTTGAATATGGCCTGTGCAAGTATGGTCAGGAGGACAAGGGCTGTATGAGACCAAGAGCCATTGAAGATTTGGGACCCAGGTTAATAAAACTAGAAGCAGTGCTTGATATGACCTGGTCTAGAACTGATTCTGTTTTGAACAGTACCAGTAAGAGAATCAGATGCCTAGAAAAAATATATGGGATGTACCTTGTGCTCGTCTGATGCTCAGCGAATGTATAAAAAAAAGTGTCTTGTGTGCTGGAAGGATAGAATAATGCTGTGTCGGTGGAAATCTGTGCTTAATAAAGTAGACCCTTTGCAGCTTCACAGCAATGACCCAGAGCATCCTGGAGCATGAATTCATGCCTGGCAGAGGTACACTGCAACTGCAGGCAGCTGTGAACAAGAGGTGATGGAAAGGGAAAGTTTCTTGCAAATTACTCTCCACTGATCATGATCTTGTCCTCGTTTTGCAAAACTGGACTCCTGTTAAGGTTGTTGGAAGCTTTGCAGTGCCATTCACGCAAGATACTTTTCAAAATATTCATAGTTGAAACAAGAGCCAGTCAATGATGAAAAGGGCACAGCCAGGTTTTTGATCCCATGGGCTGAGCTGCTGTGGCTTTGCCTTGATTAAAAATATCATGATGTAATTTATTCAAGAGGATATAGATTGACAGGAACAGGATTTAATTAAACTAAGTTTAAATCCGTTTTGTATTTCCAACTCACACCTACATAGCACAAAACCAAGTCAGGAAGAAAAGGACACTGATCAAGAATGGTGGACATGTTCACCCCAGTAATATTTCAGGAGAGTTCCCTCCTTTCCCCTCTGTTTTGTACTTATTTCTCATAACATCCATTTCTTGGAAACCAAGTTATGTGCATAAGTGGATCTTCAAGGTTGCTTCTTCTCTCTCCAATTGTTGTTTGTCTGTCTCAATTTTCAGGTTAATGTAAAGTAGGCTTACTCACTTTGTTCTTTAAGTAGTTTTTTTCCATCCTCAATTCCTTTTGGAATTAACTTTGAAGTTATGGAAAATAATTTAATAAAAGCAGTATTACCAAAAATTAAATGAAGAACTTGAGGTCTGTTGAGAGGAAAATCCTTTCCATTTCTGCAGCATTTTTAATAGTATCTGCACACCCTCAGTCGTGTTATTTGCAGCAGGCTTATCGCTGAGGACTGGGGAGGTTTAAGTAAAGAAACAACCTGCTTAAAGAAATAAATCACTTTACCCACACTTCTTATAAAAAATTGTGAAATCTTGTGGTAGCAGAGCTAGAATTTCTCCTGTTCAGTTTTTGCTTCTGTTGTGGGTTCCATGACAGTGAGATTTCATCCTTTAAGACTTTTATGCGATTTTGTTTTGCATAAGCATATTTCACTTTATACTTTGTGAACCAAATTCAGGCTTGGTGAGCTATGTGTTGTTTCTTCTGAAGTAGCTGGGCTATTAACTCTCATGGAAATGAGTAGTAAAACTAGATTTTTGTCTTTATCTCTCTGAATGGGATCTCTGCATTGAAGAAAATAAATAATGAAGTACAGGCACAAATAATAATGAAATCACGTAAGCAGTTCAAATTCTTTGAGTTATTCCTTGGATATTAAAAAGGTTCTAAACTCTGATTTTGGTGGTTCAGGTTTTCACAGGGTTTTGCATCAATGTCATTATTGAAGCTTTGTGCACTTGCAGCAGAATTTGTATCTTAAAGGTTCTGAACAGAAATGCAGATAGCAATTTTTCCAGCTACTTGCAAGTATGGTCTTATGATCCCCAAAAGTCAACTTTTGTTAACCTTTGTACAGAGGATTTAACAAGAAAAATATCCTCTTGCAATAAAGTATCTCCTGTATTTCATGTAGATTTAGGAAAGCTAATAATTAAAAGAAAAATGTGTTTAATAATGTTACAGGCTGTAACCTTCAGAATTGTCCCTTCTGAAGAATTTCTCTCACTGCTTCAGTCCTGCTCCAGGTTAGGAAGGCTCCTTAAAACCAGTTGCAGTTCCCAGAGGTGAGCAGCTCCCAGCACAGCCACAGTGTGCTCTTCTGCAGCCTCCAGCAGCTGCCTGGGCTGTTCACCCAGGAACCCACGGGCATCTACTGATACATCCTCTCCTCTGCTTCTCAGCCTGAAGGACTGAGTGCCCCACAAAGAAAAGGGAATGAGGTGGGGGGAGGAAGAGAGTCATCTCCTGAGTACCCAGATCCTCAAGTCTACACAGATGATCCCACATCTTTTGGGTATGGTGACATGATCCCCACATACTGTTTTCATGTTGATCAAAGTCTGCAGTGCTGATGGATAGATCTCCCCCTTGTAACTTCCAAAATTCTGCTGTGCTCCCAAAATGTTTTACTGGAGAAAGTGGAAGGAAATATAGAACTATAGAAATAGTATTTCTAATAGTATTTAGCATAATTAATTAATACAAGTAATCATTCCTGTTGATATTGAATACAACCCAAACATTTTAATTCACCTGAAGATACTGAAATTTCTTTTTGTCCCAGAGCTCATAGTTTTTCTGCCTCAAAGCCCAGTCTGACTTTGGTGTGCTACAGCCTCCGTAAAGCCAGACTGGGAAGGAATAAAAGTTGAAGGAATCTTCCAATTGGCCATGCATCGTAATTACTTCTTGTACTGCCATCTTCTGTAATTAATACAAACTGCAAATGAAGTTGTGCACAATTCCTGCTGTGAGAGAGGAGAGCAGCAACTGATGTAATGCCTCCTGGAAGGATTACATTATGAGCAACTGATGTGAAAAGATGTCATAAATAATTTAATTTTTGAGAAATAAAATGCTGTGGGATTCAGCGTAAAAATTTTTGTAGGTTTGGCTATTAACTGTCTTCATACTCTCCTGCATTCTTATGTAACTGCCCTTTGAAAATGTCTTTTTACACGTTTTGAGGACATCACCATAAAAGCAGAGTTTCTTTGGGTTGAGACATAGAGAGCAGAGGGGTTAGAGATGTGAGTGTGCCATTGCTGTTTTTCTGATTCCTGAGGAAAAGGCAAGAGCACTACCCTTAGGCACTTCTTTTCTAACAATACCAAGCTGTCTGTTGTGATTCACTGAGGAATAATTGCTTTGGGACGTTTCAAAACAAGTTTTTAAGTGAAGGATGCAAAATTGCTTCCTTCCAGAGGTGCAATGAATCTAGCTGACGCTTTAATATGTTTATTAAAAGGCACGTGAGGCAGATGAAGCAGTAATAAATATCCATACAGAGAGAGATCATGCATATCTGTGGCATGCTATCCAGTTTAAAGCATCTTTGAAAAATAAGAGAAGATTCATAGTTTTCTCCAAAGTTTTATTTCTGATTTATTATTGAGACATTTTTGAAAATTACTATATTTGATAAAGTGTCACAAACTGAAGGGAAATACATACAAACCAATTTTATTTCTAACTTTAATCTCCAAATGTCTGGAAAAGTGCTTGGAGAAACATTTTATCCTGTCTGCCTTTCAGCAAAGTGTAATCTGTTTTAGGTTTGAGGAGTTTTGACCTAGTGCTGGTGCCTTCTCCACACCCCTTTCCTCAGCAAATGAATTACTTTCCCCTATGGGTAGAGAACAGTAAAAAGAGCAGAGGTTCAATTTATTTTTATAAGGCATTGTACATAGAAAAGCTTAGGAAGCACAATAATTGTAGCAAGGGAAAACGTAAAGTGTAGCAGTATAAAATCAGAGGAGAATATGGGGCCATAAACTAGGGAATGCTTTGGTAGGAGTAAAGGCACAGCGTGGGGCACAGCCTGTGAGGCTGTAAGCTAAATAGACTGGAGCAATCCAGAGCTGTAATTTTGAAAGAGATGATGTGTTAATAGGGGAGATGTATAATGGGATAAAAAACAATCCTGTTTTTAGCTGGTGTGACAGCAGCAGTGAACCCTGTAATGGGAAAGAAGATCCTGGGTTATGGCTCAGGCTGGTCTGAGGTCTGAGAGCCATGGCATGGAGATCCGTGGGAGTGACTACAGCAATGTGCACAGATACCACCATTAGACCCATTAAGGGACTTAGGGATGATCAGGGTGATTTTGTAGCTGGTAGGAAGCCAACAGAGGTCTTTCAAGCGAGGAATATAGACCTGAAACTATATTGATAGGTCTTGCAATAGTGCAGGCAGAAGGAGAAAGCATGTGCATGTGCACAACCGGGGACAGACAGAAGTGGTTTATTAGGAGGCAGGTTAATGGGGAATCATGCAAAATGCAGCAACTAGGAGGGTAGAGACCATTTTCCAGGTGAGGGTGACTCCAGAACGGTAGGCTTTTCTTAAGATGTGGGAAGAAATTATTTAGAAAGGTGATGGATAAGGGTGTGATGGTGGGGATTTCTCTTGCCAAATGTAAAGTTCCTTTCTTGGTGCAGAACTCAGGGAAATGAACCCATCGTATCTCACAGTGAGCTTAGTGTGGGAGAGGGAACAGACTTATCTGAATAAGATTTCAAATTGGTTAGTGTCAGCAAGTGGTAATGAGAAGTGGATGTGATAGTAGATATCATGATAAGAAATCTGTCCAGATAGGAGATGAGGAAAAGACATTAAGACACAGACTAAATTTTCTGATTTACTTCAGCCACTTTTTACCATGCTAATGCAAATGAAATGGAGAATTAAACCCCCACTGTATGAAGCAGTCATTCTCAGAGAAGACCAAAATTTCCTGAGGGACAAAAGCAGATCTGAGTATGGAAGTAGAATCATCAGTATGGACTTCAGAATAATAGGAAACCAACCATATTACTGTACAAATGAAGACAAATGGTGCACTTCTGTCTGGAGCATTCCATAGTGCCAGGAAGGCCTGTTAGCTGGTGGAAATGTCCTTTGACTTGCCTGAGAAAAGTCTCACAGTGAAGTTCTTGTACCCGGAAGCAGATGTGTTGGGATGTGGTGCTACGTCAAGAATCTGGAAGGATGTAAGAAGACTTCCTCTGTTGTCCTGCAGGTGCAGGATAATTTAGTTAGGATGTGGTGTTAACTCACTAGTGTGGTGGTTTGCTTGGACAGTGTGTTTTCACAGACCACTTTGTGGTGCTCTGCTGTATTTGACAGCAGCTAAAAATAGGTAAAAGCAGGTGAACTGGTCCCTCATCCCTTGATACAGGGGAGGCAGGGTACACAGGCAAACTAAGTGTCAACATGCTTCTGCAGATAAAGCTCATGTTGCTGCTGCAATTCCTCTATCAGCTGATAGCACCTGCTTCCACAGCAGAAGACCTCCCAGTGCCAGAAATCTTTGGTAGCATTCATTGAGTTTACTCGCCCAGTTAAGCTTTTCCATCCTCTGCTAGTTGAACCATTTTGCTTACCTTTGGCAGTTCCATTCCTTCTTTTGCTTTGGAGAAGACTGCAAGCAGCCAAATCAAAAAGCGATTCCAACAGTGAAACAAGTGACTATAAGCTATATTTGAGCTGCAGATGGCAGACTTAGGTACTCCACACTACCAATACTTTATGAAATTGGTACCCACTGCAAAATGGGGAGATCTGGTGATGTGTTCTACTTCTGTGGACCCTAATTTTTATTCTGCATTCACACGACCCTTTGTACACAATGTGCACATTTGTCAAGTTCCATGGCAATTTCAAAATCAGATTTTCTTCTCAATTAAGGAGGCATATGTGCACTACCTTAAGTGAGTGAAAGCTGGCAGGAATTCAAAGATACTGTCACTTTTCCATGAGGATTCTCTTTAAATGTTTGTCTTGGTGATCCAGGCTGTAGCAGCCATTTTCCAGGGAAGGGGCACTCCAGATGGATTACCTCTGCAGACATCACCAGAACAATTGGATTAGGTAAGCTGTCAGCACATCTGTTCATTTTACTAAACAGCTCCTAGAATTAAAGGATCCAGACATATCCTAAAATGTTTTTCCTCACCATTAGACTCTGCTGCTGACTTGTGTTTCCAGGTGGAGAGGGCATTGTCACCTGCAGCCCCCAGCGTGGAGGTCAGCAGGGGTGCACAGAGCAGGAAGGACTCATCTGGCACAATCCCTGACATTCAAAATCAACATGCATAGACTCTAGATCAAGAATGGCATCCAAAATATTTAACATCCCCTTTCACAGGGTGGGTGAATAACCTTCCTGTAAACAATTAACTGAGTATATTTTATTTCAGACAAACAGGCCATTACTTCTTGTGCTTCTCTTCTGAAGCTTTTCTCTTTCTTTCATAGTGTTTCTAAAAATGCTTAGGTTACAGAAAATCTACAGCTCTCCTTTAACAGAAAGTACATCTCTAACACAGATGGTACTCCTGGTTACTGGATTGCTTTTTTTCCCCACAAACCCTTCTTCCCCCCTGCTTCCCTTTTTTTTTGTGTCAGACTTACTGGAAGCTTTACTGCTTTCTCTCTTTCTTGGGAACATATCTTTCTTCCTCCAGAAGGAAGATGTATCAGGGTGTCTAATTTATCTTTTATTCTACTAAACACTCTCTTTACCCACCTTTGCTACTCCCTTTTTCTCTTCCTAACCTCCATTTCTCTGTTAATTCTTCCTTCCACAGCTGATTTCAACTCTCTTTCAAACTAGCAGACTTCTGTTTTTAATTCCTTACTGTCTAATCTCTTCTCCTTTATCCTCTTTCCTCTGTCCTTCATCAATGTCTAATGTCCTTCATTAGACATTAAGAGGAGGTCTGGAAACATGGGGAAGACCATTATGTCCTTTTAAAGTGCAAAATAGTGTCCACATATGAATATTGAGGAGAACCACTGCAGAGAATGAGATAATCATGGTGTGGGAGCAAAGAGATATGAAAAAAATAATCAACTACATTGATGACTTTGTAACATTAGTAATAAAATTGGATGTTAAAAGTTGGAAGACAATGTGCAGATTTAGTCTCAGTATACATGGATTAATCCACTTACATTCAGACAGAGTGTGTCTGGCAGTTGGATATTAACTGTGTTCAGAAGGAATATTTGGATCAAGCAAGCAGACAACAAGAGGTGTTGGCATCCTCTCAGAACTACTTCCCAGATTGGTAAGAAGCCCTGGGAAAGGACTTTCTCCAGACTGACATTATCAGAGTGATTGAACCAGAATGGGGAGACATCACAAAAGGTCTTTGCCCGGGGATCAAAGTAGGCAGGAAGTTAGTGGAAAAGGGTAAAGGTGTAATCTGCAAGGAAGTGCATGTGATGCTTGAACTGGGATGAGTTTTCATGAATGTTGCAGAGATGGAAGATGAGTCCACATCTTATCACACATCCTACTGAAATTATCACATATGTTTATGATATTTTTTCTGGACCGTAAATATAAAATCAATCAGACTGGGATGCCAGTATGGTAAATGCATACAGTCTTGAAACCAAATATAAAATTAGACTAAACTTTGCACTGAAAGGAATGCTAATGGCCATATGAGACAGCAAGTTGTGACAGCAGTAGGGTTACTGGATGGATTCATGGCTATTTTTAATAGCCTTAGTTAGAAAAAGAAAAGTATCGCATAAGTGGCAGCAAAATACCACAAATGCTTGGCAAAGGACAGATCCATGGTATTTTTAGAGACAAAATTATTTTGCCAGCTGCATTTGGCATTAAAAAGGGCAATGGTAGCTGGACATCATCGTTTTATGGTTCTTTCTCAAAAGAAAATTGAAGTAATTCAAATTCAAGCTTCTATCTGGAAACCTGAGGCTCTACCTTATAACTTTGAGAGAGGAGGAACATAAAATAAATTTTACAAAGCCAATTAATAAAATAATTCTTAAGCAAAACTCCACCTAAGTGGGTTGCATTTTGTCTATGAGCAGCCTCCTTGTGTCTCCTCTCACACAGCTCAAGGACACTTCTTCCTTACCCACTCATGGTGATAGCAGTGACTTTCTGACCCTCTGAGACTCCAAACCAGCAGATATGGTGCTTTTCAGACTACTAAATGAAAGACCACTAAACTGAAAAGAATCCACAGACTGCCCTGTAGTATTGCTGCAATTGTAAACATTTCCAATCAAATAAAAACAATTTGCATTTGGAATGCCCAATCATTGCTTTTCTTCTAAGCCATTCTGTTTGCTTCCTTGCATGTACACCAGTTTTATTCTGGAGAGGTGGTTTTTGTAAGTCCACCTTCTGTTTTTACAAGCAGATAAAGTACTCTGTGCTGCAAAGAAAATTTTTCTTGGGCTGATGGTTTCAATGCCCCTGCAATCAGGAAGGGGCATGTGCCTATTGCGTAGGAGCTCAAGTGTGTCCTAAGCTCTACTTCAGAGAAACAAATGAAAGAATCAAGATTCAGGTTTTCGTTCAAGGTCTGAAGTCACTAGTCAAACCCCCAAAATCAAGAAATAAGCCTCGGAAACCATGAAAATTTTAAAAGAAGAGTGTTTGGTTGACTTTTTAATTATAATTTGGACATACATATTCTATGTGAAGCAACCAGATTTTCCCAGTCTCCTGAAATTATGCAGAAAGATAAACTGACCTTTTGCTGCTGCAGAAATTCCTGTCATTACACACACTGGCCTCATCTTTCACTTTGGTATCAAACTCCTGTTTTCACCAGAAGTCTGCCAGTTTACCAGCAGCCTACCAGTTTGCAGGTACTCAGCATTTCAGGCAACCAATCACCTTGAAATCCTGGATGAGCAATGTGTGGAAGCCGTCCCTGAGCCATCCTTCTGGCTGTGAGCACCAAACAGCTTCCTTAGCAGCTCTCACTGCCAGGTCCTCTCACAGAAAGTGGGCGTTTGAGGCACACAAGGAACTTTTCCTCCAATTCACAGTAAATGCTTGTGAGAGGGTTTGCAATTATTGTTTTACAGCTAAACTGGTTCCAACTCCCACTAAAATTACAAGAATATAATAAATATAATAAATAATTATCCTTGGCTGTCATTCTTCTGGAGTTGTGCACTATCTGCACCATTCAACAAGTTCGGCATAACAATTCAATATCTGCATAGTACATTTCATATGTGCATATGTTTTCATGTATTTCTGTTTATGCAAAGAATAGAAAATCAAAGTACCACTTAACCTATCTCTATATTACCTCCTACCAACTAACGCCATGTTTTCCACCATTTTTGTTTTATTTTGTGCAGCAGCCTGTGCCATCTAGTTGCCTTTGTTTTTGTGGGCTGTTGATGCCACAGGTACTGTCAGTGCTGTGATGGATGTGAGCTATCTGTAGGCAAAGTGTGAGCATTGATTTGTGTGCAGATGAATGAGCTGTGCAGGGGGGCAGTTGCTGGCAGTGTGTCTGTACACAGTGGAGAGACCTTCCTGCCACAGCTTTCACAGTGCACAGTAGTGCAGATCCCACCCAGAGAAAACTGCTGGGCAGACTTGATTGCCGTCTTCTACCCCACGGTCAGTGGGGCAGTTCTTCTTTTTTCCTCTTTGCCTCTTCATATGACCCACATTTGAGGTGAAAACAGCTAACGAATCTGCTACATCACATCAAGGTCCCAACATACAAAGTCAGAATACAAGGTCAAGTCTGTATGCACACACAAAAAACCCAAGCTCTCCTATCCTTTCTGGACATACTCCTACTCAGGCTTTCCATCTCTCCTATCTCGAAATGCAGGGTTTTTATGTAGGTTTTTACTTGCCAAGCTCTTCTATATTACTTTCAGGCTGACCTAGCCAATCCCTAACCAAAGGTCTCCCTTCAGCAGCCAAAGATGCAATTGTGCCCTGTAAGGACATCCTCTCTACAGTGAGGCTCTTATGGAGATGCATTTGCATTGTAGGTATTTGTTAAAGACAATCAGATCTAGTGCACTCCAACATTCCATACTAAGTCCTTTTGGCAACAGTCCCCCTTTGTTCACAGA